>NC_136909.1:14558284-14638284 GCF_949606895.1 Notothenia rossii | reverse complement strand
GTGGAGGTATAATTACAGGCCTATATGCTGTGCTTAATTCTCAAACAATAGGGTATACTTTTACACAAGGACATGAAATTACTCTCCATTCAGAACATGCTTGACTACACAACAGAGCTCTTCATGTTCAGAGGGCATTTATGCTGTTGTAACGATGCTGTGCAAAAGCCAGACTGCAAGTCTCTTCCTGTTGTTCCCTCTCATTACTTTAATGTTCTCCTAACACCACACTGTTGATAGCAATGATGAGTCAGGTAGTATGATTATTTTTCCTCTATCTGTGTATCGACTGTTAAATGTCAGAAAAAAGGAAGGGAGCAACCTAAGTTTTGTGTGTATCGGGAAAATAAATCCAAGTTGCAAACGTCAGCAAGCCTATGTGGCAGATTCTGCTTTTTCTTTTTAATGTATTCCCCTTTTTTTAAGTTTCATTTATGAAAATGTACAAAGTTCCCTGATTAGTGACCACAAGCAACTTTCACTGGAATGAAATCTCTCTCTTACATTCGATTGTTCTCACTTTCTTTCCTCAGAATTTTCCTCATACCGCAGCTCTGTTGTCCCTCAATGGTCGAAGCTGTGTGTCTGACAGTGATGGTGTTGTTCCTCCGTTCTCTGTTGGCCTTCTCCTCCGACAGGCACCCAGCTCCTGACTCCTAATTGGTGGTAATGCTAGCAGCATCTGGTTCTGGTGAGCGTCTTTGTCGACGACGGCGGTTATCCAGCCTTTTGACAGCTGGTTGCCATAACGTCATCACCTTGGCGACAGGCTGGACTCTGGCGCTGTTCTGGAGTACCTGCCACTCAGCATTACCAGCCGCCCTCACAGAAGAGACAGGGCATTTCATGCATCCAAGAATTGGGGCAGTTTTGAGAGTGAAATTTGATAATAAGCTTATTTCAGCCCCCACCACAACACAAGACAGCAAACAGCCCTTCCAGCTCTCCATGACTAACCCCAGCCTGTGGAAACAGGGCTAATATTTTAGTGGATGAATTATACGGCCTGTTAACTTTAAAAGATTCTGTCGACAGCGCGTAGTGTCAGAATGCCATTTCGTATAATGCCGTTTCATTTCTCTACTTTTCACTGTAAGATTCCAGCATTACTAACGATAGTGAAAGCAAAAGCCATGTTGGCCTGGAAAAGAGAACAGAGGGGAATTAGGTCTTTGGGAATTCTCTCTTTTTCCCTCATCTCTCTTTCGAACCCTTACACTCTAGTCCTCTCCTCTCAGCTCTCTTCATACCCCTGTGGCCACAGCCATAGTATTCCAGGAATACTCAGGCTCCATGCTCGTTTGTGTCAGTGCAAGATACTGGTGCATCTTCTGCAGCTGATGTAGTCATTGTTGTCTGGCAACAATGACTGTATTTGATGCTTTCTGTGCACTGAAATAACAGAGTTGGTTCAAATTAAACTACTGGATGATTTGTTTAAACAATGGAATCAAACAAAAGCCTTATGTTCGTGGGAAAAAAACATTGAAGCTGTCTTTAGTGACGGTGAACTTTCACTCAAGACATACGGTATGTTATTTATTTGCATTCATTATATTTTTCTGCAATTTGGCCGGTTTTGGTTTGGTTGAAAGTGAAATATTAAATACCATTTAAATCTGAAAAAAAAGCTAAAAGCATAAACCATTATATGTGCTATCGTTTGGCCCAAGGAATACATCCAGACTGTTTACACACTACTTTAGCAGGATATGAACAGAAAATTCATCAAAATCAAATCAGAGGAAATACAGCCACTACACATTTCTGTGATAAATAATGTATGGACACACGTCTTTACTCATATTTCTACCAGGATTGTCAGGAGTTAGACAAACATAGACACATTAAAAAAACTTCATAAAGTAAAATAAACATGCACCTTGGTTCCTGCAAGGTGGCACTCATTTCCACACATCACATCATATTTGCTGCTATTTCATATCCACGCATGAGCAAACACAGTGCTGGCCATACAGGAGAGGAGGCGGCACAGGAGCAAACAACACGAGGGCACCGTGTTCAAACTGTGGTGACCAGTGGCTCCTGCCTGTCCGTGGTCTCGCAGCGTTGCCTCTGCCCCAGTGGCTCAATGCAGGTATTCACTAACCGGATTCCAGTGGCCACCAAAATATCTAGCCCAAATGGACACATTGACTCTTCTAGGTAAATAGCGGCCTGTGCCAAAATCTAAAACGTTATGGCCTCTCTTTCTCTGTAAATATCTCTGTCTCATTTTCTAGTGCTCCCTGGCTTTGTTTCCCTCTGCAGCTTTTGCCAGCCTAAAAATGAAAATGAGCATGCTGTGTAACAGACCTCACAACTCACATCCTGGAATTAAATGCTCCCAGTCAGTAATAAATGTAAATGCTGTGTTGGCGCTATTTCCTTCCATGAAAAGGAACTAATGATGATTTGGGGGAAGGTTTACTTCAAACCTAGGTTTCTAAAAAAGATTAATCGAATGACATTATATTGTGAAAAAGAACAAACATGTTAAGCAATAGAGAGTAATTTCCTTCCTTTATTGTTCAATTGTGTAATTATTGTTCTACATTTAGTGTCTCACCTAAGCAGCTGTAGAAAGCTCCAGGAGACTTGATGATTTTGCACACTTTTAGCAGATACAAGAGGCGAGATGGGGCTATGGAATAGACAGACAGCTCATGAGAGACCAAACCACAGAGAGAGAAATCAAATCTAAGCACAGAGCGAAACCAGACAGCCCATCTCCCTGTACGCCTTGGCTCAGATTGCACTTATTGTTTACTTGGCTACTGAACTGATTGGTTTTATTGGTTACAATCCAAGCTGGGAGTGTAATGATCTGAAGTTAGATGTTTCACGGTTCGGGAAGTCTTTGTAAGCATTCAAAAGTTTTTTTATAATGCCCCTGCATGTAGGCTTTTTATTATTAATCGTTGCATAATTAATTCATTTAAAGTAAATAGACAGGCATTGTTATTTACATTTCAGCCTAGCCTTGATTTAACAACTATGAGGTGATAGATTTGTGGACTTGACTTGTCACTGATCTGACATTAGTGTGATTATGACGCAGTCAATCCATACAAATTAAAGCAAATACATCCTTCAACAGTATTGTTGAAATCGCAACTTTTTTTATTTTTGCGTTTGGTTCACCTCGGTTTCCCTCATTGTTTACTTTAGATAATTGTTCTTCAATATTAATCAATACATTATTCAGGTGTAGTTCAAGGTGCTATTCAAAATCATGTTAAAAAGCATTTATCATACAATAAGAAAACCTTTAAATCTGATATATTTTGTTTAACTTTTGGAGACGTCCCATGGACCCAAACAGAACTGGATGGACCTAATCAAATTCGTATTTAAATTGTTGGTAATAATATTTTAAACTGTTAAAGACCTTATGTTATATAAAACCAAAGACCTTTAGTAGGTTCTGGGAATTCACCTGCAATTAAATCAAGTATTTCTCATTAACCTCTCTTCATGATTAATTGGCTATGACATAAGTAGCGACTGGTGTATTTTTGTAGGAGCCTCAGCATCGTCTGGCTACGGCAAGCAGTGGTCTACAGGCTTTCCACATTTATCGAGCATAATTGCTGCTTAAAGTCTTAAATTATTTATTATTGTGAGATCTGACAGTGCTGCTCAGAAGCAAATTGGGATCATCTTCCATGACCACCAAGGATTTGCAGATTGGAGGCAGAACTAAGTTTATTTCCTCCGCTCTGCTTTTATCCCTGCAAACGAAGCGTTTAAAAGGATCACCCGCGACAGATAACCACGTTACTGTACAGACGAATAACGCCGCTGCTCTTAAGATCCTGATTTTGTCTGTGGGTTTTTTTCTCTCTTCCCTTCACCCCAGTCTAATTGTGCTGATGCTCTCCCTGTGGGTTTTAATGTTTGACACGGCGAAACGCTCTTAAATCCTCCACACTGCTCCCTCCCTTATGAGGCCCAGTATCTTAAAAGCAAAAAGGATGTATGTCTAATTCACAAATTTATCACTTCGCAAAATGATGCATTAAATGAGAGGGGACACGCTCTGATTTGAAATGCTGACTTTAGAAAAGAAGTTCCGATTTTCAAAATGAGTTTAGATGGGCTCCCTTCACCCCTCACCCACCCGCTCGCCTCCCACGTCCTCTTGCTTTCTCAGTTGTATCACTCTCCCTCCTTGAGATGGGAGGCCATGCAGATCTCTCTTTGTCTGCTTGTCTTCTTCACTTTAACTTTCTGTCTCTCTCTCTCTCTCCCTCTCTTTTTCAGACACACACACACACACACACACACACACACACACACACACACACACACACACACACACACACACACACACACACACACACACACACACACACACACACACACACACACACACACACACACACACACACACACACACACACACACACACACACACACTCAAACATATAGCATTCATTTCATTGCTTGGTTTCGCTGGTTGTCAATTTAAAATGTGTTTGTATGTGTTTTTTCACATGTGCTTATGTGGCTGCATACACATGTGCCGCACTCTAAATACTGTTCCTACATCTCTTTCCTTTTCAAGATTACCCTCACACGATTGCCTGCCTGCAATTATCTTTGCTTTTGAGGACAAGGCAATAGAGATACTCCCTCTTTCACAAACCATGACTGATTTGTATTTCTCCAGCCTTGAGAAACTCGGCACTTACATCAGTGTCTGCTTAAGTTTCACATATCAGACTTGTTGCAACAGAATGTCCTCACCTTATTGTCTATCAAGGACTTCATCAGATGTGATTTGTGTTAGACTTCTCTCATTTAATATTGGTGTGTGGTGTAGTGGGTTGTGCGTAGGTGTTCGGATCAGGGGGTCACAGGTTCAAACCCCACTGCAGTCAGCATGTCGTTGTGTCCCTGGGCAAGACACTTCACCCCAAATTGCTCCTGTGGGGATTGCCCACAGTATTGAGTATGTAAGTCAGTTTGGATAAAAGCGTCTAACATGTAATGTAATAAAAAAGAAAGCAGGCAACTCGCTAAAAGCAGACAAAACACACATTCTCGTTAAAACCCAGGTAGTAATAATAATAATGACACATGATATTTATATAGCGCTTTCCCCAGTGCTCAACGAGGCTTCAAGGGGGAAAGGATGGTAATATTTGTCAAATTAAAAAGCACTTGTGAAGTCATAATTAAGATTCATGATTTTATTGACATCATTTGTTTGCTCATTTTGCACACACTTCCCAAATGCATTGTTTGCTTTTTATTTAATTTCCTTATTATTATTATTATTATTATTATTTTATACTCTCAAGTTTAGCGTAGACAGAAAAGCTGCTCTCTAGAGTATTTTGTGCTCCCTAGAGGCTGAAACCAGAAGAGGCATTTTTGAACACAGTTCCAACAGCTTTTGAACGCAGCTCAACTGGCTGTGAGGCTCCGTGGGCTTCCTCCCGACAGGTCAACCTGCCAGGAAACAAGTTCAAAAGGAAAGAAACAGTGTCTAAAGAGTAAATGTAAATGTCTGCTCAAGAAGCATGTGATCCCTGGAGACGTGTAAAAACAAAGGCGAGAACTAAACTGATGACAACTCAGTCCGCATGGCCTACACCGTGGAGGGAAAAAGAAAGACACGCTTAGATTTAGGAGCTGCTCACTTGACAGGGTGATGACAGTGTTAAACTACTGGTAAAATCACGATGGAGAAGAGTGGGAGCTGTGGTGGGACAAAATACATTATTTGCTTTCATCTTTTGTTTAATCTGAAAGTTTTATATTCAAATATGAGCAACACAAAACATGAAAGTTAACCATTGCTGTAGTGAGGTAACGATCAACATAAAATTCATAAATGCCAAACATTTAGCTGTTACAAGAACAGTACATTTATTCTAATTAACATTTTAATTGTTGATGATTATAATATTCAACATCTGATTTTAATAATATAAAGCGGGGGGAAACCTCTGACTATTACAATATTTTCCATAATATTTTGTTTCATAACCACATAATAACACTACCACACATTCTGTTGTGGTAGCAAGTTGTTTTTCACTCTTAAATTGGATTTAAATATCCTTTCGATGTGTATATATATATATTAGTCACTACTTTATGAGCTTAGCTTGTCACACATCCTTGGTAACCTGAGGTGGGGGGGGGATGATACAGGCTAACTATAGATATGCTAGCTTGCTAGGCTCATAAACATGCTAATACTAAAATACTAAAAGCACACTAAGCAAACATGTTTGATTTGTCTGACCTTGCAGGAATGGACTAAACTATAAGTGGGAAGGACCCTCAAGAGGCTCCAATATTATTTCACAGTAATAATTGAGGCCAAACTGTTCATTAAGCTGAAAGAGTAAAGGTTTACTAAAAGCTAATAACATTAAGATTATTGCTGATAATAACAACGGAGCATATATATTTTCCTCCTCTATTCCCCTAACTACAACACCCCTTATCAAAATGAAGACAACACACCAGTTAAATAAGCTACTGGACAACATTTAGATTTACAACTCAGCTGTTGACATATTTGAACAGTTTTAAAGTGTGATATTCCTCAGAATTTCTGTCATTCAAACCACACATTCACAGAGTTAGTCTTTCAAACTGAAAATCCAGCTGTGACACACTAGTTATTTGTTTCTTCCCTTTTAGTATGGTATATGGTGTAGGCAAGGGGGTCTAATAAATGGTGCACAGTGTCAAGTTACCGGGCAGTCAGAGTTCTTTGGCTACTCACCAGAAATAAAGCTGTAAATCAGAGAGACTCAGGAGATCAGCGAAGCATGGAGCGCGGTTAGAGGCTGGCTGCAGGTGTGTGTTCTCTAACACGAAAGACGAAGGAGTAAGACATGAAAAAAAGCCATAGCAGAACTGAGAGTGGACTTGGTTGCTGGTCACTTCCCTCGATTCTCCAGGTGCAGGATTGTGTGTTTGGGAGTAAAACTATCTCCCCAGTCTCTTTCGTTGGTATGGGATAGAAAAAAGAATATATACGCATTCATAAATGATCAAAACAAGGGCTTCTTCAAAACATGGCCACTCTTTGGTTTGTGTTGTTCTCTCAATTGATTAAGATGCTAGAATGCACAGTCTATATGTGTTTTAGTGCAAAAAGTGTGTGTGTGTGTGTGTGTGTGTGTGTGTGTGTGTGTGTGTGTGTGTGTGTGTGTGTGTGTGTGTGTGTGTGTGTGTGTGTGTGTGTGTGTGTGTGTGTGTGTGTGTGTGTGTGTGTGTGTGTGTGTGTGTGTGTGTGTGTGTGTGTGTGTGTGTGTGTGTGTGTGTGTGTGTGTGTGAAGGAGTCCCAGAGGGTGCATCATGGTCTATGTTGCACACTGTTTCATCCTTCACTGTTTGTGACTCAAACGCCGATGTTCCCATCCGTGTTTATGCATCCCTCCCTCTTGATCGAGGCAAACACAGCCTCATTAGACGCACTTGCTCACAAACGCATGCATCCATACATGGAAACATACAAGCAGTATGCATAATGAACACGGAGCCTTAGAGTCGAACGACCTCCTTCTCTCTCTGGGCTCAGTGAGGTTTTCAAACCTATTTTGCCATCAAAAGCCACCAAGTATGATTAAATACTTCAGTCGTTGAATAGCAGATGGGCACAATATACTGTAAGTGTGTTTGTATGTTGGCGGAGAGTACTTACAGGCATGTTAAGTGTTAATCTTCAGTGCACTAACTAAACAATAGCGCTCACACATCCATGGGAATTTCACCTGAACAAGAGATTAGCACATCTGTTTGTATCTTATAGATTCGCAAGTATACAAGCAGCTGGTGTTTTCTCAACTTTATCTGAGACAAGCAGAAGTGAAAGAAAGAAAAAAACCTACACCACCAGTCTCCATGAACCCAATGGGTATAAGTAACGGGTGGGGGAGAGTTTGAAGAGACTGTAAAGGTGAACAGGTGAAAGAGAAAAGCAGACGAGTGTAGCTTTGCCTGCCACCTCTCCGCCCTGCGCTGCTCCCCCATCCCTGCATCACCTCGCCTCGGGGGGGTTGAACAACTGCTCTTGAAGGGGGGGGCAAGTGTTCTCTCTGTTCTTTCCCAGCGCCTCCGGGTGTACTACCGACTCTCACTACCCTGGCGATCTCCTGCCGCCTCACACTCTCAGACTTTCACACACACGGAAACACAAACACACGTACGAGCACACAATCGTGCGCTGCTGCATCTGAACTCTCTTCACTCCCTGCTCCCTCTCATCTTCCTATGTGGGGCTCTTTGTAGCTGCTGTGCCTGAGCATGGTAAGGAGAACAAAGCTAGGGAAGAGGGAAGGATGGAGGAAAGAGGACTGAGGTGGTGGTGGTGGTGGATGAAGAGGAGATGGGAGGGGATGAATGAGAGAGGGAAGGAGCTAATGTTCACATTGCGTTTGGAGTGTCGCCTGTTGTTGCTTGCAGAACGGGTCGGTGAGCGTTTGTGCGCCACAGCTTGATTTTGGGGTTGTACCCAGCTGCGCATGGAGACAGCAGTACGGAGACGTGGCAGAGACTCTAATTAGACGGGCCTAAGTGTGCTGAACTGAGGGAGAACCCTGGAGCGCCAGCAACCGCTGCTCAGCCCCCCTGCAAACAGAGCGGGAGGAGACCCCCAGCAGTAATTACAACATTACACAAACCAAGCAAGACACCTCCAGGAAGTTTTCAATCAGAAAAATCCTCTTCAACTCACTAGGGAGCTGAGAGGAGTTGCAGTCCATTAGCCCTCACCATAGGGTCCTTTTTAAAAGAGGGCGGATTAAGCTTTTTGACTAGAGGAGGTCATCCTGTTGCATCTGTTGCGATGTCATACCGTGAACTGTGAATCAGTGCTGCTGGCGAGAATAGGTTAGACACAGCATCTCCAAGGAAAACTTTAACATCTCAGCAAAGATTATATCAAATCGTTCTAGTGCTCATGATGGATACACTGTAGATATGCAAAATGCCTTTTTTTTTGGGCACTGGAAACATTAAAGTCCTGTTTGAGGAGGTGTCAGCTGCATCAAAAGACTACCTTCCCTGCCCGCCCAGAAAAGAATGACTGCCCAGATTAGAAAAACCTAGTGATTTTGTTGTTGTTGTGATTGTTCTAAGAGTTAGATTTCTATTTGATAAAACATTACGAACTTTAAATGAGAATATGTGCAATTTTAAGGCAAACAAATAATATGTTTCAGTGGCCTTTAAATGCATACTTCAGGTATTTTTTTTATAAGAAGTTACTGAACAGTATAGGGAAAGTTGCACAATATACAATGCAGACTGTATACTGTATATATATTTAACCCCACTGGTTGGATTGATGTTTAGAACTGAAGAGTGTGTGTCACTGCTCTGTGCGTCTAGTTTGTGTGTGTGAGTTTTTTTTCCTATGTGATAATAACATCCGCAGCAAAGGTGTGAAGGCACTTTCACCTGTGTGAAGCCAGAAGCATTCCAATCCTCCACACATCCACACAAATGCATACACTGACGCATACACAGACACATATACGTATAGTGGCATGTGTCACTGAAAACAGATGTGCAAAGAACAACACTGCATCAATTATCCCACCAAGTTCACTTAGTCAATTAGAAAGGGATAATTATGTCCTACTTATTTTTCTACCCTGTCTATCTTTTTCACTTTGTCTTCTTTCAATTCGTTTTTTTGGCATGGGTAGTGGCAGTTGTCACGGAGTGCATGTAAAATTAACTGTGCAGGTACAAAATGTCTAATCTATGCTTTCCCTGTTGGGATTAGCTAAGGATGCTGTGGTACGGCTGTCACATAGTGTTGGGGGGGGGGAAGGGACAAGAGCAATATGGGACACATACGAGTCTACTGCACGACCGAATTCTCTACAGACAAAGTTTAAATAAAAGGTAACACACTCTAAAATACTGATTTGGTGTTTCAGCAGTTTATTCATTTAAAAAACTTCTTGGAATGTTGCATTAATAATGGTTATTATATAAATTGAAATTATTCTTCAGTGATATATGCATAAGTAACCCTCTTTTCACATACTTGTTTCCATATATTATTTACTAACATCTGAAACATTAATTTGTATTAGCTTTATCTGCTCTTCCTCACTAAACCCACATGTTTTTACTTCACCGCAGAGATGGTAATTACAATCACACTAAATAGGCTTGAACCGTATCAGAAATTAATTAATATCACATTTATTTGGGTTATCCATTGCTAAAACACACGGTTTTTGCACATATTTTAAAGCATTCGTGCAATTCAATTACTTGGGAATATCATTAAAGGCAACAAATTTACAGTTTAATTTGTGTGGACTATTTAAGTCGCTCCAGAGCTCAAGAATCCCCTTCCTCTATAAGTGGATTAATTAATTTGAATCAATAAAGTCTCTTAGTCGGCTTGCACTACTCCCCCCAAAAAAATAACTCAGTCCACACAAAGCCTTATCAGCTGCAGCGTCCAAGGTCCAAACCCTTGCTTTTCAGCTCAAGAAGGAAGTTTCCTTGAGACAATTACCAGCAGACAATTTCCGCCCTGCCTTTTTTTTGCTCTTTCAGCTTTTAGAATCCGTGCAGAATGGTAATTTGTTTGCGCGCTTGTTATTGCAGACTGTTTTGTGATATTGCTTTTATACAGGCAATTTGATGCTGGTACACGCGGCACTCTTTGTATTCACTGTATGGTAAACATTTAATACGCACATTTAGTATGAGTATTTCAACTAGAGTTGTAATGTTCTTACTTATAGATATTCCAATACATGCATCTCGATATAAAAAAAGGAAAAGAAGTAAGAACACTAATCACACGGTGCTCTAATAACCCTATGGTAATAACCCCATTCAGCACAAAGGCTACTTTTTTTATTTTTTTTTATAAGGCATGGAGTAAGTAACCATCTCAACATTCACAAAAAAACAAACAATTATTTTTCCTGAATTTCTTTTTCAGTTAATTCCCACAACCAAGATACAGTTCCAGTTCCAAAAAATTGAAAAGTTGTGTTGAATGCTGCTCTTCCCTTTTTCCGCAAATCTGCCATTTTAAGACATATATTTTTTAAATCTTGACACATTGCGGAAACATTCAACTTTTTAGATTTGAAAGAAAATACAACAATATACAAAAAAAAAAATAGATATAAAAACACTTTCCATTTCCATTTGACAGGTTTCTTGCTAAACAGCAGGAGATTGAGCTCGATGAGTCACTATGACTACCCTGCAATGTAAAATTCATGTAAGGACAATATTCTGCCTCCACATGTCAGTGTTAAACATTGGTGTTGCTGTTTCAGTGTCATTTTACATTATTGGAAAAGCATAAAAGTGTCTCGCTACGCCTTAACACATGAAACAGCTCCATTGGATTACTTCACATTTCTGTGTGCTCATGTTCATGGTTCATTTACTTCCTACTTTCAATCAAGGATTAAGAACAGCTGTCTTTAAACATAAAGATTATAATATGTGATTTGTGTCAACTTACTTTGCTTCTTAAAAAGAGAGCCTGCTTTAGTTTTGATACTCGCAGGAGAGTGAACATATTGTTGATATATGACTCCAATCATATGGTGTTCTGACCCGTGTGAGAACAACATGTTCATCAGTGCACTGATCCTGGTGCTCTCTGAAAAGACAGGTAACAGCATCTTCTTATATGAGTTTATTTATACACTGTATATGCATTAATGCCCACACTATGTCTGTTTCCTAACTCCTCTCCCCAACCCTCTCCCTTCTTTCTTCAGCCGTAGTGAGGAATCTGATGCAGAGGTGTTGCATTTCTGTTTGTGTTGGAGCCTGTCAGAAGTCCAGTTGGGAAAATCGGCTGCACTTGTCCTTAAACAGAGAGCTGTTTAACACGGAAGGCTTATGACAGGAAGCATTATTTATCAGCTAAGCAAATCCTGCATGTGTAGAGAATCTGAGGGAAGGAGAACTGTGAGGAAGCATGTTAGTGTAGACGAGGATGAGATCAATAAAGATTTGTGAAAACTTGCCCGAGGCACTGTTTGTTTTTCTCCGTCTGTCCTTTGTCAGCCATACTGTAGATGCATTTTGAAAAGCTGTTGAAACATATTTCCCCATATTTTAATTCCTTATCGGCCTTTTATTATAAGCCAGATGTAAAAATAATATCCTCGGCTGTTTTGGTTACTTTTTGACCAACACACGCACCCTGGCGAATTTGTACTCGTCACTCAGCAATATGAAACTGCCTGGGAGAAGTGGTGACTGACACTAAATACAACATGGGACCAAACAGATGCTTACAAAAGAAAGACTATGTTCTGATGAGGAGACCACACTATTAAATTGTCACATCTGTGTAGCAAAGCTGCAGCCAAACCTGCTCCTTGGAATTCAATCAAACTCTGCAGGAAATGGAGTTCAGAGGGAGAAATGAAAGGCGTAGGAATATCAGTGGATGTCCTCCACTTACAAAAGGATGCATTGACTCTGAATAGAAGAGAACAAATAAACATGTTTGCAAGATGCAGATATTAATTCTAAGTTGTCAATTGCTGGCTCTGTGATGTTTACTATTGAGGGCAAATCAGCCAACTCGGGAGTATCCTTAAAAAAAGTCCCACTCTGTAGTAATGAAAGAGCAGTTGCAAAACAATATTTTAACATTGAAAATGATAAATATTAACAACTACTCACCCTTAGTTATTGTGACATGTTTGAGAGGACAGTTGAATGTAGATGACAGTTTACACAATAGGTGTATCATTCAGGTTAGTTTTTGCTTACAGCTTATCACCAAGGTGTTTATCTGGTAAACGTTTTGACACATCTGGATACAGCACTATAGTTCACTTCCTTCTCCCGCCTGTCTGTGGTATTTTAGTAGTGAGTACTGAATTCATTAATTCTGTCATAATAATACAACCAGCCATGGCCTTCATCCGTTGTTGATCCTGATACAAGAGCCTGAAAAATTTGAAACAACGGCAGAAGTGAACCTGTGACTGCTTAGAACAAACCAAAATAGATTTGTTTTTCATTCAGCGCAACGCACCAATGTAGTCGTACATCGTTACAGCCCGCTTTCAAAACGCTCGATGGAGGCTTACTGCATACATATTATATCATTACACATGCATTAAAATGCAAATATGAAGATGTATATTTATTATATTACAATTTTGGGTTTCATTGAAAGCGTTGCCTTGTCCTATTCTAATCTTTTGCATATTTCTCCCTTGACTCTTTCTAGGGGAAAGAGTCCTGATGTGCTGGCCTTGGCTCCGGCTCAGTCTGATGGATTGGATCAGGTACTTGAGTGAGATTTTTAAATGTGTTATTATTCCAATGAGTCAAAAACCACAAGCTAAACTCCTTTACTTTGCCAGAGGAATCAAAGCATTGGTTTTATATATCAGTCTCTGTATGTCTGCGTGTGTTGGACCAGTCTTTGAAAATGACTTTGGAAGTTATTGCCACTGATATCTTATTTCCGTGCTCGGAGAAGCATTTCTAATGTTATTTACCTTGGCCAGGCCATCTAACTGATTACATTTTCATTCATCCTATCGAGGCTTTTGAAAGTGTTGCTTTGTACTGTTAACTAAGTCATTATAGACTTTTCTTCTATCTATTTGATATGAATATAAAACAATTACACATAAAGATTTTCAAAATTGAAATGCTTTTAAAAGTGAAATACAGCAAATGTGCCTAAAAGTTTCTAGTAAAGCAGTATTTTCAGTCCTGAAAAAAAAGAAAACTAAAAAAGCAGAGGGTGCCCTTCCCCATTCACTGTCCTTTTAGGTTATTTTTTTTGAGTTAGTAGAGTAGTGGGCAGTTGGGCACTTTAGCCTAAAAGACTGTAATCGGTGACAACTCCTGGTTATACAGCACTCCACATCTATCTACTCAGAATGGCACTACCAGAAACTAAGCTCAACCAGAAGCTGCCCTTTCAAAAATGCTTTTACCCTTCAGTAACTCTACACAAAGGCACAAAGGCACTCATTTCTGGACCTCTGGAATGGCAGGAAATCAATACTGAGTAGAATCTGAGATTCTGCAAGCACAAATAATCACTGTATAAAACGTCGACATGTGTAAAGCTAAACCACCTATAAGATACCATTTCCCAATTGTGTTCTCTTTGTGCCAATTGTTAACAGGTTATTTTTTCATCTTGAGCCTTGTAGCCAGCTTATATTCCTGCTTTGCTTTTATTGTATAAAAAAATACATGGTTGCCAAAAGGAAAAACGGTTGCTCGTACTTCTAATAATGATAGGGAAAATCCACCCGGATGTGACCATAATCCACCAGCAGTGCCAGGGCATATGGAAGATCCAGAGACATGCCTCTCCATCTTGGTGGATCCATCTGTCAGTCTTTGGCGGTGCTTTGCTGCTTTCTCTGGCACATTTGACAGCCCCACGCCTCGGCTAGATTAGAAAATTATACAAATGTAAGGTTGGAAAGGTGTAATTGAAGATGGCAAAGGGCTGATTGGGAGACATTTAAATGATTATTCTCCAGTGTTCAACATGGAGGGCGTGTAGCCGAGGCCACAGAGAGAAACACTTTGAAATGATTACTGCTCCTGACAGGTGGATGACAAGTCTTTATGTGTGAAGCTGTGCATACATTGTCAGTGTATATTCTGTGTGTATGCGTGAGCTTGTACTCGCCGTGTGTGTTGGTTTGCTTTACTGTATGTGTGTCTTTGCCTCCGTGCTTTTATCAGGATGTGTGAATGTGTGTGTGATGCGGCTGGCGGGCATGTGTATGAGCCCTGCGGAGTTCCTTACTCAGAGCCAGCACAAAGCAGAGAGGATTTACATCAGATAGATTAGAGCACTGCCACCATGACAGCATCTAATGGAAGAAACAAGACACCTTTTAATGCAGACGCTAATTTAAGAAATACCACACAGTGCTCTGAAATATAAATCATAAATATAAATATAGATCCGACGAAGATGGGATGCAACAGCAGAGGGAAGACATGTCCTGACACAGGGAGGTCCCTCTAGATCTTATCTAATGATGCCCTTCAAATAAAGTTCTTTCCTCTTAAATTATTACTTTATTTTAAAACAAACTTAGAATATCTATTGTCATATTTATTATAATTATATATCTAGCATCAATATGAAACATATGTCATTTAATAATCAATTCAATACATATTATATATATTTATCAAACAATCAAGATGTTCATGTAAAGTCTTTGTCTGTGTGCAGATAGTATGCATGTATCCTCTTTTGTGCAAATAGATCAACACAACAATAATCCCAAAAAAATCGTACCCCATTCTTATAAATCTGTGTATGCACTGTAATCCTTACAGTATTTTTAAACAAGTTCCAACTTTCTTTTCTTTGCATGCGTGGCAGCCATACAGAATATGCCACAATGAAACAAATGACATATCACTTTTTCCCCTGACATAGTCCGAAGTTTTCTATCTATGTGGTCTGAGTCAGAGTTGTGTTCTGTCATGTTAAATGCAGTTGACAGAAGAGCCAGGCACCACCCTAAACCTCTGGCCTGAGACTTTGTTTTTTCCCTGGGCACGAAGCACTGTATTCCCTCTGGCTTTGGTCTGCTGTGAGCTGCAGGCTGTGGCTTTTTTACTGTATTCATGTCATACATTTAACATGAATGAGTGTTACACTCCTTTGTCATCATAATCTCAAAGGGTGTAGCCACGTATGGATTTACCTCAGCAGTCAAGAACGTACACAATAGGACTGCTGACAATAGATTTCCTAAATGTATATTACTAAGAATATTACAGACAAGGATAGACATTTATTATGCCTCCTTTTTCTCTTAACAACATTCAAATATTCCAATGTGACATTTGGAAATTAAAACTAGAAGTACCATACAAAGTTTATTTCACATTTAATTTTACAACAATGTGTGTCTGTCAATAAAAGGGCACGTCATATTTAAAACCAATGACATAGAATAAGAGGAGGCCAGAACATTTTAATTTCCTCAGTTGGCTAGTACAAAAGAAAATGGTGATTGTTGTTAGCGTTTATGGAGAAAAACACATTTGAGTCATAAAGTGTGGTTGCAGCTGGGCAGGAAGAGAGAAGATGCAATTTCGGACACGGACGGCTGGCTAATTAGCAAGGTAGTTTCACCGAAGTGAGGAAGAGGGACAGTTTGACCCAGAACAGTTCCAAGCCACCATGGTTCCTGTTTTTACTGCAAAACCTCACCTCAGAGAGTCTGCTACTTGTTGAGAGGGTTTTTGTGGCAGTAAGCCAGTTGTGATTGATGCAATAGCAACAGTACAGAGAGATGTTAGTCAACATATGAGTTTTTTCCGACTGGGTTGATTGTTTTCAACATTTTGTTCTTTGTTTGAATTAGCGCCAAGGGACCGAGGGTCAACTAAAACTTCCTCTTCCACACCAAATACATAAAACATAAGTTGAAGCAAAACCACAAAGAACTTTTTTGCAAAATGAAAACCTTAGCTGTTGAAAGTGATAAATGAATTGGATGTTGGTGGTAATCTAACTGTATATTTGATAAACATTGAAAATGAGCTATCAAAGTGACACATCACTTACAACAAAGCACGGAAATAATGGGTTGGATAACATCAAAGTGTGAATTTCCTGTGAGGTGTCTAATGAGAAATAAAGCGAACACATTTCCCTCCCATTAGAGGCTGCCAATAACTACAAAGTTGCTGTGCTTGTCAACGCTGTGTGTCTGTCAGACAAAACAATGTAAACTCTTCATACACTTGACTCCCCATCCTGTGTGAAATGTAAAACTATAGATTAATTTAAGAAAATGAAATGTTCTTTATATTTCAGACTTCCTCTTTTGGGTAGCATAGAGGTTTACCACATTGACCAACAGCACCCATGAGACGTATACTATGCAGACCATGGTCATGATAATGTTAATTGTACACACCAATTCTCAGTTAATTCATAGTATATACTGCTGTTTTTCAGGCAATGCTGTTATCTTACTTTCATTTAAATAACCTACAACCCGTGTACAAATAGAAAAGGAAATGTTCTTAAACAAAGATGATCTGCATGGTTAATTACACTAACATTTATGGTTATGGTAGAGTATGCAATGCGCCAATTCAACAAGCTTAGGATCAACCCTTACAGTATGTGTTGCTCCTAAATATAGCCTTACTTTGAAAAGTGCACTAATAGGCAATTTCTTGCTTGGAAATCAGGATCATATACTGAGTTAATATAGAATTATTGAATACGGTACAGTATGTAGTTTAGTTGGGTTCATATGGCATCACAAGTGCATCACTGTCTCCGTTCCTATTGGCTTTTAAACAACATCTGCCATGGAGGTTTACTCAGGGGTGAGAACACTCAAAGGGCAAAATGAGGAGAACATGAGAGTTTAAAGCATTGAGATTTAATTGATTGATATCGTTTCTTGGTATTTAACGTCAGTGATTACAATTTAAAGCGTGAATATTAATCAAGTGCTTCATTTTGATGTTGTGAGTTTGGTCCAATATACTTGTGAAAGCTTATGAGATGTGGCTAATCGAGAAGTCATCCTATTCTTGTCTTTTTCTTATTCTTTTGCCAATATCTTTGATGTTCGGCCTAAATTGCAGATATGGTAGTGACGTTTCAAACGTACTGCCCGTCCCTTGAAAATGGTGCCTTAGGCCATAGTTTGAATCACTGTATGGGAGAGAAGGAGGGGAGGCTGTGGCTCAGGGGGTAGCCAGTTTGAGTCCCACTGCAGTCAGCATGTCGTTGTGTCCCTGGGCAAGACACTTCACCCCAAATTGCTCTTGTGGGAATTGTCCACAGTACTGAGTATGTAAGTCGCTTTGGATAAAAGTGTCTAACAAATGACAGAATGTAATGTAATGTAATGTAATGAGGAGAGCTTCTACTGCCACTCACATCTCTGAGTTCAGAAAGTACCACAGTAAATGTATTTCATTATTTATTTTACAAATATTTAATTTATCGCATCTGTTAATTTGATCTTCAATTAAAACATGTGCAACGTTTGTGTGATTTACATTCTGAATTCCTGGTACAGGACTTACATTTATTTCCTGTACAACTATCCTTTAGGAAAAATGTCAGAGTGGACTTACAGAAGGAACAGTGTGGGATAAAGAGTTAGACATGGCACCAGTCATAATCCACCCTTCAAAAGAGCCAGATGGAGAGGGTAAGGTTTCAGTCAAAATATTGTTTTTGGATTGAGGTGTGGACTTGCTCTCTCACTCTCTGGCTCTCTCAATCTCCCTATGTCCTTGTCTCTCTCAATCTCTCTCTCTCTCTCTCTTGTACTCTCCAACTCTCTTTCAAACCCTCCTCCTGCTGTGTTTTATCAGATCCTGTCACAGGGGGCCTCTTATAAAACCAACAGAGCTCATCAGGATAGAGCTCCAGAGGACCGGTTCGGTCAACCCTCGTTAATCTACTGCGGTCCGGGTTGAGTTAAGGCCTCAGCTGGTATTTACCAAGCATCAGATTTTGAGTGCTGATTTAAACTCAGCGCTCGAAAATCTTTTCATTGAGAGTGATTCGCGATGAAAACGATGGTTAAAGGGACCTGAGCAGTGGTGCTAAATCAGCAGTCTTGCCCTGAGACGCTTGATAAACATACAGCCCCTGGGTTTGTGTCTGGGCTGGTGGGGCTGTGGGGCAGAAAGGTATGTGCTTAGTGGTGATTGTGCGCCGTGGCCTCCCCTCATTCTCCGAGGCCGAACACACACAGAGCGACCTTGTGTGGAGCAGAGGGCTGGGCAGACACGCTGAAGTCAGCTCACGCCATGCAGTGTACTGTAGGCACAAGAAGAAATGATCCTTCTGGATTACACACGCACAAATGCATTACTTCTACCATGGTTTCCTGCATCATTATAATTTAAAAAACTCAAATATGGCATGTTTTCTATTTTTTTTTACAATTGATTCTCAAAATCCTTCTCTTTAAGTCGGTCTGTAGGGCTGCCTAGGACTACTGTGGAGTTCTTATAGGAGCACTCGTAAATCCACCCAGTTCCATAAACTTGTCAGTGGGTTTATTACAATAATTGCTTTAATTTTCTGTTGATGATTTAATGATAAAGCAACAGAAAAAGAGAGGAAATAAAAGAGAGTGAAAGGAGTTTTCAGAGGAGATGCCGTGCCACGTTTCCTGTAGAGCGCCTGTCACCTCTCAGCTGACATAACACTTTGTTTAACTGTTGGCGTAGCCCGAAGTGTTGTGAGCCACAGCACGGACACATGGCCTCACCCTCCGGACACACACTAATATGCGCAAGAACACACACATTTGCACTAATGAGTGAATTTGATAATTACAATACACTTTCATGAACACACACATATATAAATAGGCCACACAAAGTTTATACATCTAAATCAAATAGAGTGTATTTGCACTGAGCAGTCTCCGTTTGATTAGGACAGGATGTACTCTTAAAGTTAACGGACTGTACTGCTGCCACGCCGCTTCTTGTGGTCGACAGTGTGCAGCAGACTGCCATGCGGCTCGCTGTTTTTCCCCTTCTTGGCCGTGCCACAGTCATAAAAAGACAGCCAGCCTTTAGTCCTCTGTCCCTTAAGTCCCTCCACAAGCCCCATTAAAAGGCAGACAGGGCTAAAAATGCCCTCTCACCAGGCCCCTACTGGCAAAGCAGTGTATTCAGAGGAAGTCTTTAGTCAAAATACACAAGGTAATACAAATGAAAGCAGCAGACTGTGGTTATGTGTGTACATGCAAATGATTGTGTCTAATTCTCTGTTGTATCGAGAACAACAAGCTGGCACAACACAGATCACGTCACCATAGTTAAGCTTTGATCAAGTCAAGTATCCCTCTGTCCTATTGGGATGTCTAATTAACTTAACTCCCACCAACATCCATCAAACCCCCAAAGACATCCCTGAATTCCTGTCCATGAGGTCATCACAAATACCAGACTGGGCAGACACTGATCCTTCAATGTATAGCGGGTAGTCATGGCGACAGACATTTCCCAAAACAAAAAGATGAGTTGATTACCTGTGCCCAGAAACATGTAAACAATACAACCGGATCAATACAAAATATATTTCACTGTCAGAAGAGTGTGACTACCTATCGTCAAGGGAACACCTCTGTTTTTATCTCTTCTGACGCAGATTCCCTATTTTGGATATTTTCTGGGAATTTTCCAATCTATAATCTACTCATCTTTCATTTATTTCATCACTCTCCACATTCGCGAATCGGTTGATTTAAGAGGGATACATAAAACACTCATTTGTGTGTATGATTCAGTGTCATTATCTGCATTAGATTTTGGCATCAGGTATAAAACCTTGACTGGAAAATACTTGCTCAAAAATACAATTATCCCTGTGCCACCCCCACACAAGTCTAATGTGAAAACAGTCACAGAAGATATTACGCTTTAAGCTTGTTGATACTTAAATTCTACTGAATGTATCATTTAGAAGGAGAAATGGCTTACAGTCAGGATGCCAGCAGCAGAAGGAAACTCAAAACTTTTCTGTTGGATGGAAATGTATGATTTTTATCAGGTATTAATGGAAAAATGACATTTCCTGGGCATTGCGGTTCTTTGAAAAAACAAGACTGTAGGCGGATTTTAGTCATAGATAAACTTGGGTAAATGAGTTTATAATTACCAAATTATAGGTGTATACCATTGCACCTGGTATTTAGACATTGGAGAAGATGCTATCAATGTCGGCTAATCTCTTCTGTTGAGTAATTTATTTATGATTCACATAGATTACACTGTTGCTTGTTATAAAAGTGGTGAAACGGTATTTGTACAGCAAAGTTTATTTAATAGGTTTTGCAAGGTCATCAAATTACAGAAATAATAACATTGTAAATGAGCTCCTAAACGGAAATCCACAGTTTTACAAGGGCTAAAGATCCGGGTCATTTAATACAGTCATTTTCTGTCAGATGTATACAGAAAGGTTAAGGAAACACACTGTTGCGGATCTGTTTTAAAAGATGAATGTCGTCTAAACAGTTTCAAGTTGTGGATATGTGAAGGAGGTAAAAAGGGGAGGGGGATCTTTTTTTGCCACTGTGAAGACGGCGGCAGCATTCTTTGGGGGGGCAATAATCCCTGGCATATATGCCAGTGCTGACAAAGATATGGGGTGTGTATGTGTGTTTGCTTGGAAGGGGAGTGGGGGGGGGGGGGGGGTGTCACTGATCCCTCAGAAGGCTAAATTTACCCATGAGTGATGGGGGCAGGTGGATTCAGCTGGGACAGTGGGATAGGGGTGGTGGGGGGGTGGTTAGGCAGCACCGGACCTGGTTTCAGTTCAGACGGAGATCGTTGGAAACACACAACCCAAATCGGGGTTTCTATTCAAAGCCAGCTGGTCTGGCTTTATCACATGCAGGACATTTATTTTAAGACATTTGTTGGTATATTTTTTTATTTCTTTGGTCAACTATCTCTTTAGTTTTCCTTTCTTTTTTAAAACGTTTGAGTTGAGCTGGGCCTTAGCTGGTGCTTTGGGGTGTAACTTCCTGGGGAAGCAGAGGAACGGCACGGGTGAGTTTTCACAGCACACTATTCCCTTCCTTTTCCCCTCTCCTCTGGATCTGATTCTGCTGGTGGAAAACCTGTCTCTGCCAAGATTTCAAACCATTCACAGTTGGGTCGTGACATGTTAAACAGATTAAGCCTTAATTTTGATATGTGAGCTGCTCAATTTCAAAATCCTACACTGTTGCCTAATTGTTACATTATAGCCTTGCTGGATTTAGTGAATACTGTCTTTGTCATGTGATCCAATAGGAAAAAAAAACAGTGTGAACTAAGCAAAAAGATACTCTTAATTGTTATTTACTTAGACTTGTTCCTGCTCTTGACAACAAGCCCCCAGAGAAGCTCTAAATCTGCTGAAGGAGGAGTCAGGGCTCAGCTGTTGCCAATCACCTCCGTGGAGCACTTGGGGAATAGCCTATTAAGGCTCCTGTGTGTTTAAGTTTTAAAAGTCTACATTTTTATTTCTTTCATGCAAGACAAATGTTTTCAGGCACTTAAGTGGAACTTTATATTGTGTTGTTTCCCTGCTTCTAATTCTTCACAGTCAGTTTATGTTACCGGTACTTTTAAGGGTAATTGCTTAGAACTCATTGCACAATCTGGAATTATCAGCGAGAGAAAAGAGCATAGCCTTAACATGCTGTTTGCTTTAGAAATGAGTCATTCCCTCAAGGTAGCTACCTAAGTGGCTAAGACACACTTCAGTAGCAATATGTTTCTCACAGTTTGGAGTTTAAGTAAGACATATTGGGCAAACTTTTGAAACAAAGGAGTAAACTTTTTGTCATATTAAAAGAACAAAGAGGTGTTTATCCCTAACTGAATGGAGACATTAGAAAGGGGCTCTACTGTAGGGCACTTGTCCCAAAACAACCAAATGGAATTTCATACTAGAGCAAAGGCTTTGTTTGATTTTAATGAGTGGTGAAAGCCTCCGTTGGACATTTTCCTTCAACTTTTGATTTCACCATAGGTTTTGGATCAAATAAGAGAAGTAATATTGTTCCTGAATTTGATATCCTCGTATTTCGAGTACCGGTACATTTTATTTCTGACTTGAGATACTGTACAATATGCTACTATTAACTATGGTAGCAATGAAAATAAAACCCTTAACAAGCTAAAATAGAGGAAATAAACATGTATACAAATGTATATCATACAAGTGGACATTCACTTGTGTCTCTTTTTTCATGAAAAGTTACTTGTCCTCTTGCTATTAACCCAAAGAGGCAGGACTTGAAAAACTTCAACCCAGTTTACAGGAACCGCTTAGTCTTCACATATTAGTTTTTCTGCCCCTGAATTCCACGGCTTTGATGGTCGGCCGAGTTGAGGAAACGCGTTGTTTTCCCTCTCTGTAGGGTGGCGAGCGCTCTTACGCAGTTGCCTCTCTGCCTTTGAAACTCTCCTCATCCTGTCACTTCACCTTCACACTCTGCTATTAGTTTCATTGTTACTGTTCTTTGTGCAGTATGAAAAGCAGAGCAACGTTTGTTTATCTTCACTGAAATGTGAATAAAGATTAAATCAAATGTTATTCAAGGCCTTAACATGAATGGTGAAAATGGCTTAAATGTATTAAAGACATGAAGATTAGTGGTTACTTCCTGTTTAACTTGGAGTAAAATATATTTGTAATTGAGGTTTCCACTGGTGTTTTTGTGTACGCTAAATGAATAGGAATGTTAAGATACAGTGTAGGAGTAATTTGCTGTTTATTTATTCTGTAACAGTTGCTGACAGAAGCATAGCAGAAGTTAGGGCAAACGTTTCCATAGTTATTTAGTGGGCTGTACCTATCCAGATTCTCTTGAGTTAGTATTTAATAATAAAAGATGTATTGCATTTTAAAACAAATTATCAAGACGTATCACACATACAGTATGGAAGTAGTTTAAATTGGGATGGCATGAAAGTACAAGTTAGTTTCACTCTAATGTGTGACAGTAATGGCATAGTGACTTTCTCTTATTTTTCCTTTTCATTCTCCTCCATTATCCCTATTATTTAATGTTGGAAGATTTCCAGCAGTAGTCCAACCTCCTGTATAAAAACTATCTTTCCATCTACCCCCCTGAGCACTGTCGAGGCCAGAAAACAGTATGACGCTCTGCCGCCACTATGCAACGCCTGTGCGCCAGGGCCGCCTAAATCTACAAAACACGAGTGCTGGCGCGAGGCAGCTCCTTTGATCTGCAGCTAATCTCAGTTGCCTGCCTCCCCTCTGATCATGTCTGAATAAGAATGAGTTGGTGATCCTGCAGGCACAAAGAGCTTTAGACGCCGCTGCTCGTCTGCCGCGCTCCACCGTGTAACACGGGCCTGCGCCGATGGTCGCTAGGACGCGCTATCACACATCAGAGCTGGGAAACCCTCATTTAGACACACATTATATTCCGCTCCACTTTCTTTTCCTCACATTGAGATGCTATCATCTGCTTGTAGAGAGTGTGGGAGAAGTTGCATAGCCATGCTGAGTGATCTTTAATTGTCAAGGGAATTGGCTGAGGTCAACAGCTGCAGGAGGGAATTCTGCTGTGTAATGGTTACTATGGGAATAGGAAACAGTGATGATGACTGTAGGCTTTAATGCCGTATCTGTATGTATTACAGCACATTTGTTAGACTACTGTCAGTCTAACACATTTCCAGTAAAATGGTAATCATAAGATGACCTGCACAGGTCTATACTCCAAATCATGATCTGAAATCACTGAGATCACACTAACATAGCCTGAAATTAAGATTTGGTTGAGGAAATATGGTGGTTTTATTTTAAAAACAACTATTTCTAAAGTTTGGAGAACTATCTGTTATAATTCTAAAGGAAATGGTCAACAAACTGCTTTATTTTTGATTGATATAGAAAGAGAGATGATTGCTATTGTGGTCTATTAATTCCGGTCTTAAAATCTCAAATTGTGACAGCGCTGATTGCCATTTTAAATTTCACATTTTGATCTATTTTATTTCTGCATTATTATCGTTATGTTTCAGTCACAGCTTTTGCATCACTTCATGAAACACCAGAGGACACCCCTTTGGACAGAGATAAATACAATCTAACATTGGCATCTCCCCTTTATGGGCACAATTAGAGAAGGGCGGTGAGAACAATGTGAGAACTGTGCCTGTTTTGGAGCAGTTCAGAGCCTAAGTGTTCAACCATTCAAAAGGAGGAACAATTACACTAGAGTCTGGAGAACACACAGGATGAGGAGAGGGGAGTCAGGGATTGGTTTAAAAAAGGAAGAACAATGAAATAACAGTAATTTAAATGTTTGCATAAGGAATAATTATAAGAAATTTGGAATTTCTCTTCAATAAAAATTAATCTGCTTAAATCTGTAGATGATTCTTCTAAATGAAAATGTTATTATGGTATCCCCTGAATAACAATAACGTTGAGTAAAAATAAATACTGGTTAAAGTTTGCATGGGGGATACTTGCAGTTAACCCGTGTGGTACACCAGATTGTTCTGTGCTGGGAAGGATGCAGAGCTCCCCTGCAGGCGGCACATTTAATTACACAGCAGCGTAATGTGGAGGTGCCCTGAATGCACCTTGACAGGCAAAATGTGCCCTTCATATGTAGCAGGTGGCACACGGATGGCACCTGTCACATATACATTTATGACATATATGATATTATAGCATTTTGATTTTAAAATCATCAAGCAGTTTTGACAGTTTAATCAAGCTAATTGATCAGCAGATTTTAAGCCAGTATAATCAAATAATAGGCAATATGCAGTCAACAGCTGCTTTCTCCTTTAACTATCAAAATGTTATTTGAAAATGTGTCTTGTGGGAATAATTCATTATCATTAATTACATTTAATTGATGGCATGTGTATTCGTTACATTTTGAAGATGAATATAAATCAAAGAAATGTGAACTTTCTAAGTAGGCACCACTGTAAGTCACAGTGTGTGTATCTACATATTCACATAGACATGACAATATATGCAAGAAAAAGCAACAGGTCTGATCAACAGCGTGGCCAGCGGCGTCTCAGCAGTCAGGGCAGTCACAGGACCATGGGGCTTTTCCTATGATGTAACAGGAGCATCAGGCAGAACAAAGGGAGGGCTTGTTGTTCAGCTTGTGCCTCATCCATAATGCATACAAGGTGTACAGACAGAATACTGTTGGTTAAACACGACACATGCAAATCACCAGCGCTGTCTCTCGTTTGACTCCGCTCGGTAAGGGGCCCTTATGTGGCCATAAGAATTTCAGAGGCCTTCAGATTTGTTGTTATTGCATTGAGTCTGTTATGTATGGTTAGATTCAACTGTTTTTAAACTGAACTATAAGGACAAGGAAATATATGAAATGGAACAGTGAATTTACTGCTGGCCAGACTCAGTTAATGGCCAAACCACACAGAAATATGCTTATTGAAAATAAGGCACTGCATGGTTTCAGTGAGAAATGAGTCATACCATTATAAAACGGCAGCTAATGATAAGTAGACGGAACTCTTTTCCCTCGCTTTTTCTCTTAGCCGACCAAAGCCTTAACATTTAAAACTACCGAGGTGGCTTCTGGTTTATGAGAAATGTGGGTTCACTAAATATCCAGATCAGAAATGTATTAATTTCTGAGTGATTTAATTTAGATTGTTGAAAGTTATACAGATGAAAATAAATAAAATGGCTCTGTTTAATAAGCTTTTATTCAAGACTTGATCATTTAAAGTAATTTAAAAGGTAACTTATTGGCATAACATATCCATAAATACTATATTTACATTAAAACCATTTTTCTTTTAATTATATAATGGCTAAAATATATGATTTGGCTAAAATATATGATTTGGACTATGACATATACAGATAAACTGTTTTCAGTGGTACAATAGTCAAGGTGATATTAAGGCAATCAAAGTTTAGGAAGGGAACTTCACCTTTATATTACTAAAGCTAATTTGACTGTACCAATAAATACTTCCCCAGAATCCTGAATTCCTTTGTTTTATATATTTTGTAATATGAGGACAAATTATTTCAGTTAATTAAAACAAGATTTTCTCACCTTTTCTCCCTTAATTATACTGTACAGTGGTAGAATTCCTGCAACTATAATTACTGATGATATTGCCCTCTGAGTTTCATTATAAACCTTATTAAGAAGGATCTCTGAAACTGGTGTAATATAACACTTTTGATGACTTACACATAGACCAAGCAGGGATCGGCAGGGAAATGTCTCACATCTCTCCTACAAAGTGTGAGATTACTTCTAAAGTAGCTCTGTTTTCCCTGAGAACAGAACCCAGATGTTCTGGCGGATCAAGTCCTGTACATTATGGATGTCATATGTGAATATATGTAAGATGATGCCGATTAAATTCATATTTTATTAAACAGTAATATGTTTGTGTCATAAATAAACCAGAAGGTGTTTCACAGTGCTGATATTACACATTATATATGTTACTTTTGGAAATTGCTAATTTATTTCCTTAGTTTTCCCCAGTGTTCACAACTTAATATAAACAGCAAATGAATGAGGCATGACATTTTTAATGCCTTCAAATGCTCTTCCAGTCTGTTAATAATAATGTAATATAAAATAATTATATTTATTTGTTTACAATATCAGAATTTAATATCAGCACAATGTAATAAGACATCAGTCTTAAAATGATTCAGGAAGACGCATGCATACACACACACTGATCCATAGATCCCCAGCTGAGCCTGTGAGTTAAATTGGCCTGCAGGTCTATCTGTAACCCCCGAGAAACTTGGTCGTCACATCATGTCGCATCAATCTAGTGTCAGAACACCAAATGTCTCTTAAATCCATTAGGGAACCAACACAGAAAGAATGACTGAAAGCAGTAAATACCAGATAGAAGATGGAAGCATCCCTCAGACATGTCTGACACACAACAAGCAATCCATGTGTCTCGTAGTGCTTCTGTTATAGCTGGCTAATTCTCAGGAGCAGTGAGGCAGAGTGCTTGACAACATCATCTACTGTGACAGGCAGATTGTGTTTTCACGTGAGCGTGATCGACAACAGATTGCACTGAGCCCGGGCTGTTCCTGTTTGCCCTGGAAATGTGTTAGTGTTTATCTGTTGCTTGAGAGGCATTCCTTTCTTTCTCCTTCCGTAACAAAAAAAAACACATTTTCAGGCAAGCTTTTTTACATGTGTGTGTATGCGTATGACACACGCTGTGAAGTGACTGCCAGCAGAGGCTTAAGAAACAATCCAAGCAAGATCAATATCAGCAAACCGCACTTATGTGTTTGACTTAACATGCAGTCGCAGTTTCCCCTCTTCCCTTTTTATACACAGCTGATGCCAAACCTCACAAAATTGCATTTACCCAAACGCCTAAAGTGTGTGTATACACAATGTGACATATTTGAAATTACGACATTGTTTTGGCAAACTGTTGATTTTACTACATCAGGCTTTGATGAGACTCACACTTGAACACAAACACAAACACAAACACACACACACACACACACACACACACACACACACACACACACACACACACACACACACACACACACACACACACACACACACAACCAGTACACAAGTTTGGGTCTGCATGTTCTAAGAGTAGTAGTGAGTGACTAATGATGAGTTGAACATGGAAAGTTTCAGACATAAATAAACTAATAATCTAGTCTGTTTTAATTAAACAGAAAATAATTTAGATTCACAAACACAAAAGCAGCAAATATTTCACCTACAATATTTAACTTACAATTATAACTCTACAGATATTTAAGTTACAATGCACTATGCTTGCACACACTTATTGGTTACCTCACTAAATGTATTAAGTGTAAAAGGCATAATGTGACTTACTCTGAACAACATTATAAAATGTTACAATGATCTGGCTATAATGCTTTGAGTTTTTTTCTGTCATATTCAAATGTAGCCGAAGATCCCCACTTGGTAGTCTCAAGAGCAAAATATACATAAGGTCTTCCCTACTTTGCATTAAATGTGTGAGAATAAAATGAGGCTGTAAGCGTGCCTTCACCATAAGTTTATCCCTGTAGACAAGTCAGACAGCCATTTATGAATATGCATGAACCAAGTGTTTGCCTCGTTTAATGATTACTTTTTTAACATTCATATATATTCAGTCTATTTCCCCCCCATTTATTTCACTGTTCTTCATATGGGCGTTAAACACACACACATACATACACACACATAGATGTTAACAAGGATCCTGCTCACTATGTGCAAGGTGCATGCAAACAATTACCATTTCACTGGCAGGTTCTCTCTCCCCTCCTCACACTTCCCTATGTTACTTCTCCTCACAGGTGCCAACCTAAGACAACCTCAAGCATTGTGAACACTGAAAGGACCTATCTAATGAACCGCTGACAGACAGCAAAGAAAGCTTCAGGACTGAGGGCTCGTGAGACGGCAAAAGAAGGAACATTGAACGTGGTATGTACAATTATCCAGGCACTCATAGGTGACATATTTAATGCAATTGTCGCATGTGTGCAACTGAGGATTTGTCTATTGTAGTTCTCAAATCTGTATGTTTCACACGAGGCAATATGTGATGCCATTGATATCTGCCATGTTGCATTCATAAACCTACTGTGTCTAACATACTACACCTTATTGATTATTATGGAGGTCTGGGGGCCAGAGGAAATGCTATTAAAGATTAAAGGGTCAGGTGATGTGAAGGTGGTATTCCAGGTCATCAGACACCAGCGGGTTCAGTTACAGGCTGTAATGTCCGGCCGTCAACAAAATTAGCTTGATTTATTTATTAACTGATTTCATGTCCTGCCATTTCCTACCCTGACTGACAGGGCTGCATACATGGCTTATGCTTCACAGGTGAACTTCAAAGGAAGGGAAAGATTAGGATGCTGCTTGGTGTCCACTTACACTTCACGCAGTCTAGTGAGAGGCATGTTCTGCAAAGCTATAAGCTTATAAGGGTAATATTTGTTGTTTGTCTGCATTTGGATACAAGTTCAGAAGTTGGGTTAACATTTACATTTTTCTCTATTAAGATAGGATGATCAAATATGTATACAATTATAGTGAGGATATCATTAAAAGTCCAAACAAATATAGACATTTATTTCAAGATCTTGAATGTTTTTAGTTTGGAAATGGTCAAAAATCCTAACTCTATTTTAAACTTTGACCATCCAAAAAACCCTTCAAAGCTCTATGTAAATCAAAACCCAGTTGATTCTGTTTCTGAGGATGGGTTGATAAAAAAACTAAAGTGAGATCTGATTATGTATTTCAGTATAACAGGCTCCATCCAATACAACCTTTCTTTAAACTGATACTACACCCATATAATGCGAGTATAAAAGAAGCACAGTATTACAAGGCGTATCTGGGAAACATCTCTGTACAGACTGCCTGTCTGTGTCTTATCTGAAGTGGCAAACTTGCTGTTCTAATTGTTATCTTCACACTAATAGAGTGGATGTTTTGAAATCATTTGGTTGGATGGATAAAGGCTTGGTAATTCCCCCATGCTTACTGTCTGTGTCAGTGCTTATCTGGAGGAGATAGCTGGGTCCTGGAGAATGATTGGCGGCTCGCAGGAGGGGTAAAGTTTGTAAGTGACTGAGAAAGAAGGCAGCATTTATGTTCCTCAGGCGTGGAAGAAATCAGTTTAGAACTAAATGGTGGGATTATGTATGGTTTATTGGACAAAATAAATTAGTTGAATCTACTTTTAACAATATATTTAAAACGGGTTTTTACCTTCAAATAAGCTTGGAGTGGATAATTCATTTTGCAAACTGTTTCATGTTCTTTCTACCAGTTTCTTGATTAAAGAGGACTTGCCTTTTCTGGGTTGTTCTTGTGTGGCATGCTTGAAACAAAAGGCCACAGCAAAAACTTGAACTTTACCAGCTGGATTTAGCTTTCGAAGTCTGCTAAAGATGCTTAACGTGCCCTCCGTTTGATCATTAGTTTAAGCATTCCTCATGATCTTCCTCTAGTGGTCCTCTGAGCGCTTAATTGTGCGTCCACCCTATCGGGGCTGGCGCGATAATAAAGCAATAAGAGCAGAGGCTCGTTCATTAAAGTAGAGTTGGGAACATGTGAGCCCGCCCCCTTTCAGGAGTCAAAAAAAGAGGAAAGAAATCGATTATTTCTCTTCGCGCTGGGAGAGGAAAGGGTTTGGGGGAAAGACTCGGCTAGGGTTTCTCGAAGGAACAGAACCAGCCATCACCATAAGGCTCCAGACGTCCAGCAGTACTCCACCTCCACCTCCACGGCTCCACCACCGCTCCACCAGATCCATCTCCGCTCACCGGCACCTCGCGGAGAGAGAGCAGCCCTCAGCGCCTCCTGAGCAGACACTGCCCGATCAGAGAGAGAGGGGGAGAGAGAGAGAGAGCGAAAGAGAGAGAGAGAGGGAGAGAGAGAGAGATAGAGAGCGAGAGAGAGAGAGAGAGAGAGAGAGAGAGAGAGAAAGAGAGAGAGAGAAAGAGAGAGAGAGAGAGAGAGAGCAGTTGTCTTTGACATTATAGAGACTCCTACCACGTACTGTAGGTTACTTTTTTTTTCCTCCCGGCGACGTCCTCAGCTAAGTTGCGCTCCTGGATTTTAAGTGCGTCTTGGCGAAAGTCCGTCACCACCGAGCAGCAGCTTCAGCCTTCCTGTCAACCGGCCGGACCCAACAAGCGGCGGACCGCTTGAATCTTTCACTTCACCCGGACAAGATTTCACGCGAAATAAAGTAAGTACCGCGCTCACACTCACTCGCAAACATCAAGGAGACACGTTGCGTCATATGATCTGTATTTTTAATCTTCCCGAGCGAAACTTGAGGGTCTATTTTGATGCGCGCTTCCTCAACAACAAAGTACAGTAACTGCGTTTATTGATTTGTTGTGACCCTGATCGACTTATGCCGGTGACAACTCTGTCATATAACTACAGGCTGACATCAAATTGCTTTTTATGATCTATTAGGACAATTAAGGACTGTCTCGTGTTTTAGGTAGTGGTACTGTTTTGTCGACCTTGTGTAGCTTTCGCATGTCCACATGCAGGCGCAGAGCCACAGCTACTGAATACGCTGCCCTCCTTAATGTAGGATAAAACTATGTTAAACCCTACTGCGCTTTTGGTGTCATATTAAAAGTTACATTTTCACTTTAAAATGTAGTGTTTAATCAACCTGATGTTTTCAATTTGACAAAATAATATAATAAATAAAAAATAATCTTTAAAAAAAAGAAAATTACTTGCAGTTCAAATGTTTTTAATTGTCAGATAATTAGCTTAATTAAAGCAACAGTATGCAGTGTAACTCACTGTACTTATAATGGCCTTACTTTGTGAATATGCAACAAAAAAAATCATCAGTGGTTTAAACTACCAATCTGAGTATCCTATTATTATGCATGGGAATCAGGATAACTTGCATAGCAAACTTTCATACAAACATTAAAAAATGACTGAATGATGCAAATATGAATCATTTCCAAAGTACAATACAGGAGAACACAGTTTTCCAGACTTATTTTAACGTTAGTTCACGCAGACAAGAGACACAGTAAACACTAAATTAGTGTTTTATAAAAGGTTTGACACGTTCAGACTTAATTATAATTTCTTCTCTTTGAATTTCTGACTGACATTATTTCAACTTGTTTTAATAAAGCGAGAATTGCATATTTGTACAGTTAAGTTATGTCTTGTGTGGCTCAATTGAACCTGTTGCAGTTAGAGCATTAATAATGACACCATAATTAACCTGTGGCAACTTTCACAGGTTGCAGCTTAAGATATCTAATTGGATTTATTTGTTTTATTCTTTAAGTATTTATATAAAGCCCACTGATCAAATGTCCACACATTTCTCCATCACACTTTATTATATTTTAGAATATGGTTGAACTGACTAGGCTGTGTGTATTTAACTTACGTTCATTAATGCAAACATAGAAGTCATTATCTTTACCCATATGCTTCTGATTTTGTTATAAAGTTAAAGAGCAATTGTTTGTAACTGAAACATACAATCTATTTTAACAGTTAAAGATGCTATGAATGTTGAGATCGTGGCATTTTTTATCTAAATAAATAAAAGTTTCACTGCACATTTTGGGATTTAAAAAAATGGTTACGTTTGAAATAGTTTGTTATTGAGATATTCTTTATTCAAAGCATATTTTTAAAGTGATAAAGTGTTGCTGCCTACTACAGTTTATCAACCTAATTTGTGGCTTTGTAAAAAGCGTACTGCATTCTCTCAGTCACTTAATGCGTTATTGCGTTTCACAGTTAGTATTTAAAAATAAATATGCAGCCTACATGACTTATGCAACCTTTGAGGTGCATTTTATTTTAATAAGATATAGTCTCCTGTGTATTGTCCCATCACTTTTTTTAAAAATTATCTTTATTACTGTTTTATATGAGTTGTTTACTCTTGAAAAATATGTAAAACTGTATATAGATTTTACACATGGCCTTCCCTCTTCTGCCCATCGTCAATGAAGTTGTTCTGTGTGGCCTGTCTGGCCTGTTGCTCTCTTGGGATTTAGCGTTAGGTTAATCCGCTCAGAGGAAGGTGAGCGCTCGCATGTGGACCCACGATTACACACAGAGGACTCTGTCAGCCAAGCTCTGTAATCTCAGAGACCCTGTACAAACACACACACACGCACGCACGCACGCACGTATGCAGTAGCACAGAAACTCACACAAATGCCTAAGCCAAAGCATGGTCTTCCTCCTTTCTCTGTCTTTTTATTACACACACACATGCACTCACCGACACCCACACAATCTGGCCTGCGCAGCTTTTGTTTCTCTTATTCTCTTGATACATCTCCCTCTTCACAATTTCATTTGAGATTTTGGGTGCTGATTCACAAAACCAACATTGACAACAAACTCTTACCCCTTCACACAGAGAGGGATTAGAAGGTCACGTGTCCCTGTGATTGGCCAGGGCATTGAGCCGATTGTCAGGGCACTTTGCTGTACACCAGGGGCTCAGTAGAGCTTTAGTTAAGTGAAGGGAAGGAACAAATTGTGTGCCATGCTCAGGGTTTGGACATGTGTTTTAAACATTGCCAAACTAAATCTGCATCGGGTGGACTGTTGTTTATATCTTAAATCATATATATCTAATAACTAATAACATTAATGAGTAATGTAAAATATGTGCTTTCAAGCCTGCCTCGTTTTTTTAAGGAAGTAAAGTATACCACTGTGCTGCCTGACAGCATTGGCATTTAATACTGTACAGAAGGCACTTTTCAAGATAACCTCCTTCAATGAAAACATTATTCTTAATGGAAACATCAGAAGCATTTATGTTTAAGCAAACAATTTAACTTTTGCTATGCTGTTGCTTTAACGTTTTTTTTTCACTAATGATTTCAAATATTTTGGAAGGGGTTAGCAGAGTTTGCTCAGTTCAACATCAGTAAAACACTCATTTGCAGATTGCAGGTTGGCAAGATCTGCTGGTAGATATAAAAGTACTGTAATTGGACTTCATACCCTTTGGCTCAAATGCGAAAGGTAATATAAGAGTCAATTGTAGGGAATCATATTTACCCCATATATAAGGAGCATATAATAACTTAAACTGTCAAGAGACACCCCTGTAAATAATGCAGTATACTTTGCTTTACGTTCTTTCAAATAAATGTACCATGAAGCACCAACTACCCAGATTTTATAGAAAAAAAGACAACCTCTGTTTTTAGTGAATGTATCTCACACAAATAGTGTAGAACGTTAAGCCATTTCATAAGAACCACTTTTTTACTGCCTGTTTATAAGCAGATGAAAATACTTTATTTTTACAATACCTCAAGGGCATGCTGTATTCTTACATACTGCTCATGCAGGTGTTAGCTTTTGCTGCATGAAGGAAAAAGTATCTTTTTGGTTTCCATACATTTTAATAGTAGTAATGAAAAGTGTAGGGCTCAAACTCACCATGTGTTAATTGACTTATTTTAAACAGATCTCCCTGTCTTTGTCCTAACTGTTGTGTATGTTTACGAAAATGTTTATTTGCCTTAAGAGAACTGTCTGTATAGCTTCATAAGAGCTGCAATTACTCATAGAACTTAGAAAAAAATAATTTAAAGTAAATAACAAAGTCCTTGAATGGTTTATGGTGGAGTGAATGCATATATTTGAATATGTCCTGGTTTTTGCATAATGATGCAAAGTCTTCTTCTGTCTCTATCTAGTAATTAGCGGTGACGTTCAGCAACTTTCTCTGTACGCTGTAAGTGGATGGGGGTGTATGGGGTTTGTTCACTGGGGTGTTAAAGATCACAGAGGAATATATCAGCCTTTGATGTTTAATTGTATTGTAAAACACACTTTAGAATATTTCTGCATAAAGTAGAGTTCTGACTGTGCTGTGCTTTGTGTTTGCTGTTTCTTTGTGTGTTTGTCTGTCAGTATGTGCTGTGTGTCTGGGAGGTGTGTGTGCGTGCGTGCATTCAAGTTTGTGTGTCGTCTCTGTCTGTTTGCGCATCAAAAATGTTTGTGCTTTTGTGTTTTTTTGTCTGAGTTTTGTGGGGTTGTTGCTGGTGTTTATTCAAATGGAAATGCGTGTATTTCTTTTCTTCCTTTATTCTCACACTGAAGAGGGTAGGATTTGATGTTTTGGATGATGGAGCAGTCTGGAAAACAGTGTCAGTGTGAGGGCTGAAAAGGCAAACTGAGAAGACGGATGCGAGAGAGACAGAGAAAGACACCCACAGAGAGAAAACGCAGTTAGAAATGTGTTTGGGCTTAGGCGATTCAAGAGCAGAATGACAATATATTTGGCCTCCACTCAGGTATTCTTCATTAAAAAGTGATGCCGTCGTGATGTCATTTTTAACAAAGCGATCTAGATGAACAGGATGTCCTGCCTTCTTCTTCCTGTTTCCTGTTTCCTGCCCGGCCTGTTGGCCATTATGGCTGCAGCTGCCTGCTGGGTGGTCTTTGCTCAGTAGTGCTGACCACACAATCATATCGTCAGCTGCAGCCCACCTAAAGAGACACCCAAAACACCTCACCATACTTGAGGCCTGCTCCCTGAAATATTTGGACAAGGAGAAAGTCCTGGGAGGCAAGAAGGCAGAAGTTATAAAGACAGCACAGGACTGAATGATAAGACAAAGAGAAACATTTAGAGTAGGACTGAGGTTGGATTTCTTTGTCTAAACAGTGGATATCAGAATGAATGCCTCAGCATCTAAGCATGAAGCTTAACATAAGAGTTAAATTAACATGTTTATAAATGAGTTCATTAACTTCCCCAGCAGACACTTACTTTAGCTGCCTTCCTCTGAGAATTTTCATCTTTATTCAGTAGCAGTGTAACTGACAGAATCCTAGCAGCCTAGTCTGTAATGCCCCTTACAGTGTATATCTGTAATAGCTGCTCTAAACATGTTTTGCGGTAAATCCAGAATTAACTGGGAATCCTTTTTTAGTGAGTTCTAGAGGTTATTTTGTGGGAGAGGTGTTTGCTGTCCATGTCCATAAATCTGGCGACAGAAGACATGTTCCATCATAAAACACAGTGCCTGACCTGTGAATGGTGTGGGGCAACTTCTTACCCCTAATATATTTTCAGAGAGAGAGCCTTCACCATCTCCCTTTAGTGTGGCACACATTTGGATTAGACCCAATGCCAAGAAAAAGAAAAGAGGTGTGGAGACGGGGAGAGAGTGAGAAAAAAATGTAGAAATGTTTTCCAGTGGCTGTAATTTATCTTTGTCACGACTGCAACATAGCCGAGTCATTCTGCAACATAGTCCAGTGAGACGCACAGAGGTAGCTCTGTGCCTTGGTCTCACACAAGCTCACATCCATCTGAAACCCCTGTTCACTCGGCTGCCTCAATCTGCGCCGCTGCCACCACTGCTCCCAATCCACGCTACTGCCGAGCTTCACATGGTTATTGCATATTTTTAGCAGGTCTTGTGTTCACACCAGATTCAGAGGAATGCATTTTACCCAGTCAGGCTTTTGTGTGAGGTTGCTGTTGTAAAGAAATTGCCACTAATAGGCGTCACGATTGATACACCTTTCTCCTTTTTCTCTCTATGAAAGAATATAACGGTTTTAAATGTGATGCTTATTTTTCACTTTTTTAGTCTCAGACATCAGGGCAAAGTCTGTAAGATCAGGAGGCTTGCTGCTAAACTCCGAGGGGAGCATGCTGTTGAAAATGCTGTTAACACCGTCTAAGTTGAGAAAAAACTAAGAATCCATGCTCAGTTCTCTCCCTCTTCTGCACACCACACAGCTTCACCAGGCGGTGTCCTGCCAAAGTCCACACCAGTGTTCCTTTCCACTGTCATCTGTGCCATTCCCACACCAAAGGCCAGCCTGTAAAAGAATGCGCAGCCCAGGACTGACCGTAAAAAGAGTCAGAAAAAAGTCAGGACAAAGAATACTAGAAAAAGAAAACGGGTGTCACTGCTACATAATGACAATGAATTGTGCTCAAACCTTTTAGCTCAAGTGTATCTAAAATCAAACGTAATAACACACAATAACATATGTCGATTTGAAATGCCCTGAGGGTGGAGAAGGGTGAAGCAACACCCACCCCCTACACACACACACACCTCTCTTCTCTCTCTCTCCGTACATTTTTTTGTATTCTTTTTCTTTTAGAATTCTTTTTTTTCCGTTTCAACTCCTTCTACACCGTGATGTATGGCTTTTTCCTACAGTGGCTCTTCCAAAGTGCAGCTCGTGATGTCATTAATTTTATTCATACTTTATGGATGCTCTGTCTGGGAAAAAAAAAAAAAAAAGGAGAGGGACGATGTGAGGAGAGAAGGAGGAAGATAGAGAGGAAGATAGAGGCAGAGTGAGAGAGGAGAAGAGATGGTGTTGCGGAAGGAGAATTTCAGTGCAGTTGCATGTATAATGAATGAGGGGGCACTTTGTTTGAAACTCCAGCCCGGCGCTTCACTTCAAGGTTTGCTGGGCAGAGTGGGGCCTTGTGATCTCACACCAGCCACTCTCTTTATCCTGCCAATAGATGCTTTCACCTGGCACTGTGGTTCGACCCAATGGAAAAACAAATAACCTTGTGTGTGTATAACAGAATCACACAGAGGGAGAGAGAGCACTGACAATGGAGCAAGGGGTTGGGTGGAAAGGGTGATGAGCGGGTGAGAGAGGAAAGAAGTGAGTTTGTATAACAGCAGCAGTGCAATGACGCCCAGACGATACTGAGGAGAATACTGGCACCCAGCCCACACTTCCTAAATAGTGCTCTCTACAGAAATAGCTCAGCCTTGATATTGACTTTTGTCTGGTGTGTGTGTGTGTGTGTGTGTGTGTGTGTGTGTGTGTGTGTGTGTGTGTGTGTGTGTGTGTGTGTGTGTGTGTGTGTGTGTGTGTGTGTGTGTGTGTGTGTGTGTGTGTGTGTGTGTGTGTGTGTGTGTGTGTGTGTGTGTGTGTGTGTGTGTGTGTGTGTGTGTGTGTGTGTGTGTGTGTAAAGAAGCTAGCCAACTTTGTTGTTTGGGATAAAAATGGCCTCTGTCTTATTTTTGGCCCTGCTGGACTCATGGTTTCATAAATAGCTGAGGAAGTGCGGGGGATACCTGTCGTGGCTCCAGCCTCCCTCCAGTCCCAGTGCCTCGACGTCACATCCATCCAACGCCGGCCCACTCCGGGCGACAGAGCAGCCCCCTCGGGGCCAAGCAAACAGGATGGGACTCAAATTGAGGGTGTGAGAAAATCCGTCTCTGGAGTAAAACACAAAGGAGCTTGCAGTTCAGCATAAGGAGCCTAGCTGACACTGTCAGATTTTGTAGGGATTAAAAAAACACTACTAAGTTAATTCCTTTTCACAAACACTGAGCTGAGTATACTGCTTTGATAGGAGTGTCAAAATGGCAACACAATAGAATGTCTTCAAAATGAGAAGTGTGTTTTTTCGACACTTAGTCTATGAGTGTAAGGTCATAGGGTGGTTTTCTCTCCTCTCTGCCATCTGTGTGCCGAGGTGTCTTGTTAATTTCATTTCTGCTTCTCAGGCATATGCCATGTGAACAGCACTCTGAGTGTTAACTTTCTCTCTTTTCTCTCAATGTTGTACACTGTTTCCCTCACATTCCGCTCTCACTTTCTTACGGGAGGATCTGGCTCCACATTTTAAAGGGTCTAATCAGTGTTTTTTGGGATAACGTAGCACTGAATAAATCTCTGAATAAACTGGAAATTATGTTTGAGAGTAGATTTTAAATATGAAAACGTGTTTATAGTTTATCTAACAGTTATTTATTCATGGGAAGTGTCAGATATTCTAAAGAAAAACTGATATTTAATGACTTAATCACATGGACCGTTAACAGTGTTCTTGTGTATTCCTCCTATTCATCTCCTTTACTGGGCATCATATTCCTCCATCATCATTTGGTCTTGAATCCACATTCACTCTTTTATCTGTTTATCTGTCATCCACCATAAGTGGAGTCTGTCTAGTAATCTGTACCCTGTGTCCTTTTGTAGTCAATTTCCTGTTGTTTGTCTTGTCTTACCCCGGCTGATACTGCACTAAATCCACTGTTTTAATTGTTCCCTATATTGCCCCTATGCCCTGTAAGGTGTCCTTGGGTGTTATGAAAGGCGCCCCCCAAAATAAATGTATTATTATTATTATTAATAAAAAGTGGAAAAACCGCACCAGTTATGCTCATAATTCCATTAAACATGATCCCTGCTGCATCTAGCCCGAGATGTTGTTCACCCTCCAAATGAGTGGCACTGTACATCTTTGCCCCTCATAAAAGGGTCCTAATAATCACATTACGAATGGGACAGATAGAGAGAAACATAGAAAGGGAGAAATCTTTGATAAGCTTTACGGCCCTTGGTGGACTGTCTCTTTACACAGTGAAAAAAAAAATCATTTATTTTTTTCCCTCCGAATGTACTTTTTTCCCTCTTTCTCTGTGAAGGGAATTGTGTTGCCTGTTATTAATGTGCTTTTGACAGCTTAATTTGATAAGCGGGCTACTTGTTAAAGAAGCCTTGGATTGTTCTCATAGAAAGAACACGCTTTTTTTTCCCTTCCATGTTCTTCAAAATGCTGCCGCACAGTCTGTCGATGACCCAGTTCTAAGAGATGGTCGAAAACAAGGAAGAGCAGCTCAAAATCCACAGGGAAAAGCGAGGAGAAAGGCAGGAGGGTATAGCGGTAGAGGCAGGGAGAAGTATAGAGAGAGAAGGGATACTTTAAGTAAAAAAGGCACTTGTGGGAAGTTAACTCAAATGCTTTCCTTTCTTCTCTCTCCCTCTCGCCTCCTCTTCACTCTTCCTCCTCGTGCACTGAGCAGCCTACCTTCTTGCGATCCTCTTCCCTGTAGCCTAATCGGAAGAGAAACGCTAGGAACGATAACGGGGATTAACTTCCACTGCTTACCGGCTCCCCTTGGTTAAGTACACGTGTAATGAGTTGTTTATATGGGATAATGCTCAGTAGGTGCAGCAGAAGCCCAGAGCTGCCCTCACCTCCCTTCTCCTCTGCTTACATAGACACACACACACCCCCCCCCCCACACACACACACACACACACACACACACACACACACACACACACACACACACACACACACACACACACACACACACACACCCCCCCCCTCACACACGCACGCACGGACAACCGAAATATACCGAGTAAATGTATAAACGCATTCGGTAGCACAGTAATGTACAGGCAGCATATGCGGTGTGAACATTGATGTACGCAGGTATGTGCAAATACATATATTCACACACTCAACTCTCACAAACACACCCACTCGTAGAAATTCCCACACACAGCTGTGATGCAGGTCACTTGCTGTGCAGGGGTGAACAGAGGGAGAAAGAAACGGGAGTTTGGAGTTGAAGGGGTGGGTTTAGTGTGTTTGTGTGTGTCAGTCTGTGGCGGGGGGGGGGCTATCGTTCTCAGGCCTACATGGGTCATAAGGCCAGGGGATTTTTCTCAGGGTGAAGAGAAGGGGAAGAAATTGAATGATATGAGAAAATATGAAGGGAAGGAACCCGAGAGAAGGCAAAGGGATACGTTGTGCCCGTCTGCGCGCGTGTTCAACGATCTTGTGTGCGCGTACGGCAAGTTTGTGTGTATGTACATGAAGTGGAAAAAGCTGTTGCCTTGTGGAGGGGACGTGCTCTGCTATCATTAGCAGGGGGGGGGGGGGGGGGTGTAGGAGGGGGCAGTCGAGGTTATGTGAACGGTGCAGCTGTGCTCGCAGCAGAGGGATTTGAGTGGAGGGGGGGAACTCCAGGCAGCCAGGTCCTTCGCTGAACCACCAGCTCGCAACACAGAGGAGAAGAGAAGACAACAAGTCAACCAAGCAGCGAGTCTTGTGAACCAAACACAACTCGCCGCCGCCCCCTCCATCCCTCCATCCCCCACTCCTTCACTCCTCCGCTTCTCCACTCTAGCCCTTTACTTCCCAAATAGGAAAAATAAATAAATAACGATTGATGCTTGATGGCAAGGATAAGAGTGCAAGAGAAACAAGTCATGATTTATATATATATAGTGAAGGCTTTTCCTTTCTGTCCGCCACTTGTTGTTTTACTGTCCATTTCATTCTCTGACTTCCATCTGAATAACGTTTAATTCATTTTACAACGATGTTTCTTTCAAAACTGTATTAGAAATACAGCAGTGTTGTTTAAGTTTTCTGCCTTTTTATTTGGGGGGGATTTCCCCACGACTTGACGTACAAACCCAAAATCACTCAAATGTGTTTAAAGCTTCCTGCCCTCTCTTATTCTGCACGCTAAAAGAGTCGGAGCCCACGTAGCCACGGATGGCGCGGCAGACGAAGACCCAAACTCGCTTGTCAGCCCGTGTGATCAGGCGCAGTAGAGACGAGGCAGGGGTGGCTGAGAGACGACAGAACACAGAATGGCATTGGCGCGCACTGCTAATGCATTCAGCTGCCACCATATCCAACAACAAGGAACAATATCACACAACTCACTTCACAAGATGTTCCTACAACAACAACATCAACAATAACAGACATATAAATGCACACACGCGCGCAGACACACAGTCACGTGCACACATGCATAAATAACCACACTGCGTGTTAAAAACCAACCGTGAGGAACAAGAATTTGAAAGCAAACAAACAAGTGAGAATGTAAGCAACTTGTCTGAGACTTTGTGACAGAAAAATAAATGAAAAAACACCTTTTTGTTTCTTGAGAAAGGGAGCTAAATATCTGTGGCGTACCGAGCATTCAAATGCTGTAGTAAAAGAGGTAAAAATCTGTGAACCACATTAAGCACAATGGTTAGCACTGAACCAAACATAGAGCGTGGTCAAACAGCAAGAGGGTCATCTCCGTGTGATGCAGTGGCCGTCACATATTGAGAGTAGAGGCACCCTGCCAAAGCATGTAGCTTCACAGCAGTAATTTAATATTTGTTTCTCTCTATTATTTCATTCACCCGCTCTCTCCTTCTCCCTCTCTCCCTCTCTCCCTTTGCTTATGGGGGTTAAGTAACAGTAAGCTTTATCAGATTACTGGGTCTGAGGTCTCTTTCAAACCACTCTTTGCCATCTTGATTTTGTGCAGCTGTGCAGACTCTTTAATCATACGCTATCTTTTTTCACTCGCCCTCCCCTCCTCTCCTCCCTTCTTCACGTCGTCCCTCCTCCCTTAACATATGTTAATTGGCTGCTTTCTGTGACAAATTACGAGCGCTCGCTTTGATGAGGTCGGGTTGTGATGGTGCTGGGAGTGGAGTATAGTGGGACTGCCAGACCCTCGCCGGTTCCCCCCTAACCACTCCAAAAGGGAACGCGGCACCCAGCCGATGACTAATGAGAGGCTTGGTACTGGGTCTGGCCCGCTCTGGCCTTGGTGGGCCACTCCCCTAAACAGAGGCTGATCTGTAGGTAACACCACACACTCCAGTCAACCTTTATCCTCATCCACCCCTCACTGGGAACTGTAAAGCACTGGGAGCGCAGTCCAGGCTACATGCTGACATTTTTTTATATCTTTAAGACCCTTATGTATGTCGCATTTTTAACCAAAGAGACTGAAACAGTTTTCAAGAGAATAGTTTTTTATTGAATTTGCTTTCTTTTTATGTTTGACTTGAAACAGAGAACATGAGTAACATCAATTATAGATGCAATGCGTCCAACTTGTGTCTCAAGTTTACATTGTGTGTGTGTGTGTGTGTGTGTGTGTGTGTGTGTGTGTTTGTGTGTCTGTGGTAAAGAGACGGTGCCTGGAAACATTACACCAGCCTTGCTTAAACAAACACTAAGAGTGGAACAATCTCTGTTTAATGATGCACAGCGTCAACAGGAAAACAATGCCCACCAATAATCAGCACAATCAGCTTGCGGTAACCTGAAGAAAAAAAAACTGAAACTGACATCATCCTAGTAAGGTTTTAAAAAAAAAAACATTTTCAAGCGCTTGGTAGGGTGATGGGGTGTCATATTCTGACTCCCTTCAATATGCACTACTGCTTCTTTTTCTCTCTCTCTCTTTATTTCTGTCTCTCTCTTTCTCTGTCACATTCCCTCTCTCTCCCTACTCTACGATCTAGGTTACTCGGTTTCCTAGCGGAGCACAGGGACCGGAGGAAGAAAAAAAAAAAACAGAAGGTCGAATCTATGAAGGACATTCTTGTTGAAGTGTGCAACCTTCTACTTCTCTGCAAATTACCCGCACGCTGTGCATAGACTCAAAGCAGTGCTGTGGCTCTCACTTCAGCGCAGCAAGGATGTGACCATGACACATAATGCTGTGGCAGTATCACAACTACAGGGAGAGGCAGAGTACTGAGCGAATGTTAACTGTAATTATTTTAGTTTTTTTTGAAGATACGTATAGCCAAACCTGAAGACGTGTGTTCCCAGTGCCATACAAAGAGTCTTATTTTATAGTTTATTTATGTACATAAGTTGAATCCCACAGCACATATAAACTCACAGCATTTAACAATAGAGAAGTAGAACAGCTTAAGTTTTCGCTTGTTACGGTCACAACTTCAAAAATAATCACTTCACGTAATAGTTTCATTGTGGATTCCAAATTTGCTGATCAAGTGAGACTATGAAAAATAGTAAATTCCACCACTTCCCTGTAAGGTTGCCCACATGCTGACTTAGTTACAAGCACAAAAAGAAAAGAAAAAGGGAAATCATTTCATTTACCTCTTCCCATCAGCAAGGATGTAAAATAACAACCCATAAGTAGCACAATTTCCATACCCAGCGAGTTCATAGACACTCACAGATGCACATTCATACACACATGCAGGGTGACAAAACGAAGAAAAAGGAAGTGCACTGGCACCTCGTGGTTGCATGAGGGTTAGCCATGTTAGCATTAGCCTGCGGGCCTTAATTGAGGCCAGGAGGGAGCATTTAATAATTGCTGTCAGAAGATCAAATTTAATTCTCCTCTCTTCACAGCCACCACTGCTGTAGGGTAGAGTGAAACAAATTGTCATCAGAGATTTCTAAATGAACAAAGCTTTTAATTAGGGTGATTAGAATGCTGTGGCAAAGAGAAAGAGTAAGGGGTTGGGGTGTGATGAAATCATCAGCGGATCTTCTTATCCATGATGTCTGGTGTTGATACGATGTGGGTTTGGGGAAAAGCAGGAGGAGCAGGGGCACGCGACTACTGGGAAGTTTGCTGTGCTTGAACATAAGTAAGCCTGGCCCAGGCAGCCCTTAGCCTCCGTTTCAGACCTCTGACACAAACACACGCACATACACACACTCTCAGCCCTTCTCCCCCCACTGGAGAACATTGCTAACATCCTGAGACATTGTCATACTCGGCAGGGAACATAATTGGGTGAATATGTCAGTGCTTTGTGTTCTTAGTGACATGACTCCCGGCTGTTCCTGTGGGGGCTGGGTACACTCATTGAAGGGTTTATCCTGCAATTCCACTGCGTTGGTTCACTGTTCATTACAGTGTTGTTTTTCCCGTTGTTTTATGAACATGATAGATAAGCAGGGGATGAGTTATCAGTGCACCTAGACGCACATTTTTGCTCGTTCATGTACACGTGTGTGTTATTTTTCTGTTCTTCCCCTCACTGTCAGCACCTGGGTCCTGCAGCGCGCGGAGCAACATGTGAATAAAAAAAAAAAACATGAGAGATGTATAAATGACTTTACAATGACTGGAAATAGATAGAGAAAGAGGAAGAAGTGAAATAAATCATGGCAGTGATGATAAAGTGAAACTTGAGAGAAGTGGGTTGTGTTTAGACATCATCTGTGCGTATCACCACAATCTGCGCCGCTTCCATATTCAAATCCATTTTAATACTTTGCTTTTTAACCTTCTGCCCAACTTCTCGTTGTTTCCTCCTTGTACCGTGTCACCTTTATTCATTTGATTCTTTGTTTTTCTCTATCATCTTTTCTATATCTACTTTATACCTCAATGCGTCCATTGCCCCTCCGTATGCTCATGCCATGGAAAGACTGAATGCACTAAATGGTGATTCATTCCAGTCTTTCCGGGGCCTCTGCAAATTGTGGCTTGCCTATGCTTCTGCTTTTTCTTTCCTTCTCCTTTTTTCTGATACCATTTTTCCAGCTTGGCACAGGGGTATGTGTGTGGCGAGATTTTCATTGCGCTCGTCTTAGTTTATTTGTTTTTATAAACCACAACACAAAGCTGCAGACAATCGACAGGGAATGCTTTTCAACCACACCGGCTACTCTTTTTCCCTGTTCATATCCAACTAGATTTGCCTGGCATTCACATTTGGGCTCTTGTTCGTCTGCCTTTTGCCAGCAGCTGTGGCTATACAGCCCTTGGCCTACGTTCAAAACGGGGGGTTGACGCAATGTGTCAAGTCATTTTGTCCTTGGGGAAGTCAGCAATGGGCTATGGAAAGATGGTTCTCACCTGCCCCTATACTTGCTCTGACGGATGGCTACCTACCTTCATTGCGGCTGTGATGGCCCAAGGCCTCTATCTACTGGTGCTGAATGAGACGTGCAGCTGCCCAAACCAAGGCCAGGGCTACGTACTCCCCCCCCTTATACTATCATACAGCAGTTGACAAAACTCTTATAAATCTAAAAATACTTACCAGAATTAATAATATTAAATTGAACCGAAAGTCTTTTACATCAACAACAGGAAATTAAATAAAATTAGGCTTTTTTTCCCTCTGAGAATACAGCTAGATTCAGCCGGGACCTTTAGAAGAAAGTACATTTTCTTTGGACCGTAGTGAAATGCGACAGAGGCCAAGTGAGGAAACATACGAAGGAAAATACATTTTGAATTCATAATAAAAAAAATAGATCGTATACAGTATAGTGTATAAAAAAGATGTATAATTTGATATCATATTTTACATTACACAGAAGTAATTATAACACATCGTCTTTGTCTGAATAGTAATTCTATTTCTTATTCAATGTGAAGACAGGTACAAAGAATTAATTGCTCTTTTAATCAAAACGGTTTTATTTAGTTCAAAAGGCTCATCCTGTTATAGTTTGATTGCCGTTTGCGATGAAGAACTAGTGCAGCTAAAGGGAAAAACCTATAGCGTGAAAATATGTTAATGCCAATGTTTTAATCTCATCGTGGGACCAATCAGAGGGACATATTTACCCAAACATATGTTTCAAACAAGGTTCAATATCTTAAATGTACTCAAAAGTTAAGGCAACATTTTTCTTTCCGTTTTGTACTTTTCTTTTTCAAGCCAGTTTCCCAGTTAGTGTTTTCACAAAATCATGTGTTGCTTCATTGACATGTAAACATTAAATGAATAGTTCTTTACTTATGTGACCGCTTTAAACAAAATCAGTAATCTAGGGATATTTTTAAGTATTTCATATTCAGAGAGCCTATTTGTTCAGTTCATTTTCACTCAACATCGGAGCCTGAGGAGTGTATTTTGATTCCCAATTCTTCTCTCTTAAGAGAGAAGTTTACGGAAGGAAGCACCTTTAGCACCTTTGATTGTCTTAGCCTGCTGATGTCACATCCTTCCGCTAAGTGTGTGTGTTTGTGTGTGTGCGTGTCTGTGTCTGTGTTTCCTGTCCTTCTAGACCCCGTAGCTGTTGGATTGAGGGATAAGAGAAAAAAGAGCTGGCAGAGTCTCATTAGTATGAAATCAATTATGTTTAAAGTTAAATATAAAGTTTTTAAGTTGAGGATTTATTAAACAGGGATTCGCCACAAATTTAGAGTTAATCTTGTAGCACTTGAGCTGCTACCTACATCAATATAGTTTCTTCCATAATGTCAATCACACATATAAGTGCTTGACAGAGTGTTAACACTTGTGCCAACCACAGGCTATTGGCTCACTTTCCTCCTCATCTATAGACAGGTGTCTCAGTTCTAAGTCGCATAGAGATTGAAAATAGAATACATGTAAAACCGTCTCTGTCTCACTAATGATACAAGTAAATCATGAGTTAATAGAGAGAGACAGGTGAAGACGTATCTCCTGCAGTACACACATACGAACTCACACACACACCACCACCTCTCAAATTCAAGTTTAGCCAGAACGCTCACTGGGAAAAAAAGAGGAATGAACACATTATAAGATGATCCACCACTATCACTCTAATCCCCAGATGTACATGTTGCTAATCTCTTTAGCCGCTAACATGTTAAATTAGCCCTAATATCTGCTGAAATTCAGAGCCATAGAGGCCCACCTACGCGTGGGCTACCGCCCAGGTTTAGGTCACTCTTTTCCCTCAGCACTTGAAAAAGATACGGATATTGGAGTGGGGGTTGGGGTGGTGGGGGCTGAGGGAAGTAGCTGTGATAGCCATTCGTCACCCTGCCTATCTCACTCTGACAGATGGGGAGTGCAGCGTGCCACATAGAGGAGTCACTGCCTGTAATGACATTAGAGGCACAATGAGATCTGATACACATTTTTTCTGCTCCCATTCCGCCTGGCCATCGACTCGCTCCTTTGCTTGATCCTTCCCCTCCTCTCATTTCTGCTGGTACATCTCCATCCATCCTGACAGGAGATAAAGTGCTGTGTACCTCTACATCCAAATAAAGCACAAACTCACACAGATGCACCCACAGACACATTTATACCGGCACACGCGTAAATAGCTACATCAAAAGCTGAGAGAATACACCTCCAAAAATCTACACATCTGAAAAAGAAACAACTTAAATGTTCCTTAGGAAAAAATCTTCTACATGACAGAAATGCTCAAGTAAAAATGGAGCACTGTGAGTGTGTACTGACATTCAGATTGTATTTGGAAAACCATATTAAAGCTCTTTTTTTCCTCCTCCTCCTCCTCTTCAAGGAAATGGGAGTTTATTTAAAAAGAGAGAGCGTTTATTTAATGTACCATACACCTCCTAAAAGGTTTACTTACTGCAGTGTAATATGTTATTTCAAATCCTCACAACCACATTTCCTTGGAGGATAGGGGATACTGGCGTTATATATATATATTTATTTTTTTCAGGACACATGCTATTACCAAATGTGTTGCAGATGTACCATGAGCCGAGGCTGTGCTGCCGAGGTGGGGTTTCTTGGAAAAACATGGCCGATCGTGTCATGATAAATCACCTTTCCCCAATTTGCTATAACGTGTAGAATTAGGATCGCAGAATTGCGGCATCAGCAGAATTCTACACACGTTGCATTTACAGGCGTGCCAGTTTCATCTGAACATGTCCTCACACTCCAAGTGATCTGATACATTATTGGGGCAAAACTTTTGTCCTTGGAACCAGTGTTCATCTGCACTTCTTCTACGTTTGCCTAGTTGTTTTCTAAAGTGACGAATTAGTCTCAAGAGTGAGTCAAGCCAAAGTTCCTCTTCCCACCCCCCCCCCCTTGATTCAAAGGAGTCATCTTCAGTGTCTGTCCTCAATAACAAAGCGACATTAACAAGCACCCTATAGACCGTCTATTAGAATGTGAAAAAGCGCCATGTGCTGTATATTAGTTTTTAGTGACTAAACACTTGGGAGAGAGGCGACCTAGAATCAAGGCTTGTGGTGCACTGAGTGTATATGTTCTCATCGTCCTCTCAGCTCCACTTCTGAGACTCAGAGAGAGAGAGTGCTCATTAGATCTATGTGCTGAATCGCTGCTCCCTCTCCATCTCTCCCATCCTCCCCCAACCTTCATCCCTCTCTCTCTCTCTCTCTCTCTCTCCGTCCGTCTGCTTAACAGATGGGAGGGTCGTGGGTACAGCTCTTCCCCTCCCCCTGGAGAGGCCTGGTGCCTGTTCAGAAAAGATTCCTCTTTATGCTTCTCTCTATTTCCTTCTCTTCTCTGCATTTCTCTGTTTTCCTTTCTCCACTCTCCTTCTCTTTCATTGTCACCTCTCCAACTCAAAGCACACAGCGAGTAGAGACCCAGGTTATAAAACAAGCAGAGAGGGCAGCCGTTGTCTTTCTGTCTGCTCGGTGCCAGCTTGCTCTCTGACCCCAGCAGTCGCTCGCTCAAGCTCCCTTCCAGTTACCAGGCGTGTGTGAATGTAGACATACCATAAGTCAGACTCCGCAGAGAAGGTAAATACATTCTGAGGTGTATTCTTCATTTTCCACGGCTTATTGCCTCTTCCCCTACGCCTTACTTTGGGATTAGTTCATTGGCTTAATGTGACCAAGCCTGTTAGGTCTTTCTTTTCCTCTGTCTGTCGTTATTTCTCCTCTTGTTTCTTTCTCACCTCATTTGCCCTCTCAAGGTCAGGTGTCAGTGTCAGTCCCCTGCGAAAAAATTCCTGCTGAGGATTACTACCTTGCGCCACTTGACCGCGTTCACTAAGCAGTGCTTGTTTCCAGCATTTCCCCGCCTTTTGCTATCTTAGCGTCATGAGGCTAAATTGGATTGAGTGATTCAGTGGTAATCTGTTAAATTAACTGATGCTCTATCCACCACGAGGGGAAGGAGAGGGAAGGCAGCCCGATGAGGAGGTGGGCACTCGGTCCTTATCCAGAAATTGCCTGGCACTCATGTGGGACGGGGGCGGGTGTGAGGAAAAGTGGGGGGTGTCGGCGGAGCGAGAAAGGGGGGGGACGTGGGGAAGGGAACTTGCATCGATGTGTAGGAGGAGGTAGAGGAGGCAAGAGTGAGAAGGGATGGGGAAGGAGGGGGTGGCTGAGGAGGGGAGGCGCCGACACGGGGCTAAGCGGCAGCAGAGCCTCACCTCGGGGAGCGTTGGCTGGTGCTGGGAGCCAAAAGCAGGGATTAAATGTTCAGGACACGGGCTTAGTCTTAGCGTTAATGTTACGTAAGGCCTAAGGTGTTGCCCCAGCAGTTGTTGACATTGAGAGGTTCAGCTCGCTCAGTGGGCTGTGGGAGGAACGAGGTGGAGGCGGAGGCCAGGAGGCAGGGATCACCAAGGTAACGCCTCCTTGTTTGGAGCGGTGCCCGGGCTGGGTACTGTTGAGCACAAAGACTGGGAGGGGATGCTGCTGTCAGCATGTGATTGAAGTATGCCGGCTTGATTGATATCCTTGTCTGGCTGTCTTGTGCCAAGCGCCTTAGTTGGCTTGTAATCCTAGTTTGTCTGACAAGATCCGTCTTTGTTTTCTTCCAGGGGGCAGCTCTTTGTTTTTCTGTCTGTGGATGGGTGTGTTTGCCGAAGCAAAGCTAAAATGTTTTGGATAGCCTCTTCAGAGCTGCCACAGATTTATTTGAGATATTGTTGTTATTATGATGGCGCAGTCCGGCTGTTGTCCCAACTGCCAAACGATGTGTTTATGTTTGTTTTTCATTCTTCCATAAGTGGGTGTATTCCAAACCATCAACTCAGGAAGTGTTTTGTCATGAATTTAATCATTGTTCAAATTGTATTGTTTCATTTTTTTTGTTTGATTCTTTGTGTGATGGAGGTTTTTGGTAGAGAAAATCGTAAAGAACATCTACCAAATCTTTTTTATGCATATGGACTTTAAAAGTACACATACTTATTTTAGTCTTAGCTCTAACTAAACTGAAGTTTAAACTAACAAATGCTAGATTTTGAAATAACAAATGGGTAGTCCAAAGCCTGTGTTTTTTGTTGAAATAAAAAAATACAGTTAATCTCTACTGCTACAGGCCTCCGTCTGTCACTAAGAGACACAGCATCCCTAGATGTCCCTATTACGCACTTTCATTATCAATGTCCTACTCTCCAGCACAAAGAGGTCAAGTGCATAGCAATGTGCTGCACTCACCTCAGGGGCTTAGTGCTTTCTTTTGCTTTCTCATGCATGTTACTCAATAAATACATGGATTCAGGTTAGGTGAAGATAAGAAAAAAAGGAAATGCATTACAATATGCATGCATGTGTGTGGGAATGTGCAAAAGAGAGAATATGAGAGAGTGAAGAAGAGAGCAAGGGTGCATGAGAGAAAAGAGAGAGAGTGATCGAGAGAGAGACTGAGAATGACATGTCTTTTGGTGAAGCGGTGTCGTCTTCCACATCAATGTCTGATGCTTGTGCTGCCAGGTGCCGGAAATCTGGTTCAGAAAGGAGAGAAGAGAGAAGAAGGGGAAAGTAGAGAAAAAAAGGCAGGGTAGATGGAGGATTTTTTTTTTTTTTTTTTATGTGACGGCGCTGACAGCTCCCCTGCATTGCACTGAGCTTAAATAATGGGATGCTCATTTGCATAACGAGGGACGTTATCACCTCTACTGTCAAAAGAAAACACAACAACAGTTCTTCTGCTCCTCCCTGAGATAGATTGGGTTGGCCTACTTTAGCACTCTGGAGAGATGCACTGGAGCTCTGGCTTAGCCAAGCTCACACAAGAGCGCACACTCACACACACACACACACACACACACACACACACACACACACACACACACACACACACACACACACACACACACACGCACAAACGGACACACGGTAACACACTTACGCAAACTTTTTTAGAGCGCAGGTTCTTTCTTTGCACATGCTGTCCAGCTCATCAGTTTCTGGCCTCAACTCCTGAACAGGGGTAAACACACTTTGCCGTGCGCTCATAAACAAATGTGTTTATTCGGATGCCCCTCAGATGCTCTCATTGACATGTCTCCAGCTGGATTTAGTTTGTGTTGGAATCCTCTTTGAATTCTGCCTCAAAGAAATATGATTTTACTGTGTTTTAAAAGATCAGTCTCTGCACTGTTCTTCTTTTTTTTATTATTTTGGCTTTATGTTGCCAGTATATGGCAAGACTGAACTCAGTTTTACAGTACATCTGTATTCTATCCTGCAACCATTTTGGAGATGAGCTGCAGGAAGAGGGGAGAAATCTGTGTCTGGCAGTTCCATTGTCAATACAGTGCAGTTCGTGGGAAGAAACAAAATGTATTTCTCAGTCTGGAGGTAATGTTACAGTGTCGGTGATTAGAGCGTTTAAGTTAGCGGCACTTCCAAAACACTGTCAAACTCTCTGTGAACGAAGCGAGATCCTGACAGCGCTGTCTCCTCTCATAGTCGGTGCCTGGAAGAAAAAAAAATGGAAAAACTGATTTGCATGATATCGACAGTGAAAAACACAGCAGTTCTCACAACATTGTTGACAGATTCTTTGTCTTTCTTCACCCTCCCTTGTGGCTGCCATGATGCCACTTTTATTATTTTTTCTCTCAGTATTTTGCCATATTTCATTTCATTTAATGCTGATCCTCTCCTCTCCTCCCCCTCCCCATTTCTTTCTTGCAGGTACGGATGCTGAAATCTTTGAGTTGATTGGAACAAATAGAAAGCAGAAAAAAGACAGATAAAGGAAGAGCAGAAGATTGAAGAGAAAGAAGAAGAAGGAGGACAGAGAAGAAAGCATAAAGTTCTTTAGAAAGAGGAGAGAAAGAAAGAGACGGGGACGATGGGGAGGAAAAAGATTCAGATCACGCGGATTATGGATGAACGCAACAGACAGGTAAGTCCTAAGGGGATGGGAGGATGGATGAGTGTGAGGGTGGAGGGAGAGGAGGGGTGGAGGATGGAGGAAGGAGAAACACCCTACACCCCACATAGCCCTACAACAATGAAGGTCTTCTGGGAGTCTGGGCAATATGTGCACTGGGCGACAGAGGAGTGTATGTGGGAATAGCACAGTTATTGCTTTGGGTGGAAGACTTCCATTGGGTTATAACAGCAGGCCTGTTTCCCCTATATCTAACAAGCCAGTGTGATCGCACCAGTAGGGTTTTTTTTTTCTCCAAAAAAGGAATTTGCATGAGAATTATTCAAAACCGTTCTGCATATCACTGCTTGTTATGAGGGCTGCGGCCTACACATAACACACTTCACACACCCAACCTCTCACACCATGCCACCCAGTTTAGGACACTGGCAGTGGAATATTAGCGGGAAGAGGGTGGTAGCACCGGAGAGTCAGGGTGGGAAAAAACATAAACAAACAACCAAACAGAGATGGGATGGTCTATAGTGACACACTGTATTGGGCCAACAGGGTGGAGATGAAGGGCAGCCTGGCAGACAAACACTGAAACTATATTTCTCCTGAGCTAAATGTGTAACCGTTGCACTGCTGTAGCTTTCCTCTGCAAAGCACAAGTGATACATTTTCAAACCAGCAATATTGTACAAATAATCCTGATAAAATAACACACTAGAAAAAAATGAGACACTTTTTAACAGCAGCTGGCATTACTTGAGAGAGAGACATAATCCATTGTGGACTGCTTGATTCAAGCAGACACCACCTTCTGTGGCAGGAAATAGATAGAGACAGAGCTCTCCCACTGCCCTGGAGGCACACAATTGATCACTTCCTGTGGCACGACTGACCACTGACACTCTGTCAGCTTCCTGGCAGCCCAATTGGATCCATACGCTGTTAACGTGCCCCCTGAATCACAGGTCAAACACGCACACAGGCACACACACACCTTGTCTGAACACACAGGCCCACTTCATCGCTTCTTATCTGACATCCACAAGAATAGTCAACAACAGTTTCTCACTGTGTGCTTTATCAAACACAGTCATTTGCAGCCAGAGTAGTGACATAAAAAGGCTTAAGGAATCGATTGGGCAATACTGGAGGAGTAATTGAAACAGATTGCAACCTCTCTCATGACTGATCTCAATGATTGTGATTGCAAGTAACAAGAGGATAGTGAGAGGGGATTGAGGATGTAAGTGTAACTGAGATGAAGAAGACAATTCCCCAGTAATCATGATTTGACTGATACACAGCGTGTTCATCTTGACAACAGAGTGACTTTAGAGTGCAAGCTGCGGCATAAAAAGGAGAGTGAGAAAAATACATAGGAAGAAATGTTTAATAAAGTGGACACAGCATGTCACAGCATGCACCTATGTGCTCTATAGTCTGATTCATGTGTTTTGGTTTTGAAAGAAAGACGTTCAAACAGAGACAAGAGCGAGGAGGAGGAGGAGGTCACAGAGTTTCAGATGAGGACTAAAGCTATCGTGTTGCTGCAGCACCCACACTTCCTCCTTGCTGTTATCTCAGCCCTTCTCTCTCATCCCACCTTGGACTGAGCCCGCCAGTTGCACCAGGCTCTCCGGCTCCTGCGGATAAGGAGGGAAAGAGAGAGACAGGAAGGACACCTGAGGGGAATCGATGCCTGAGATATCCGGGCTTTACTTACAGAGCGAGGAGGGAGCAGAGAAGGGAGAAAGGGTTCAGGGAAAGGCAAATCAATATATCACTGGATTTTGTAATTCTGATCCCTTATTTGATAGATTACGTATTTATTTGTTTGTTCCTACTAATATGATGTCATGAAATCACAAGGAACATATTGCATGCATGATGAGCAAAAGGCTTCATTGCACCTACACCCTAAATAAATGACATCACTGCATTTTGTAAAGGCGGTTATCACAAGACAGAGACTGACACAGAAACTCACATTTTACTTCTTAAAGGGGGAAAAAATCAAATGGAAGCTTTGCATATTTTCACTTCCTTTTTAAGGAAGCCAAATAAACACTGGAGGAATTTGTTGCGTTGCTTTCAGATTCTTCTCGTCAGATTTTTTATTTCTAAAACCTTTTTCTTTAAGTATTTGGCTCTAAGACATTTGGTCCTATTTGATTAACATATTGATATTTTTGTAATGATCAGTGCAACATATAGGTGGAACTAGTTTGACATAATATTAACATCCAACAGCTCATAAAGTTGTATATAACAGAATATAGAACACTTCCTGTCCTAGTCCAAAATAGCAAAAATTACAGCTACTGTAACATTTCCACTGATTTTTACATGCTTCTTACGGCAATCCTCTTCGGAGTGGCACCACTCGGTGTGCCTGTCAACGCTACCTTGCCACCTACAGGGCAACACAGCCCCCCCCCCCTGCCCTCCCTGAAGCTGCAGTATCACAGTGGGCACAGGGCCTGGCTCTCTCTGGGCGGCCACTTTGGGCTGCCACCCCCAGACCCCGAAACACTTCCCCAGAGCAGGGGCAGAAGGGCCAGGCCTCCCTGGCGTTGACTGGCTGCCCGGAGCTCCGGACAGTGGGCAGCAGTGTGTGAGCCCTGGCTCCAAGCCCCCCGACCACTCAGACCCTCTCCCAGCCTCGGGCACATGAAAGGGCCCCCTGTGCCATAAACTCATGGGCTGCACACAGAGAGCAGACTCTCTTGCACCAGTTAGTACACAGAAACACACACACACACACACACACACACACACACACACACACACACACACACACACACACACACACACACACACACACACACACACACACACACACACACACACACACACAGGCAAACACACACCTACAGTACAAGATGTATCCACGTGTGTGTTTTTGTGCACACACATTAATATGAATTTGAGAAATAACAGATTATACACTCAGACACATACTTAGATAGTGTATTTAGTGTTTTGTTTAAACAGCATAGACAAATGCTTGCTTGTGAGCACATATACACATCTAAAACGCATCTATCTCTCTAGAGTCGGTCTTTGGGATCGACTAATTTGCCACAATTGGCTCTAATTAGTGTTACCTCTCCAGCCAGTACGCTCAGTGGGCTTAATTTAGGATGACTTGTTTGTGTGTGTGTGTGTGTGTGTGTGTGTGTGTGTGTGTGTGTGTGTGTGTGTGTGTGTGTGTGTGTGTGTGTGTGTGTGTGTGTGTGTGTGTGTGTGTGTGTGTGTGTGTGTGTGTGTGTGTGTGTGTGTGTGTGTGTGTGTGTGTGTGTGTGTGTGTGTGTGTGTGTGTGTGTGTGTGCGCCAAAGGTTAAACATGGCTCAGGTCATCAGTGACAGGAAGTAAAACGACAGGATCTCCTAACTCCCCCAAACAACAGTCAATATAACATACTTGGCTTGAGAAGATAAGAAAGAAAAAAAAAACATTATTTTCCATGTCTTTGACCATATGGCGCTTATTTTCCCTAACTACTTTAACTGCAGCGCTGCCAGTGAAATAAGGGGTCTTTTTGTTTCAACGACAAAGCATTCTTTTCTCTAATCAACAGCACTGGGGTGAGAAAATGTGCGAGTGAAATTAACAGCAGGAAAATAATGAGGCCCACAGGGTAAATCCTCACCCCTGCACCCCTCCTCTAATTCCATGTTTCCCACCTTCTCGCATCTCCTTCTTTTACCACAGCGCGTGGCACTCCGCTCTGTCATATGTTCAGCGCCTAGAGACCTCACCTGCAAAGGGCTTACTAGGCTCTCACCTTCTCTCTGCTGAATTGTTATTCTCTTTTGCCTTCCTAGCTTCTGCCTGGTTTCTTTTCACGTTCACATGTTCTACACTTGGTTCATTTTGCTCTCTCACCTCTCTTCTCTTAATTTTCACTCACTTTAAAGTCTTACGGCCGACCACACGGCGGTGTGCGTTGAAGCTTCAACGCTTCTGCCCATTCACTTTGAATGGGGTGACGTCACGCTTTGCCAACTGCATTGTGGTTCCGTCGCTTCGCTTTGCTCGCGTTGCTAGCTTCAAAAGTAGAGCAATTTTCAACTTTTGAAGCTTCGACGGAAGCGTCAGCCAATCAAATCATATGCCAGTACAAGCTCTAGCCAATCAAACCGTGTGCTTGTGTGTCCGGGGCGGAAGATTCATGTGATTGGTGGTTGGTCGAGTTTCAGACACGCCCGCCGGCAAGCTTCAACCGTGTGGACGCTGCGTTAATGTTTCATCTGGCTTAGCATCGTGTTTTTCTTTACCTGCTATATTGATCATTGTTATGTTTTCATTTGCAAAGTAAATGTTAGTTTTCTAAAATAATTGTAAATACAGGAATAGGTAAGAATTATATTATAAAAATATGTTTGATTTGTATGCAATCTATAGAGTGGCCATTAATTAATTCCTCTCCAGCCCCCCCCCCCCCTTTTTAACAATTACATTGAGGGACTGGCTCATCATCTAAAGCTCATTAGCATATTTTCTCCATATTTCCTTTAGCTTTTTACTACTGGAGGCCAATTCTGAGCTGTGCTTGTCATAAAAAGACTTCACTTAGTGAAAACTGAGGTTAATAGGGTAGCAGCATAAATCTATTAAATGTGTTCGTAAATACAATCTGTATGAAAAACAGATTAAACTAACTAAACATTAGATGAAAAGTGAAATAATGTGCCTCATAGCTAACAGTGGCAGCCTTAGTGCCACGAAAAAAGTTTAGCCACCGCAAAAAACAAAGTTATTTTTGTCATTCCGGCCACTAACTTGGGCCTTGCAATGTAACATCCACTTTTTATTTTAGTCAGTGGGCATATCCTTTTAAAGTTGCGGTTTTTCAACATAAACCGGAGCATACCAAGAAGGAACCGTTACAGTGCTGTCCTGAAATATAATTATGAGTTTAGGTTAGAAGAAGAAACGGAACTGGGACTAACTGGCATGTATTTTAAGAAACCATAACTCAAATCTGAACAATTAAGACAGTGCTCAATCAGCTCCACAGGTTAGCTTTTAGCTAATCAAAGTGGAGACTTTCGATTCAGACACTGAATGAAGAAATGTTTGGAGTGTGCTGCCTCCTTTTCAGACTGTATAATGAGGCACACTCATAAAGGTTGATAAGTGTTTGAGGAGAGAGAAGAGCAAAGCATATATTAGAGGTTGGACAAAGCCTCTTTTGTCGTAATGCCCCTCTTAACAGCTTCTTTGGCTGGGAGGCAGGGTTCAGGTCCAGGTCCTGGGCTCCTCTTATTCCTTTTGCGTAAGCCCGTGTCTTCCTGCTTGGCCCCTGACAATGGGATAAGTGTTTGTCTCAAGACAAATCATGCTGCTCCATGGTTGACTGACATTTATGTGAGTGTGTGTGTGTTTGTGTTTGCGTGTGTGTGTCCCCCACACGGCCATGTTTGGTTTGCTAACCAGCAGTTTTTGGTGCCTGTCTCTCCACTCCTCCTCTTCCTCCACCTCCTCCTCCCCCAGGGAAGCAGGCAGGAGGTGGGAAGCAGAAGCGAAGCCATTGTGAAGGGGAAGCCACTGGCCTCTTCCTGTTATGAGAGGAAATGCATACAAATGTGCTTCCTGTGCGTCCGCCCCCTCTCTTCTCCCTCCACTCTTTCTCTCTCCCCTCTCACCCATGTGGCAGAGAATCAGCCACTATCCCTCCTTTCTCCTCATCCCTCTGTTTATCCTTACCGTTTTTTCTCCCATTTTTGCCAGAGGAAATGTGACAGGTCAATTGTACAGATCACAACTGATTGTTTTCATTTTTATAATTATTTTGTTCTTCTGTTCGTTCTCCAGCTATAGCATACGTAATATATTATAACATATAATCATTCATATGTGGAAAGAAAAAATAATATTATACAAAAAGGCATTAAAATGTGTTAAATACAATTTTACAATAGAGAGGCATATGCTCTGAAAGGATATGTGACGATAACAAGTTTAGGTGTTTACATGGGTGTGTGTCTGAATGCATTTGTGTGTGCATGTGTCTGAATCTCCCTTGGGATGCGGTTGTGGAGGAGGTTAGGGGTGAACGAATAAGGCTGGTGTGTTACTCTGAGTGTACAGTGTATGTTCAAGATGCTATGAATGCCTAGGCCTAACAGTAATTACAATTATTTTTGAAGGAAAATATTGTACCATCTCTTATCGTTTGTTCACGCTTTTCCATAACTGAGTAATCTTTTGGAATCTTGAAATTTGGTTAGTTTTGATCATTGAGAGGTTAAAAAGTTATTAGGATTTTTCTGCTGTTAGACATGTATTGCTTATTTTTAAATAAATAAAATGTGTCACAAGAACACTTTGATAGTCGTGGAAACATACAAACATACAAGTTAAGTGACCTAACATGACATGGTTTAGTCTTTACCTCAACTAATGCCAAAAATGGTTTATCAAATTATCCTGTGTGTGTGTGTGTGTGTGTGTGTGTCTGTGTGAAGATAGGTTTCACACCCTGGTTACCAATTTAGTGTGAAAATACACACTCACACACTCACACTGGTCTCTTTTACCAGTATGCACAGTTGCAAATGTGCTTTAACGTCATTCTCTCTGTTATTAACACAGTGGTGTGTCTAACAGCACCCACCAACCAACAAAACAAAGATTACACCCACACTGACACACGGGTGGTTTACAATGTGTTCTTTTGGTTTAACAACAAGGATAGGGGCCTCAAGAAAAGGCTATACTCCATTACACCACATTATTTCATGATCATAGACTATAAGATCTACTTTATTGATTACTTGATATTTTTTTTGCAGATAAAGGTTTCAGGGTCGGGTATCTTCAATTGTTTTAAGATAAGGTGTGCCATTCATAAGCATCTGTTTTACTTCTCCACTCAAAACACAGAGCAGTGGCTTATCAATTACAGATCCAGCGCAGTATTTAGGAGCTGCCGAGGGCCGGGAGATTTTTTGGGCTTACACAAAAAAGGCCAGTGGTGACAACACCAGCATGAGTGTTGATGGGCTGAAAGGATCACATGACTGTTGATGGGCTGAAAGGATCACATGACAGCATCATGTGAAGTCACGACAAAGTTACCTCTTTCAGTGAAATTGAAAACAGAATATAATATTTGTTAGCACATTTCACATGATGTTTGGCACCATCATTTAACTACAGGACAGTATTGATGTCCAACTGTCCTTTAAAATGGGTGTTTTTTTAATGTTATATTTGCCTGTGTACTCATGGATCTATAGGCATAGCATTAGTAATATATGTGATTTTGAAGTAGGCATGTTGTACGTGTCAGATGAGATATGGGGGTGCAGTGTGATATTTATGTAGGTGTTATTGTTTGGTCAGTTGAGGCTTTTCATAATCACACTCATTTTCATCCTGTGGTGTTGTTAAAGTCACTCTATGTGAGAATTATATATTATGTGGGAATTGCACACTCAGTTCCTTATTTAAAGTGTGAGGCTCAAGACAACTTTGATTGGATTGTGTTTTTAATTTTTACATGTTGAATTTAGAAGCAGCACAGAAGTGGGTTTCAAGTTAAAACTTACAAACACTCCTTTGTTTGTATGTGTCTGTGGTTTTGCTGATGTTTGCAAGTGGTCAACTAATATGAGCTATCTAAGCCTGTATGTGGACCTCCCTTATGGGACACGCTGCTATGGACCTCTGGGACTAACACCCAGCCCACTGTGTGTGCCACGTGCCACCTTTTAAAACATTAATGGCCGCAGCAGAGTGTGAGACTGAGTGTGTGGGTGATAACGGATCTGGGCCGGCAGCTAGCTGTGTCCTGCGTTTGCCCCAGTGCCCCTTGAATCAAAACACTAGGGGAAGACAACACTCGACATGTCCCCGAATAGTCTGTTTTGACCTTTTGTCCTACAGTCCTGTCGTCTTATTGACACTCATGTACAATTTGCACTGTAGCTCTGCGGTTCTAAGGCTGGCAGACCTCTTTGGAGTGAGTACTTTTTCAGTTTCAGACAATACAGCTCAGGGTAGGTTGCATATGACAATTAATTTTATTGTCACAAGATGCCTTTTGATCTTTCAGCGTTAAGAATGAGGCTTGTTTCTTTTCATATTTCAGTGAGACTGTGTAAATGTCAGCTTGGTATTTAGAGCCCAGGGGAGTTTTCTCCGCTGATGTCGTCGGTGAATAAGATGTGTGTTTGTGCCGAGGTAAAAGAACCTGACATTGCACACAATGCTTTGCAAGGAGTAAGAATGTCGTCCGTGTCTCTGGTTTCAGCCTCTTCGGGCTGACACAGAGCTTGGCGTGACGCAATGACATCACTGGAAAACTTTAGGGGGAAGCTGGTCGAGGTTACGACAGTTTTACCCACTCTCAGTGAAGAAGAAGACAGGGTGGAGTTCATGCTTTGATATTCAGTTTCACTGGTGCATCCTGGGAGATATGATTTCAGGAAATTCAAAACTATCTATCAATATCAATCCAAGCCTATCTCCCCTTTCAGGCCCCCGAGTTGTAAAGAGAAAATGTGAAGGGCAATCCATGATAGATTAATGTCGCAAGATCAATTCCTGCATTACCCTGGTCTACCACACACAAAGATCTCTTATTTAAAGGCTGTCTTTGTAAAGGTTTTTAGAGCCCTTTACAATTGTATTCAGAGCTTGTTTAATGAGTGTAGGGAGGTTTTCATTCTGTGATTTTTGGCCCACTTAAGTGTCAGAAGAGAATAGACAAACATGCAGTTAATCAACAAACTGAGATCATTAGCTACCAGCTGGGCACAGTTCTGGCAGTATGTCCTCTCTGTAAAAAAAAGCTTTGTCAATACAGATCTCCAATGTAAATAATACACACAGTCACAGAAGGAAATGAAAGAAATCTCAATATGAAAAAAGCCGTGTTGCTCAGGGAAGAAAGCTGGCAGTGGCACATTTTCTCGTTTTCCCGTTCAGCCAAAGAGCGTGCACACATGGCTTGGAGAAGAAGCCAGGTGCAGCTCACTGGAATTAACTCACTTTCAATGCTCTAGTTTTGAACCAAACAATAGAGGAATAGTGGCTGTTCTATTTTGACAATGTGGGCACTTGTATGCGTGTGTTATTAAAGGTACCAGTATTGGGCCTCAGACACATACAAACACAAACCCACACACACACACACACACACACACTTACAAATACCCAGAGAGAAAGAGAGAGAAAATAAAGAGAGAAAAAGAGACAGAGGGAACGAGAGAAAAAGGCCCTATTAGAGATTTCTTTTGTGTGGTTAAAGTAGAGTGCATTGTCATTATTTGAACACTCACAAATAGCTTCAAGCACAGACAGGGAACCCATCCATTATTTATATTAATGTCTTGTTATTCACTATGAGAGGTGGTTCATTGGGCAACAAAACAACTTAACAATGTGTGTTAATGTCACAATGAAATTCACATTTTGTTTTGGATTACTATAGTTATAGGTCATTCTCTTAGTGAAAAAAACAGGACTGATCGTGTGAGCACAGTAGGGGTATTTAAAGTGGAGAATTTAACATTACATATTTTCCAAGATGAACGTCTGTGAGCTTTGATGTAGTAGCATTAACTGATCTTCTTTACCGTTATCTGTCTGAGACACAGTATTTTCAGTTCCTTAAAACAAGCCCAACTTCTTTTTTTTCTTCTTTTCCTGGTAGAGTAGGGTGTTGAACTATCAGCAGACTTCACTTTCCTTTAATTCAGTTTCTCTGAGAATTACTCATTTTATTGAGGAAAAGTTGTCATGTCGGATTTCTATTTATTCCCTTATTACAGAGAAAATGTTGAGGGTGGGGGACTTTTTTAGCTGTAATTTAATGATGAAAAAAAAGATTGATTTGATTATAGATGAGCCAATTTCAGTTCAGTGACACTGTATGTGTGAGCATAAATCTTCCGTGCCTCTGCCTAACTATTTGTTTTCTATCCGCTTCTTTTTTAGGTGACATTTACAAAGCGAAAGTTTGGCCTGATGAAGAAGGCGTATGAGCTGAGTGTGCTGTGTGACTGTGAGATTGCCCTGATCATCTTCAACAGCACCAACAAGCTGTTCCAGTATGCCAGCACAGACATGGACAAGGTCCTGCTTAAATACACCGAGTACAACGAGCCCCATGAGAGCAGGACCAACTCCGATATTGTGGAGGTAAGTTACAAAAAGGATGCACACGGCACTCTTGTATGCACGCACAGGAGCACACACACATGCACAGAACACAGAAACACATAAGCAGACAGATGGTTACAGCATTGTGACTCATTCAGCAAAAGATTACTTCTCTCTTTTGGTCTTCACACTTCACATAGTGTAAGAAATAATTGCTCCCATAGGTTGTGTGTCTTCCCCAAGGGTGAAGTGCCCATATCAATAATGTATTTTAAGAATTATAGTTAGGGTTTCAAATAAATGTAAAGAAAATGTGCTAATATAAATTGCTTCTTTTTGTTGTGTACTACTTTTTAACAAAAGAAGTGGTAGCCTATCCGTGATTTGGACCTCTTAGTCTGTCCCCTGTGGGCTGCAATTACCAGCCCCTGCCCTCTATGTTTTTACGCAATTATGTGCCTCAGACAAGGATGTTGCTTTGGACACATGTCGCTACTGTGGCTCAAGGTGATGTTAAACAGCGCTGTAAGGCCAGCCAGTAGGCAGGTAGATAAAGCAGGAAATGACACTAACCCCCTCCAGGATCCTTAAGCTCTCAACATGAACCTGTTATGCAACATTCACACTGTCGCTCTGACAAACCTATGGGCCACACACACACACATTCATGCACAGTTTATCCCTTTCTCTTGCACTCTCAACGTGCTTGCTGCTTATCTGCACCTGTCCCACAAAACTAATGTTAAATACTGTTGTAATAATGTTATTTGTCTGCTTGTTGCATTAATTATTTAAAACAACTTTGCAAACCAAATTACATTTTTAATGCTTCCTGACATTAAATATATTTTGTTCTTGTTTTACACTATAAAGGTTAGAAATTCTAAATAATAATACATATAAAATCTCAAAACTGTCTATATCCACTTTTTTGTCAATGTCTTTTGTCTGTGATTCAACAGACACCTGATGGCGACAAATTGTTGACATGTTACATTGACTTGATCACAATCAATGCGTATCACATTTGTCTACCATTCTTAGCTTAGCATTTGTAATTATGTTTTGCATTACACCCTTATAAAACATGCACACCTATGGAGCTGGCTGGCCGATCTGACACAGGATCAAACAGCATGAGACATGTTTTTATCTTTTCATATGGGTGTTGCTGGGCTTGTCGCCCGCCCACGGGTGGACAAGCCCACCGGGAACAGTCCTGCCATTCCAGATGGCACTCTGCACCTGAACACAAACCTTCTGAATTACCATATTCATATCAAATGTATTTTGTTTTAGAAGAGATTTCGCCTTACGTTGTTGTCATCCTTATATAATTACCTCTTCCTTCATATCGTGTTTGGAGGTTAAATAGCAGCATAAATAAATGTTGTCTGCTGTTGTTATTATTGCTTTTGTTCCATCACCATTTCAATTTGGTGCAGTCAAATATGTACTGAGTAAATGTTGCTCATACATCAAGGGATACAGCACTCAGCATATGGCTAACCTTAATGACGAGAGAGAATGGACTAGGTGCATTAACATGGAAAGCATTTAGAAACACAAATAAATCCAATAGAGGCAGCATGACAGCTTATATTCTTGCTTACAATGCATTGTATGCTTTAATTAACTTCCTATAACTCATCTTATTGAGTTTTTGAATTGTAAATGTGGCTGAGGCTAAAACTTTGTAAGCTTTAAAACATCAATGTCTTTATTTTTAATAGTTACAATATCATGTGCAACTCTTTAATGCAAAACAATTATTAAAGCTGTTTACATCTATGATCTGTCCCTAAAGCTTAGTTTGAGTTTTATTAGAAATCTAAATGAATTGCCACAGTTTGTAAAAAGTAATTATATCTCAGTAAGAAGAAATAGGAAATAATCCTTCATGCATTATACCATTTACATTAACCCCTTTAGCATCCACTCATATCTCTAGAGTGCCTGTAAGCACTGATATCCTTAATGCGCCAACCCTTCAGTCACTATATACTCAGTTTATTACCGTGCCCTAGCTGAACCCATGAAGAGAGTCATCACATGTTTCAGCAAGTGCCTGTGACGAGAGCTCCCTGCTTTGAAGCTCTCCCTTTAACTGTGTCTCCATTAGAGAGCAGAGGATGGCTAACGTGTAAACAGCCGTGTCAGGGGAAGACGCTAAAGAGCCTAGTGGGAGAGAGAGTGCTGTGGAGCACTACCTACACTGTGATCCCTGGAGGACTCTGAGCGAGTCACAGCGGGAGAAATCGATCTGAAGAGGCCTTCAGCCTTAGCAGCGGCGTGCTAACAGGATTGGCCACAGGGCTGACACTAGCACGTTTAGCATGGGTGGGAGGCGGTTCTGTGGAGAGAGAGGGCGAGCGAGGGGAAAAGGGGGGTGGATGTCTCCTGCCGAGCCTTGTGTGCCGCTGCTAGGCTACGTCACAGGTGCAGGAACGTGTGTGGGTTGTTGAGTTTAGGGGGAGGCACGAGCGAAGCGGACTTCCTGCTGAGATGGCAGGATGATGAGGAGGAGGTCAAGAACAACATGGACAGCTGGATTTAGGGGTGTAGACAGAGAAGCAATTAGGCTTTGGATATGACATCTGTCTGTGACATATTTAATTTTCAATTTGTAGGAAAGCTCATGTCTTTAGAAGTATACAAACTGCTTGCATCTCTCTCCCTCTGTTGCTGCTATGCCTGAAGGTGTAGTGGGAGGAGAGGCAGAGGTAGGGGAGCGGAGCTCAGAGTGTGGGCGGCTGGCATAGAGGCCTGCTACATTAGCAATAAAGCTCTATGTAATTAGCATGTCTTTGCTTGATAATTAGCGTTGTTGAGAGAGTGGCACTGAGAGCGTTGCACAGCCTCTCTAGCTACAGCATGTTTACAAGAGGCTGGAGGCCTTTTTTCTATCACTCCCTCACTTTTTTTCTATTCATTGTTTTCTCTAGTTTTTCATTGAACATATACAATCTTTAAGAGAATGTTTTGCATTAGGTTGAATCTAAGCATGGGTCAACGGGTTTATGTATGTAAGAGACAGATTGTGGGGGAATGAAAAAGAAAGAGAGAGAGAGAGGTAAAGAAGGTCTTGATGACTCAGTTGAAACAGTCTCAGTTGGGAATGACACTTCCATAAATATCTCTGGAAGCAAAAGCCAAAGAAACCAAAGCCAACCCTTCTCTGAGACAGTGGTAAAACAAAAGAAAACATCAGCCATCAAATTGACTGCACATTAAGTATTATTATTATTATCTCAATGTATGACATCAAGAACCTCTTAACAATCACATTAAAACAGTGGTATCCAAAAAACATTTTAATCTATTTTTGTAATGTTTTAAATGCTTTCATTTAATCACACACATGTATTGCCATGCAGGATACAGTAATATCTCAATTCGCAGAGACTCCCCCAAGAGACTTTGATAAAATATGTAGTACACAATCTTTCCAGCTGGTATATAGTAGGGATGTCCACTTAATTAAAGCTAATTGTTCAAAGTAAGCTCATCTTGGTTCTCCAAACGTGATGAAAGCAAACACAGAGGTGGATCCGCCCATCGTCTGATGTCAAAGCTGGTTCCAAATGTGTCGTCCTGGCAGGTCTACAGTACACTTTGAATCTGGCTCCAGATAAAACAGTCAAACACGCAGATAGATTTCCTATACTTGCTGTCTGCCAGGCCGGTTTCCTGGACATGCGAACAGCATTAGAGGAGAAATGGGGATCTGTGTTGGGAAATGACAAGAGAACAGATCCATCTCTCCTTTTTCCTCTTTTCTCCCCGGCTTAAGAACAATCACTTTCAGCTCTTATTGGTGATTTATTATGCGGGGACGGGGCTTGTTAATTGCAATAGCACATGAAAGAGTCCTTTCTTTCCCCTCCCCATGATTGCAGATCAACCCCAGGCCCCAGACCTAAGCGACATTGGCTGGTTCTTGCTGTGAATGCCCCAAATCCAACAACACACTTGGGCTGTGCCAAATCCCTGTTCCACAATGTGTTTGATTTCCTCTCTGTTGAAACAAAGAACACAGGTTTTTGAAACAACCAAAGGGTTAGTAACTAAGGTGTGAAAAAACGATACCCCCTCAATGCCTGGATATACCTGTGCTATAATGTTAAACCATTCCTGTGTACTGTATGTGCAAATAAGCTGTTGTGCCTATTTTCACACAGAAAAAGGGTGTTTGGCCTTTGTAAGTGTGTGTTTCCAAAGACTGCACTGCATGGGTGTATGTGTGTGCAAATGCACGGTGACAATTAGCTTGAACCCTGCAGAGCCAACGGCATTGTGATGACCTCAGCCACAAAGCACACTCTTGCTCAAGTATCACATGGAATGGCACATGCCTCTTGGTTCTGGGCTGACCTGCCTACCTGCCCGAGGAAAGGCTGTTGGCCAATCCCATTTCCAGCAGATTAACCTAATCTGAAAGTTCAGCTCACCCTGTAATCTCAAACAGCAGCAGCAGGGACCTGCCTCACCACCCATCCTCAACTAATTTCTCTCCCTTCTTTTCTCCTTCTCTTCCTCTGCCTTCACCTAGAAGGAACTATCGAGTGAGAATGAGAAGGGGAAGGGGAGGGACAGAGGGATGGATGAGTGCAAGAATAGGAGGGAGGGAAAGAGGGATGGAGGGAGGAAGGCTGGTAATTATTTCCAAAGGTCATTCTGTTAATGACTACCCGCTTGGCTAATGAGATTCAGCAAAGCTCCCTCACCATGTTTCACCCTGCGTATGTTTCACCCGTGTGCTGAGATGTGTGAGAAGCACAGGTGTGATTTCAGCCCAGTGACAGTCCACTGGAGGGAGGGAGGGAGGGTGGTAGAGAAAGGAGGGGCTGGGGTGAAAATGATAAAACATAAAGAGAAAATAAATCAAGCAGGTATGTCTGGGAGATGGCAAAGAGAAAACGAGTAATGAAGCGCACCCACACCAGTTCACTTCATGCCTTGCACAATGCTTCAATTGGCAATAAAATATCATTGTCCACACATAAAGAATACTACAAATATTCTTTCAGATTATTTCACTGTCATGTACCTTAAAAATTCCGTTCTTTATTAATTTCAACCCTCTGCTTTCTCATAATATTCTCGCAAGTCAACACAACATGTGATCTCCCCCTCTGAAGTGCCAGTGTGCTCGTGTTCTGTCGCGCTCTTGTGAAAATATTTTCCAGCATGTGTGCTATTCTGTATGCTTATTTGGTTTCTAAACAAGCATGGAGAACATTAGCCTTAAGGAGTTTTCTGTGTTGATCAGGCCACTGAATGACTTCTTCTCATGGCCCTGAAACCCTGTATAATTACTCTGGCCTGAATGCCTTCTCTAATTTATCCTGTACGACTTTAACATGTGTCAGCATCCAAAAGAAATAAGGGCGTCAGGTCATATCTCCTGCCTTACAGTTGTCCATAGTAATTTTGTGGAGAGTCGTTTAGAGGTTTTCATGTTTCATGTGGTGTAACTTGGAGGTAAGGGGTGGGGTAGTCAAATAGATCACAGTACCTCAGTGTTTAGTGGCGACAGAGATCAGCAACTTGACTTGTTTTTCCCCGTGAGCTGAGAATTAAGGTCTGAAGCTGCTTTGATTGACTAAGCAAATGAACCTTGTGACATTGGAAAGCTGACAGTATCAGTTTGATAAAACAAAGACTCTGATGGCAGTCTGTGTACACGCCACAGCACATTTTTTAAAAGATATTAGTTATAACATGGGGTGGAGAATTACGTGTTGAAGAGTGGGTGACAGAAATCAGATAGCTGTTAGTAACTTTTCCCACACCTCTACCCATGTATTTACAGTGTTAACAATTATGGAAAAGTTGGCCCTTAAAGTCCTTCACAGAGTTACAAACAAGCTTTAAGGTTGGTAGAAACTATTAACAAGCTACAACATATGATATATATAGTGTGTGTGAAACCTCTTTCCGGTGTTCAAAGTGTGGTGAATTCCACAAACAGAGGCAAACCTTTGTCCTCCTCCTCTTCCCGTCTACACCCGCCTCACCTCTTCGGTTTGGACTTGAAGCTTCCAGATAATTGTTTGTTGTATTGCATAGAAAAGGGCGTTGACAAAAATCAAGGCAAAACACGTGTACACATTTAGTTCCTCATTTCTTTTTTCTTTTAACATAGACAATATATAATGATATGTTAAAAATAAAGAACGAACCCCCAATAAAACCACCAATATCACTCATTTGTTTGATCTACGATTAAGTGCCTCAAAAAGTGGTAGTGGTCTAAAAATAGTGTGTGGTGAAGCTAAAAATAGTCGCCTAGCTGGCGGTCCTTGCTCGAGAGGGTAGAAGAATAGGCATGGAATATCTCTCTCTCTTTCACTCCCCCCTCTTTGTGTTTCAAACAGGGTGGGTGGGGGTTGTTTTTGAAACTATGGAGTGAGTAAGCGAAGTGTCAAGAGTACTCATTCAGCCTCCGTCTCCCTTTCCAAGTAGCGACTTGCCCTCGGCGACCACATGCATAAGACCATTGATCTGAGACCCCGCTGTGCCTATAAACATTTGATCCCTTGGATAAAGAAGTCTATTATTTAATTTACTTGTTTTTCTACGCCCCATATCTTAGCAAACAAGAGGTTTCCTGTCTGGTTGTTTACGAAACATTTTATAAAAGAGAAAATACATTTCTGGCAAGTTATATTATCTATGCCAATAGCATTAAGAGCATTTTGAATCAGCCAGTCTGCCTATGACACGAGTGAAAATGCTGTCACAAACATATTAGTCTCCTCACACGGCTGAACCCCGTCTGCTCCAAGTTTCAAGCTGGCACATGAGAACACATCTGTCTGCGGCGCCAGCCTCAGACATAAAGAGAACAAGTTTACTGAGGTCCTATTTTATAGACTATATGCCTCTTCCACTTCTTAAGACTGGCTAAAAGCAAGATGACAGATAAAGTATGTGATCTACGGGCTCAGCATTATATTCCACATCAGACGGCCGCTGCCCAGAAAAGCAGAACCTCAGACAAGCAACTAAGTACCACTTGGATCTCCGTCAGAGGTGTTTCTTAAGGTCAATATACTGAAGCGGAAGTCTGAGGTACTCACACAACAACAAGAAGAGGTTTTATAAATAGACTGTTTGAAATGTGCCAATATGTGGTCCCTGTGGTGTGGAGCGGTGAAAAAGGCAGGCCACTTCTGAGGCCACGCTGCCAAATGCAAGGGTTTTCCATTACACAGCCCAAAACAATTCACGCCAGCCATTAAGATGAAATGATGCCTTGTTCTTTGAAACTATTTGTGGAAAATTCAGAATAATGAAGGCTATTTTTATAGATGGCATTCCCTGCCCTGCCTGGAGCTTCCCCCCTGGCCTCAGCCCCTCCCATGCCATGATTGCTGCTTTGGACAGGGTGTGGAAACTCAAGGTCACACTATAGAGGTCAACCGGCTGGACATTGTTACTCAAGGCCTCCCTCAGGCTCCCTTTTCCTGCTGTGGCACCACGCGATAAGAGACAGTGAGACAAAAGACGATAAGTGACGATTGGTGGGGGGACAAAGAAGGAATAGAGCGTGGCTGGAGGAGTACTTGAAGTTTTACACATAGAGAACTGAAGTGATTTTTCTGAGGATGTTACAGTGTTTCTATTTGATAATGATTTAATATAAGCAATTGAAGGCCTTATTGTTAATGTTGCAGTGCAGTAAAATAGTGGTGCGTGAATAACTGAAACAAACTGCTCATAAAGCGTTGCAAAGTCAGTGTGAGAGTATTTTCCACACATAATTGAGCCTTGGCGAATTGATTTTTATGTTGAATCAGAAATATATAGACTCATGCCCATTCATCTCATGTGAAGAGAGACAAATTATGCAACTGGAGCACAGACAGGATGAAAGATGGGTAGGTTGAGGGTACAGACATAAGTGCCCTCTTTATCCAGTTTTACTGAGCTGGCATTGTGTCTCATAATGTCTATCTGGGTAATTATACAGTGCACTGACTAGTGTGAATGACCACTTTGTTCCCAAGGCTGGGATGCTGCTGGAGCAAACAGTGTTGGATTCTGACATGTGCTTAGTGTTTGTCTATTCCATATGGGAAACACTGCACCATCTGGTATTGTGCCGTGTACTGGCTAGCTAAGACTGTCTGTCTGTTAATGGGCTCTCATCCACACTGGGCTCTTTTTAATGGTGAATTCAGCACATGCACCATCACAATGTCCCAGTTTGGAGAAATGTGAAGGAACATTAACACGCACAGTCTCTCTTACATACACTTAATCATGTTCACAAATGTTTGCTCTACTTCTTACTCGCTCTTTTTAATGTTTAGTCAATCAAGTAATCCCTAGACAGCTAGTAATTACATACTCAGTTAGCCAGCGTTACTGAACACACGACCACTTTGCCAGAGATGATGGATCCCAGGCGCCAGCCTTTGATTCCTGATTATAGTGCAGCAGGGCACCAGGAGTAAGGGGCTTCAAAGCCACCAATTCACTGAAAAGTCATTGATGCATAGTTCTTCAAACGTCGCCTCAACCAGTGCATTGGGATGCACAGATGATGACTGAAAAAAAAGAAAGGGACAGGCTGCTATTTGGGGGTCCCATTCCTCAGATCGGTAACCTACAAAATCAACCATTTCCCTCCCAAATGCTCACTCACACACACCATGTAGCCATCATCCATGGGCATGCCCCTCGACATGGTCCTGGCATGTTCAAACCACGCTTCATGAAACTGTGGCCTTCTTGCCTTTGGTCTGCCATCTGCTTCCAATAAGCTAAGCCAGCCTGATCCCTCTGATGTTCCCTCCACGCTGAAAAGCACAGAGAAAGAAAGAGTGAGCGAGAGAGACAGAGAGAGTGAGGGGGAGAGACAAAAAACGAGAGCAAGTAAGATTGAGCCAGACAGACAGAAAAAGAAATAAAAGTAGAATTAAAGCGAATGAGAGCACATATCAAACATACTACTACTCCATCTCTGCTGCCAGCAAGCCCACCCTGAGTGTGCTTATTGTTCAGTGGTTCTGTGGGGTCTTAATACACTGCAGGTCTACTTCATGACCACCTTCATCTTGTTATTTGTGATGAAAAGGGACAACGTTTCTCCCCACTGCCTAAGTCCCACTGACACTGAGCCAGACTGCTCTCAACCAATCTGTTTGACAAAATTGAGTTAGCCAATAGGTTAAAGCAAGGGAGCTCCCTGATGTCCAGTGGTTTTCCAAACGTCTTCTCTTTACCCATCTTTCTCCACTTTGAAAGTCATGCTCTAAATGGGTTTGTAATTTAGTGTAAAGACCATGTCAAAAAGATGTACTGTATATTTGATAAGGTTAACCCATATATATTTTATTCAGATTATCGTACGCTGTCTGATTTAAAAAAAGCCTGAATTATTATTGTAGCCCTAAATTTTACAGCAGATTACATTTTCTTAAAGATTCTTTGAGAGTCTTTTAAATGCTATTGTGATTCAGTCTTGGGTCTTAACATAAACTAGCTACTGAGAAGACTGTAGTGCCCACTGTAGATGCACTCCCTGGTTACACTCAACCTACACACATTCTCAGACAATATGAACACAGGTCTGTATAATTTGCATACTGTCGTTTCTTCAAGGAGCGATTCTGATAGTCAGAGTGAATTAATCTGTTCTGTACACTTTTTAACATTGTGATAAACAGAGGCTGAGACCCTGCCAGGCAAAGCTGTTTATTCCAGTACAATTGTATTATACTTTAACAGCACAGCAAACATTATTAACCATAAGTGGCACCGTTATAAATGTTTTTATATTCTGCTTGTCTGCAACTTGTTTTCCATCGACTGCTGCAATGCACTGCAAAACCATAAAATGCTCCATTTATTGGGGGAAATCTTTGTTCTCTGGTACTATAGTGTCTTCTTTTATAAGTCTTGGTTTTGCTTACAATGGTATGTGTATTCTGAAGACCATACAATGCTGGCAAATATATAAAAGGGCTATTATAAACTGGCTGTTTTTGTTGAGGGTTTTTTCACTGATGCTGTCAGCCATTGGGTTGAAGACATTGAGAAACATTCACTGGCTTGGCCGTCGCCAATAGCCATAAACACAATATTGAATGTGTCGTACCCTTCAACCACTGCCAAAATAACTGCAGAGGGGAATGGTCAGCAATACATTTCTTTCCAAACACAACCCATCCACTAGCCCGAGTCTTTCAGAAATAAAGATGTAGCCATCAAGCCAACAATGTTTTGATTCAGCTTCTGTTGAGCCGTGGTATTATTGCAGAAAATGAGGAGAAGAAGACAGTGGTAGGGAGACAGAGACAGACTGAGCAGCAGGACGAGACAGAAAGAAGGGGGCAGAAAGATGGATAGAGAGGGTGAGCAGGGTGGCAGAGTGCCGAGCAGACGGATCCTGGTATGGAAGGGGCTCTGGGCAGGCGTCAGCTGTCCCTAGCAGACCCCCTGGGGCCACCCAGAATTCACACCCAAATACCCTCCACAGTTTTTCTCAAGAGCGACATGAAGTTATTACCCACACCCTAAACTATGAAATTAGTATAAGGCTGGACCTTTTCCTGCAATTAAAACATCAGAGAACTCAAATCTTTGACAGATGTACTAACACCAAGCAATATATTCAAGACAAATCAGTTCCCCTGTAGCTCATTCCTGCTTCTAGTAGCTTCTATTATCTTCGTAATCCAGCCCAGGTTGCCTTGCTAAATGTAGTAATACAGCCCATCTTAGCCCAGCCCGGTGTAGGCCAGCCTAGCTGAGGGTGCAAAGCTGAAGGGTACCAATGAGACGGGTGTCTAAATATGTAGGACACTGTGTCTATGCTGTGCCTGCTTCACACAGGCCCTGTGACAAGTCAACTCATGAGGGAGCATCATGAAGAAGGAGTTTAATTAGGAGCAAGCCTCCAAAGGGGCCACGGAGAAAGACACTGAGACGAGCAAGCATACACAGATTTCTTTGCAGTTTTCCTCTCTGTAATACGTTTTTCTCCTTTCTCTTCTTTTACTAAACTCAATGTCTGTACCAAGACTTCGCATTGTAGTAGTTTATAGCTTGTTATTTTCCCATCAATCTTTCCCTCTTATGGACACTTTGCTTACTTCATGTCATAATAACATAACATTTTAAACAGCAGGAGCAAGGGTAAAGGATATGTTAATGTGGTTCTTAGTTCTAAGGTAATTAGGTAAGCTGACATGTCAAAAAGATGATTGGGTAAGAGTAAAAAAACACTTGTATGTAAAACAGAGGCAATACAATTGCTACAAACTTAGTTAATGATCAACAAGCAAGTTTTCCTTGTATGACAGCAGTCATTTTGTAAGAATAAAAAATAATGAGCATTTCCATGTGATATCAAAAACCCCAGTTACTTGTGAAATTTTGTTAAAAAAGAATCGAAATGTGTGGGAATATTTTGTTCATAGAATTATTGGCATCGAAGTGTTTTCGTTTAATCCTCATCCTATTAACATATTCCCCAAAGACTCTATTTTGATGCCATGCTCTTCATACCCAGGGTAAGGGTAGCAGCTTCTTTTCCAATGATCATTATTCTCTACTTCATTTTGAAATGTATATTTGTGATGTGTTCTTTCATATAGTCATGATGTCACTGAATAACAGACTCCAAGCCATTTTTGGAGCAGCATTCGATGACTTTGTGGCGCAGAGCCATGAAACACAACACATTGAGGGCACAGATTAAGCAATGGGCTATTAAAGAAGGGGAAAACATATAGGATGACGAGAGTAGGGCGGTGAGGTGGAGAGCGCAAGAGGGCCCTTCTATGGCTATATGAGCACTCCAACAGATCTGATTGGTTGTTGGGTTGTGTGTCAGTCTTTGGCAACAGGTGTGATGTCTTAAAACAGGTGGGCATAACTGGGATGAGCAGCATACCGTCCTTGTACCCAACCCTCAATGTGCTGAGCCCCTGGGTCACATGCTTCAAAGTCATATAACACTCAAGCTCCCTGCACCCAATCAACACTCAACGCAACCGCTGCCCAACCCCCTGCGAGACCACCAGCTCAGTTTCCCCCATTTGGGTGTCACCTTTACCCAAGCCCTAGTTCTCGTCTTCCAGCAATGCCCCTCTGCTCGTCTTCCTAGAATGGAAGTGAATCCCTCATGCACACTCTGTGCTGGCGGGGGTAGGTGGAGGAAAGCTGTGCAAGTAGGAAGAAAAGTTCTTTCTTGTATGCATTCTCATGTGAAAAGAAAAGGCCAGTGGTTCAGCTCTTGTCAGTTCGATATGATGCATCGCCAGGGCCAGAATGAAACTACACAAAATAAATAGCTAAAGTTTTACATCTCACGCCTTTGCCAAAAAAGACAGCGTGCTAAACCTCTGCAACCCCTTTGTTCTTTTGCCTCATCCACCTCTGATAGAGTAAGAGTGCCTGATTCACTGAAGGTCTGTTAGAAGTCAGATCTCCTGCACCGCCTCGGTTGATTTGTTTGGTGTGATTTCCTGAAGACTGTCAAAGATGTGAGAGACACTTTCAAATTCAGAATTCCAGATTTCCACTCTGGGGGCCAAGTGAGGATTCAGAGAGAGAAGAGGAGAGCCAGCAAATGTTGACACGCTTACAGTAGCTGCCTTCGCCACGAGACGCCTCTGGAATCAAACAGTTATCGCACACACAAAAGAAGCCCTCTAAGTTCACTAAAACCACACTCAAAACAGGCCTTTGTTGTGCTGACATGAGAGATGACTGGATTGTTATTTGTTTTCTAAGCAGGCAGATCGCTCTCTGTCACATCTGCCGCTGGTTGTGATGGAGGAGCTAGCACTCGTATCTCCTCCATGAGTGAGTACTGACGGAGACAAACAAATGAGAGGAAGAAGTTCACTGAGATTAACTTATCTTAGCATCTATCTTCCTCCTTGCTCCTGCTCAGTCTCTCTTTCTTTTTTCTTGACGATAACACCCACTCTCACACACCCACACATACACACATGCACAGACTCATTCCCCTCTTTCCCCTCCCACACACACACACACACACACACACACACACACACACACACACACACACACACACACACACACACACACACACACACACACACACACACACACCAGTAGACACATACACACACTCCAACATGTACAGAGAAAGACACACACACTTGATCAGCATCAAATACAGGGTGTGCTAAAGTAAATTTAATTACGTCTGTCTGATATGGAGCTTCAGATGAAAGTGGGAGCGCGCAGTGTGAAGCGACGACTGCACAGAAAGGAGCAGGCCCGTGATATTCCTCCTGTAGACTAATCTCCCTTTATTAAAGCCAGGAGGAGAGAGGGGAGGGGGGAGGGGGAGGGGGGAGTGAAAGTGGGGTGTAGTGGAGGGGAGGGGGGTGCCTTTGATGAGATCTCTAACTGTCAGCTACTGTACTTTTCTTCTTTTCCGCTTTGTCTCTCACTTTACAAGGCAAATGAACGGAGCACCTATCGGTACATGCCTGCTTGCTCAAGCAAACATACCCTTGTGCTATCACACTCAGTAATGTGCTCTGAAACTTATCCCTGTTGTTATGGTTGTCAACAATATCTAAAAAAGGACAGAGGCAGCTCCACCGCTCTCTCTCTCCCTCTTCTTCTCTTTGTCTGTGTCTCTCTTCCTCTCAGTGAGTGGAGAGTGCGCTTTCTGCCGGTCTGCTGTTTTCTGGCCACTGTAATGGGGGCAGGTGGCCATCAGGTGGCCAAAACAGAAACTGCCACATTTAATAGCACATATACCACAGAAATTAACTCCACATTAACTGTATTTTATTTCCGTTTCATGACACACCAATAATTATGGTTAATAAAATATGTTTTATTTTTATTCCTTTTCCTTTTTCCTGTGTTATTATGAGGTTTCAAGGGCCCGTGATTTGTCATTTGATCAAGAGTTTGATCACTTTTTATGTCTCAATCATTTGTGCCATCTTGAATGTTTGGCTGCATGCTTTCTTGTTGACAATGCATCCAATGTATCCTCTTGCCACGCCAAAATAATGAATGTCTTTGTACAATGTCTCAGGAACAGACCATCTTTTTAATAGATCAAAAGTACTTTTGTAATGTGTTAAATTAAAACAAATCAATATATACTTTTGTTAAATGGTTTACAAAACTTCTTCTTATTGGTATTTGTCAGGGTTGATTCTAAATGGAAGCCCCTCACAGTTGGTCCATCCCAAGCTGTTTGACTTCACTTGTTCTTACCAAAGCCCTTCAACTATGTTGTGCAAATGCTCTGTTTGCAGACATTGAGAAAGAAGGGCCTAAACGGCTGTGACAGCCCAGACCCCGACGCAGACGACTCAGTCGGCCACAGCCCCGAGTCCGAGGACAAGTACAGGAAAATAAACGAGGACATTGATCTGATGATCAGCAGACAGAGACTTTGTGTAAGTACCTCTTGTTAAATCCCTCTCACCTTTCTTTCCTCTGTCTCCCTTTTTCCCCCTATGCTTTCTGTCGCTTCGGCCTCGTCTCCTCGTTTTTGTCATCTGTATCTACCACCCCATCTCTCCGTCCCTTCACCTGTGTCTCCCTCCGTCCGTCTCTGTGGTCGTGGGACCTGGCAGGCATTAAGCAAGAAGGAGAACAAAGGCGGCGAAAGCCCGGAGCTCGAGTCTGCTCTCATCCTCACCCCACGCACAGAGGAGAAATACAAACAGATTAATGAGGAGTTTGATCACATGATTCAAACTCATAAGATACCTGTAAGTACTGGGTGACGCTAGCCGCTTCCTCAGCAGGCTAACAAAGTGCTGACTGGCCAGTAACTGTTGAGCTAACCCAGCTAACCACAAATGTTTGCCGCTAGACTAAATACACAAAGTGAGAGTGAGTGTAAGACTAGAATGAAATTATATTGTATACTTACATTGAAAAATAATAGCAGTCCTTTGATTTAGCTTGATTACAGTTGAGGAACGGTCCTCTAATTTAACCTAACTGTAACCGTAACTAGCAGGCATTTTGCTATAGTAATTGCAGACTCTCTCTCATGACAAATTTTAACCTTACTGGGTTCCCTCCTTGAACCTGTTACCCATAATGCCTTGCCTGGCTCTCAGGGGAGGTGTGGTCTGCATGCGCTTTTCCTTTCCTTCACCGAAACACAGCGCTCAGTCAACCGAAAAAACAAGGACATGCAGTGTGGCAATGAAACAGCAGCAGACATTTAAAACGCTTAAGCACATCTCCTACCTTCCAAAACTCAATTATCTCTCCTCATTGCAGAAATAATTGAAGGCAAAGTCTTTGATAGCCTTTAACGCATCTTTGTTAATAGACTCGGAAGTGTCAAGACATGTGAATCGCTGGATTTAAAATATATAGTGTTAATTTATCAAAAGAACCAAATCTGTAGCCAGCTGCCAGAGACCTCAAAATAAAGGCTGCTTTCTATGTAAACTGAGCCGGCATTTCATTCAGAAAGCACCATATTGGAATGGTTAGTGCTCTAGACTTACAGAGAAAGAGATAATACCATGGTAGCTCATTTAGAGATGAACAGTAGTGTCTAAGCCGCGGGGAGAAGGGGGATATGTGGTTAGAAGCAAGGCAGGGGTAAGTGAGATGGGATGGTGTGGCGGTGTAGGGTGGGCTTGGGATCGGAGCTGGGTGGGGATGGGGGTTGGAACAGAAGGGGTGGTGGTGTTTTGGGGGGGTGGGGGGTTGACTCTACACACAACAAGTGGCAGTTCAGTGTGTGGTCAGGGTGGCTGCCAAGCACTGGGCCTCTGGATTGCAGGGGACTGTTGAGGGGACTGTGGGGAGAGGCGGAGGAGGAAGATGAGTGAAAACAGGAAGGATGGCACCAGTTAAAGGACAGCTTACAGATGGGGGCCTTACAACCAGCAAAAGGGATGTGTGCGCACGCAAATGTGTGCACAGAGACAGCTCGCCCACTCTTAGAAAACACTGCATAGGGAATTCATGAGGTATAACATCTCCAACAAGGAATCCGAGATGGAAGAAATGACTGAGAGTCTTCAGAAAATAAAACCGAACCAGAGACAGCTCTTGAATGGTTATAAAAGAAAGCTTCCATAGCGTTTGGCTAGCCCACTGCTTCATAAAGTTGCAGTAAAAGCGAAACGTTCACAGCGCCGCAATAAAATAATATTTGGCCTGCAGAAAGAACATTAGCAAAAGGGAGAAAATTGAAGACGACGAAGCAGCGCTATAAGGCACATATCCCACTTCTACTTAAGCCGGGCTGATGATCCCCTGATGCGCTCCCTCCATGGCTCTGAGACACATGGCAATAATTTAGGGCCCTATTTTCTACTTCCTAAAGCTAACATGCAGGATCAACCACTTCCAGGGCACTCCCAAGGTTAAGCCCTTCTGCCAAGTGACACAATAAACATGACAAACTAGACGCCTGGGGCCGACAGGCTACCTCTACTCATGTTGCTGATGAGACTGCTGACAGATCTGAGTCTACCCTTTAATACTTTGCATTAGCCCCATGTGACAGTAAAACAAATGATTCCTAATTACATGCAGTTATCCAGTGTTGAAGCTACTTTAGCAAAAGTAGTGTAGCCTTTTTTTACTGAGGGGAAGACAGACATATGAGGTGCCATTGACTTTTCCTCTGAGTAAAGCATAGCCTTCTGATTTAATCTAACAAACCAGGAAAGTTTTCAGGGGAAATATAAATGAGTGACAGCAACATAATATTTCCTTAGGTTATCCTTTTGCCTTGACAATGAATATGTCACAACATCTTTGGAGGAAAACAAGAGTTCCTCTCATCTTATACTATTTCCATTGTGTAGTCTTCATATCAAATATTTTTGGGGGAAACTGTGTATGTCGCTGTTTGTCCAGGAATTACAAGAGATAATTTATCACCGTAGACTCCACTGGCTCAAAAATGAGTAAACAAAAACATATATAAATACATTTATATTATCTAACATCCAAAGAAGCCTACCAAATCAAGATCGAGTTTGAGTGACAAACAATTGTCAACCCATACATCATCTCCTGGGCAAATGAGTACCTCTGAGAGGAGTTTTCTAGGCGCCTACCCTTTTAATTTCAGTGCTCCCCTCCTAATTCCATGCTCACTCGTATTTTTAGTTCTTGTTTTAGTTGTTCTCTGTACAATTCATCTATGCATGTCTATTGTTAGTTGTCCATTTGTCCTTTTGAACTTGGCTGTCTGTCTTTTTGTCTTTTGTGTTCGACTGCTTTGACTGTAGAAAGTCAAACAATTTAAAATTCCTTTGTGTTCCTGGAGTGTTTCTGAGTTGTCATGTCTCTTTCTCTCTTTCTGTGTCCATTTCTTTTCTTGAAAGCCTTGTTGTACTTTTTCACTCACTGCACTCATTAGTGTCCTTAGTCTAATCCAACTTCTCTGTTTCTTTTTTTCCCTTCTCTCTCTCTCTCTCTCCCTCTCTCTC
>NC_136909.1:14315822-14558084 GCF_949606895.1 Notothenia rossii | reverse complement strand
AAGGCCAGCGAGGTAACAGACAGGAGGCTTAGTGGATGTTATGTGGGTGTCTATCCTCTAATGGTTTTCTCTCTTTTGCTCTCCTATCTCTTTCATCTTTCAGGTGGCCTCATGGGTGCTGACCTCACCACTGGCGCAGGCACCAGTGCTGGTAAGAATGGCCTCTTCTCGCTCACAGTTGTCTGCTAATATGCACACACACTTACACTCACCCACACACACACATGGCACCCACTCACCCACTCTGGGCCATAAAATGCATGACTAATAGTAACCCAAACCCAAATGGAGATTTTGTCCATGATGTGTTGATGTTAGTGGTCGTGGAGTTCATCTGGGAATGTTTGCCTAGTGCTGGGGCTGTGACACATCCTGCCTGGGTTCAGCTATAAAATGGTAGAACAAGTGTGTGGAAACAGAAATAAAATCACACTAAATACTGAAGCAGCAAAATGACTGACGTGCAGTCAGAAAAGATGGACTTCTGAATGTAGAGCTGAATTCTCTGTTCCTCTATATGATGAGCCGTCCTTTTTATATGTACCACATCTTGGATTTAGATGTAAATTCAAAATGACAACACCCATAGCTCCCATTTGGAGCACACACAAACGTGTTGCTCACTAACTGCTAGCATATGTCTGCAACTAAATTAATTCAATGTTTGGAGTGGCTCACCACGCCATAATGATCCCTTGGAGAGTGGAGCAACCCATGTTTAAGGAACATGTGTAAGAAATCTTATGTGTTAGCTTCTGTGTGTCAATGGATTTTCATCCCTAAGGACATGTCAGGCGCAAGTTTATGGAAAGAGACTCCCTATTAAAGCGTTACATTTTACAGCCTACGTAGAGTGCCGAGTGTAAAAATGGAGAGTGTTGGGGTCAGAGGGGTCAGAGGGGTACAGCTGGGTAGCCTTGTCTGGCCCCTAGGGCTACATCACAAGGGGTCAATGCCTGGTTTCTCTGTCTGGTCGCTCATCACACACACAACAGGACCATTTGTTATGGCGTGTGTTCCGTCGACGGCGTGCTGCAGAGCATGCTTCAAATGTACCCTTTGTGTCACCGTGTTGAAGGAACAGAGGCGCTCTGTGTGAGCGGCGCGTCGCTCAGCAGCAGCGAAAAACACGGCGTGGAGAGAGAGTCATGTGGGAGCTAAAAGATTCCATTCAAAGCTCTCTTAAATCTCATCTAGGGGGGAGAGAAAGAGAGTGTGGGGAGGGGGGAACCCCAGTGATGAATATCCACTGATGGTGGAGGCATGTGTGCAAAGAAGAAACACTGGGGAAACACAGATGGAAGTGTTCTGTGAACTTGGTCAGCCATTTTAATGATGTTCCTCTAAGTGACTCAGTGTGAGGTGGCCCAGCCACTGTGGCACCACAAAGGCTGTTCTAATGTTCCTCTTCTCTCCACTGTAAGTTTTGATAAAATGATTGTATAAGTAGCTGTCTGGCTCGTGTTTGAGTGTCTTAAGTGTCGTGGCCCAAGTAGGATAGGAAGATGATGCCTTTTGTGTGTGTTTCTGTAGAAGTGTGTAGGTTTGTGGTTCAGACATGGATATAAACACAACACCTCCTTTGTGCCTTAGTCATGGTTTCACTGTCTATAAAGAGAGAGTGAAGAGCAAAGATTACTGCTCTTCAAGCCCAACACGGGGTCCTCATGTAGTCCGTAAGGATTTTAGAATTAATTTATGTCTTAGTCCAGTAAGAATCTGCAATGTCTTCAATTTGTAAAGTTATAATTCCACAGCTACCAAATTAAACCAAACACAGGTCAAGTAAGCAACAGTTTTATATGTTATCTGTGTCCATAAAATATTCCCCTATTTGTTTCCTTTCGCTGGGATAACATTGATGAAGTAGGATTATGAGATTTGATGGCTTTTTAAAGGGACAATTCTACAGGCTCATGTAACTATAATGTATGGCGACATGGAGTCATATTTTCCACATTTGAAAGAACAGTGCAAATGGCTTCAGGCTGTTTCACAAGTTGTGACACAAACTGAATTTGTTTTTAAATGTCCCAGACCAGTACTTGAATGTCCTGTACTCAACTTCCCATGTTCGTTTTCATTGCAGCATGAGCGTGAATATGAATATGTTTCAATCCTATCTGTTGATAATCCTCCGATGTGGCAAGTCAAATTAATGAAGACACAGGCTTTTTGTTTATCCTGTGCAAAATCCCGACATACTGGTAAAGTTTAAATCACACAAGGTCCCTAGGTAATTCCGGTCCATTGGAAATGGGGCATGTTACTGAAAGGCTGAGTCATCATGTCTCCTCTATGGAAATATTATGAGAAGTGTATACGTGCGAGCGCAAGTCTGCTCATTTATATACTGTATGTGTTCAATCTGTCATCTCCTTTACTGGCTAGAAAAGAGTGTGAAGTGAGGGAAGAGACAGAACGTGAGTGAAGGAGAGAGAGAGCTGATGAAGGGAGCTTAGTCTGGACCAAGGCCCTAGCTTGTAGAAACCTCCCACCTTCCTTTGTGCAATTATGCAGCTGTCATCCATACTCCGATCAGCACTCTGCTCACCAAAGCACTGCGAGAAATTAACAGGAACCTCTTGTCACCTCTCACCTTGTTCACACACCAATTAAGCTACATCTTTAAGACATCTCTGGTCAAAATAACTCAGAAACACAAGCTAAAAAGCATACATAGAAGAACTGACAACAAGTCAGGCTCAGTAGATCAAACAATGTGTGTCTCAATCTTGGCAGCACCTCACACCAACTGTACAAGTTGTAAGTGTGAGCGTGACACCTTAGTTCAGTTGGAGAATTCAGGGTTGAATGCACGTTTGGCCAAACCGCAACGGAAGAGTGTGTGTGTATGGGGAATAGAATGGAGCACGCCTGTTAGACCACAACAGGACATCAGTAATTTGTTCAGTAACAGTAAAATGTACATGAGTTTAACCACACCTCTCCTCCGTGTGTGTGTGTGTGTGTGTGTGTGTGTGTGTGTGTGTGTGTGTGTGTGTGTGTGTGTGTGTGTGTGTGTGTGTGTGTGTGTGTGTGTGTGTGTGTGTGTGTGTGTGTGTGTGTGTGTGTGTGTGTGTGTGTGTGTGTGTGTGTGTGTGTGTGTGTGTGTGTGTGTATGTGTGTGAGACAGTGGGAAAATGAAGACTAGGAGAGTGGCTTGTCAAACACATGGCTTTCGAAGTGCGATGGTTGTAACCATGGCACCTATAATGACATCTTCACCTCAGATGTCCCCTCCACACCTCAGAAATAGCTAAATGCTGTGTATCTGAATCACAGATCTGATGTCGATCTCCATGTGTGATCTTTATGCAGCAGCAAAACAGACTAAAGGCTGTGCTGTGTTTAATTTCGGTACTTCCTGTAAACGGTTGACGCCAGCCTGTGCCACAGCTCGACCGTGCAAAGTCGCATTAGAGAAGCGGAGTGTAAATTAACTCTGGATATCATATCCTCCGCTGGTGTGATACTCGAGCAAATGAATCCAATTGAATGCAACTGTCTTCAAAATCAGAGTGATCAAGCTACAGTACAAAAAGATTTCAGTCTGCATTTCCTTAATTAGCCAATGATTTTACTTTTGAAGTGCTTAGGGACTGGCCTATGCCACTCATGATCATATCATCTAGCAGATAATTGACTGGACTGCAGCCCTCTTCACAGGGTGGCAATACACAGATGTCTGATTAACTGTCACTGAGATGAAGTCCGTGTCATCTCGACCAAAGTGTGTATAAATGTCTCTCTATAGCTCAGTCATCTGTATTCATTTGTACAGAAACACTGATGTACTTCCTGCTGGGTTATTTACCAAAGTGTGTGTATGTGTGCTGTGTGTGTGTGTTTTATGTGTGTGTGAGGTCTTATTCATCTATCTCCACATGCACCCACTCGATCCCACAAAGGGCCAGCCATGAGAATGAGAGAGCGGGAAAACTGAAGAGGCAGCTGCCTCTTAGCTAATGTGAGATTGACACTGGAACTAAGAGGGTCCAATACAAAACACACATGTGCATCCAAATGCATGGCTTGCGTATAAGCAGTCATACAGAATGTCTCATAGAGTCTCAAGTCGCACTGTGCTTATGTGCACTCAGTGTGACAGAAAAATTATGCTTATGTAAAATCATGCACATGCAACATTTTATAAAGTCTAACATACAATAAGGACAAAGTCTGTGTTGTTAACACCAACTTCTATGTCTCACACATCACACATGCCAGAGGAACTGCTGGAGTGACTGCTCGTGTGTGTATGTACACACTCCAGCAGTCACACACTATTTTTCTCGTTTTCTGTCAGACGGCCTCATTTTCTCTCACCGCTAGCGGTCGTTTACTCTTCAGATTGTTCAAATTGAGCTTTTGAGACTTTTCATTTCCAAACAACAAAAACCTCGCTCTCAAATTAAACAAAGATCAGCGAGGGAAATTGCCCAGGAAGACATCTGCGACTCATTTTCCCCTGGAGTATATGATTAGGAAATTCATTTATGTCTAACGTATAATTCCTGCCCGTCTTTCAAGTGGGAACGTCCACACAGTGCCCTGTGTTCTACCCCTTGGAAGAAGGAAGCAGAAGTAAGGGAAAAAACAGCCTGTGGGATTGGGTTAGAAACAAAGACTATGTTGCTTGCAAGAATGCTCTACTCTTAGTTATTTTAATGATGTTGCTGGGATTACGCCCCACCGGTTGTTAGGAGGAAATGGGTGCTGCACTGGGCCCTCCGTATTTAGGGGAATGCATTTCTGGTGGCAACCCCAAGGCAGGGTCTTTGTCTCAGAGAACCACACGTGTCTTTAGCTCTGATGGCTAAATGATGGGTCCCATCCCTCTGTGGTCTTGCTAGCCATAATTAGATGTTTTTACACAATTTGCTGGCTGTTGCAGGGCACATGTAGCCTTAACTGACAGTGACAGAGGTGGAGGGTGAGGTCCCCTTAAGTGGGTGCCTTCATTGTATGTCTGCCTAGCAAACAGCGGTGATCATCAAGGCAAAAACATTACGCTTGTTTGACTATATGCGCCGCCAACCAGCTCCACTTTCATGACACACCATTTACAACTCCTGGTGTCTTTAGTCTGAGATTATAAAATGTCTACCACAGGAAGTGGAGATGAGACCGAAACACTGAAACGGAGCACAAGGTGTAACTTGATTTCTGTAGTTCTTCATTAGAGTTTCCAGCATTAAACTTTTGTAACAAGTTTATAACATATAGATGGGTCTTTGGTTAATTGATCTTTAAAGTATTTAATGATTCTTTATCTCTTTCTCCCCAACCTTTATTTACTTTTTTAGGAAATGGATATGGGAATCACCGCAACTCGCCCGGTCTGCTGGTCTCTCCTGGTGGCATGAACAAGAACATGCAGGCTAAGTCTCCCCCGCCCATGAACTTAGGCATGAACAACCGCAAACCTGACCTACGTGTGCTCATCCCCCCTGGCGTCAAAAACAACATGCCCTCCATCGTGAGTAATCTCTCCCTCTTTTCATTTCCCTACTGTATATCTTCCCTATCTATGGGGGGTCTTTATTTGTGTGTGCTATTGTTGATTTCCTTTCATGTCGCCTCCGCTGCTTTCATCTCCTCATATCAGACTTGGGTTGATGAGGTTATGTTTGTGATAAGCTGGACTTTTGGCACATTGTTTTTTTCATCATGTGCCTGGGCAGCTTCTTAAACTAACATCCTTTTAGAAAAAAAAATACATTTGGCCCATGTCTGATATACTGTCAGATATCTTTCCTCCGCTTTGTCTGTGTGTGTCTGTGATTTCTTATATATTAGACCCTGATGTTTTTCCTTCATCTCTTTCCACTTATTAAGTTAGTATAGTTACAATTGTTTCTAGCATCCTCGCTGTGGTATTTGTATTTCCGTTTGACTAAAACCTATAGCAGCTCCCTAGGTCCAACACTTCTATTTTCTCACTCACTAATTTGAATGTATTGCCCTCCCCTTTTAATGCCGTCAGTCTGAGGATTTGGACCTGCTATTGGTAAGTCAGACTGCCGCTCAGATTTAGAGTTTAAAACAAATTGGAAAGGAGAAACTGGTTATCGAGCGTATGCCTCATAGAACTGAGAGTATTGCTGTCATCTAAATCTGACGTCTTGATTCACACTAGATATTTTCCATCACTTCTGAGATTATTAGAGCTAGATACAGTTTTTTTGGAAAATGTTACTTTCACCTTTATTCTTGCTGACTCTGCTGAAGGCTCCAATGTCACCTCTCACTACATTTTGTGAGGGCACAGTGCCATCCAGTGGAGAGTCAGGGTAAAAGCAGCCTGGCCTCTTTTCTGCCTCAGCCCTTGTGTATCTACTCCTCCCTTCCTTAATTTAATCTTTCCGACTGAGTCTTGCGCCGCACACGTACAGCTCACAGTTTTTATTACTCAGAATGTACAAATGAAGGACGACAAAAGAGTCATTTTGCATCAAACCTCCATTATTTTCTGCCAAACCCTCCCCTCTGCTAAAGTAAATTGCCTCTCCCTTACCGTCGCTACCCTGCGTTGCCTTGGAGACCAATGGTGTTACTATAGCGACAGTGGGCCCTCGGAAAGGGTGGTAAATGATAGGGTTGGCAGGGTTCAGCCGTGCCGCATGTCAAGTGATTAATTTCCCCTGAAGTTGGCATCACATTCATTCTCTCAGCATCTGTTGAGTAAAAGAAAGAAATGAAAGGGAAAAAAAACTTTCTTGGTTTATGTAGTTTTCTGTTTGTTTTGTCTGGGATTTGACTTTGTGTTTTAAAGCTTCTCCCATCTCTGTTGTTCACAGAACCAGAGAATAAACAACTCCCAGTCTGCTCAGTCATTGGCCACCCCAGTGGTATCAGTAGCAACTCCAACTCTACCAGGACAAGGCATGGGTGGTTACCCATCTGCCATCTCTACTTCTTATGGTACCGGTATGTACTGTTTTCACATCTTTATACACTCATTTCAAATGTGTCCGTTAAACACATTCACTGTAATCAGCTTTTATTTATTTTTAGATAATTAAAGTTAAAGTTGTTGTATACCATTAAACACAAAACATTTACTTTATTTTGAGATGTGTAAAATGTGTGATTTCATTTCATTCTACAGTATATGTGCTGCTTTTGAAACCTACCTACCCAAAAGTGTTACACAAAAGTGTTATACAGCGCTCTGCCAGCAGAGGGTGTTATTGTCACACCAATCACAGAAGCATTTATCAGAGCTGCATTCTCTTTGCTACCTTACTTGAACTTCTTTGAACAGCCTCTAATCTTCATCCTCCTCTTCCTTTCTCCTCGTTGTTTGTACACAGAGTATTCCCTGAATAGCGCAGACTTGTCCTCCCTGTCTGGCTTCAACAGCGGCAGCTCCCTTCACCTCGGCTCAATGAGCGGGTGGCAACAGCAACACCTTCAGAACATGCAGCATTCAGCCCTCGGCCAGCTAGGGTGAGTGCATTGAACTTCATTTTGAGGTGTTGTGTTGTTTTGAAATGCATGATTGACAAATCAAGAGTCCTTCACCGTTTCAACTTTCACTTGCGAGGTCCAACACAAATGTGACACCTCCTTGTTTTCATGAATACGAGTGTTTGTGTGTCTGTGTGTGTCTGTGTGTGTGTGTGTTTGCACCTGCATGCATGTTTGCGTGCGACAGACTGACTTTGAAATCACTCTTGTTTCTTGCTCTATAACTCTGTAACCCCTTTTCCTTTCCTTCCTACAGAAATTGCTCTAACTCTCACTTATGTCAGGGTTCAAATCTCTCCCTGCCCTCTGCTCAAAGCCTGCACATCAAGTCCGAACCTGTTTCTCCTCCTAGAGATCGCACCAGCAGCACGGGGTGCTATGGTGGGGTGCAACAACCCCAGAACCCCTCTTCCCGCCTGGACTCGGGACGCTCCCCTGTTGATAGCCTGAGCAGTTGTAGCAGCTCCCATGAGGGCAGCGACCGTGATGAGCACAGGAATGAGTTCCACTCCCCTCTGGGACTGGCCCGGCCGTCCCTGGACGAGCGCGAGAGCCCCTCCATCAAACGGGTGCGCATGTCAGAAGGATGGGCCACATGATAGCCCTGTCCTCTCCCCGGCAATGCCCCGAGTTGCCCTGAGCCCCCCGACAACGCAGCGCTACGATGCCCCCACGTCAGCTCCCTCCTCTTCCTCGATATCACAAGCCACCCACCACCCGACCCCATGGCCTCCCTCCTTTTATCTATTTAATGCTGAAGGAAAGAAAAGGGACAGCCCTTATCTAAAATATGTTTGTAATTTCTTTTCCTTTTTTCTTTTCTTTTTGCTGAGTGTGTGTGCTATACATATTGACATTATATAAACCAGTGGGGTGTTGTAATGGGGGTTTTAGGGGAGGGTCGGTGTTGGTTGGGATGGGATCTTGGGGTATTTTTGTTGGGGAACTATGCATAAATTGTATTGTGTGTGGCTAAAAAGAATCACGTATGCATATATCTTTACACGTGTGTGTATATATATATATATGCATATCAACAAATAAACAAAAAAATAGTCAGGTACTCTGTTTCATAAAACGTACTTACACTTTGCCTCAGCGATATATCAGTGACTAGAGAAAAAAAACAAAAAAAAACGAATTACCTTGAGAGTGAGTGTGTCCAATGGAAAACACCTTAGCACTTGATTTGGACAAACAGTACATGTGTACAGTGTTGGTTTCATTGCTATATACCTTCTCTGCAGTTCTCCCTTGCAAAAATGTGTGTTAACATTAGATGATGTCATGTTGCAGGTTCAACGTATTTATGTAAATAGAGGGTCAAGGGGGGAAGGGCAGGGGTCAAAAGTTGCCAGACATTACAAGATTTATTTACTCACTAAATGAAAAGCTATTATGCAACATTTGAAGGATTGTACAGGTAAACAGGCAGACCCAATGCTAGACGTGTGGAACCTTTGATCATTTTAGCGCTCCCATTAAAGAACGGAGCTGAGTGAGGACCACCCTTTGATCTAAGAGCCTCGTTAGTGTAATCAAGAAAACTCTGGATCTAGTATTAATATTCAGTATTAATAAACAAAAAAAGTAAAACAAAATAAAAAACAATTGTACGATACACTTGCTTATATTTTCATATGAAAGGAATACAATGCAAAGCATTTTTGTGGCTTTTTGTAGTTTCTATAAGCCAGAATGTGTTTTTGATAGCTTTGCTAATAAGAGATGGATAGTTCGCCCAGAGGGGAAATGACAGGGCTCCGCAGTCCTAAGCCATGAAAAACAGACTGAGATCCAATGCTTTGCTGAACTGTTTTATCTTTGTAGAGGTTTGTTTTTAAACGTGTATTTCTAATTATATATAATAATGGTAATATTAAGATTCTTTTAAAAAAAAATCTGTGAAATTAACATGCTTGTGTATAGCTTTCTAATATATAAATATATATACTAATGATTTTGGTTGGTTTCTTAGTGGAGTTTCTATGTGCAGTTGCACATGTTGTCTGGTTTGTTTAATTTGAGCCCTGAGCAGTGCTGTTCAGGCGTGTATTTAGTCTAACCTTAAAAACCAGCTGGAAAGCATTGCCAGGGTTTGTGTGACGGAGGAAAGACAGGCCTGAATGCTAAAACACAACCTGTTAGTGGGAAATGTCACGAGACTGGAACTGGGGACGACACGGAAATAAATGTAGACACATGATGTACACGATTGTCACACTGATGAGGAGATATGACCCACCCTCAGTCCATGTATAGATGCATTTGAATGCATCAGATATGTCATTCTTAATTTGAATTATATAATTTAATATATTTAATCTCATCAAACATGATTTTGACGTTAGCGATGTTCAGTTCCATCTTAAATCTTTACCACTAGAGATTTTGCACAAGCCAAGATCAAATGTATACAACATTCATTTTGAATCATGTAATATAATTTAGCAAAGTGCATTGTGATTAATTATCCCCATCATTTGCAAACCTAATTTGATTTGACGTCGTCCTGTGACTCCTCATGTTCCAGTCTTCAAAACAGGGCTCCACATCATTTAACAAATGTCACATAACAGCTCAGCGTCAGATACACAAGGACAGATTGATCATGCTGGTATGAAAGAAGCACAATTGTTTATTTTAAATAAATAGCTGTTTGATTTCTCTTTTTTAAACAATGAAACTATCCACATATCTCTCTGCCTCCCACTCCCGTATCTGCTGTCACTTAAGTGTTATAATCTTTCTGTGTGCATATTTCATGCAGGTTCACTTTGTTGTTACTGTATACAGTCTGTGTAGTCAAACAGGGGCAGAGCCTCTATGGTGTTCTTCTCTTTTTTTTTTATTCAATACAAAAAGGTTGAGAAAAAAATAAACATGATGTTTCAGGCAGCATAAGTGTGGAAAAACCAAAGCCAGTGGCATTTATTTGTTGTAAACCCAACTTTTATTTTCACATTCATTTATGGTTTTTGCAAGCATTGAAACAAGACAATAAAAGAATTTGCTCAAATGTACAATTGGTTTCACAGTTCAATCTCAGTCATAAAAACGTAGCTTTAGATCTTATACCAACCAGTAATGTACCTGTTTTGTTGCTCATTTGTCTCCCTGTGCAATGAAAAGGTTATATTAAAAAAATCTATTTTGTTTCTACAATTTGTAATTTACTGAAAATCAACTGAATCATTTAGGTCTTCTCATGTGAACCGCTTGCTTGCTGTCCACTCGATCAAAACACACTACACAAATTGTCATGCTACTTGATAATGGATTCAAAATATACCAACATGTCCTGATGGTAGATTAGGGTACTGTCGTTTTGACAATAAGTTTAACCAAAGACACAGAGAAAACTTGTCTTTATATCTCTGTTTTTTCTTCTTCTTGTGTTTGTTACATTTAAAGGCGTTATTTTTCATCACCTGTTGATCAGTGGTTCTTTGTCATTCTTATAATAGATTCAATGTTGGTACCTCAGAAGTGACACAAGCAGTACCTCAGCTGGTGTTTTCATTAAAGGGGGAGACCTGTACAGCCATGTGTAATAACCATGTAATAACATTGCTTGAGGTCCCTACATTCACATGGGATTCTTTGTTGCTCCACTGTGTTTGTGGTTTATTTAAGTTGTATTCGAAAGCTCAAAAAAAAGTTTTTTTCTTTAAAAGGTATTATGTTAAAATTCTTAAAAAGTCAGTCTGTAGTATCAAATGTAGCTTGTATAAACCTGAAAACGGGGAGGTTGGAGCTAAGGTTTTCTGGAACGCAAGAGCGGCTTTTAGCGGCATAAGCTGGCCTTTGTCGCCGCTTGAGACTAAGATGGTATTAAATTAAATCCACATCTCTGTAACTCAAGGGACTTGATTCAGCTGTATGTAGTGAAAACGTATGGGGATGAAAAACAAAATCTGCTCTGCTGGAGGGAAAGGCTATTTGTATTTTGCAGAGATTTCAGTAAAGTTACTGGCTTCCTTAGTGATCCTGATGTGACTTGGTGTGAATTCATTGTGTGTGACTTGTTTCTGCATGCATCTCCAACTAATGGCAACTGTATAAACCAAAAACATAAAAAAAGTTCTGTCTGCATGTGGACACATGGCAGCCTTACAATAGGAGACATTTTATGACATTGAAATAATGACAACAGCATATTTTGTACATTTGCTTCTTTCCATTTACATTTAAAAGTAATGACATTTTGACATAAGTATTCATACTGAAGACATTTATTTGACATTTAAAGCCAAGGTTTATCTCACTTAACATTCAGTAGTATTACATTTCTCAGTGTTACATTATTCCTCAGACAACACACATTCACAGGGGAAAACATGTTCATAAACAATGAAAACAAAGTGTGCTGCTCTTACCATTTTAAAGAGATGTAAAAAAATAAGAAGAAATCCCTGAACACACACGTTCAAATGGTCAAGGCCTGCTACAGGACAACCTTGAGTTCCATAATTAAAAAAGACGAGAAATAGAAAATATCGAATAAAAACATAATTTTCACAGTGTGGGACTTTTTAATGCAAAGAAACTGTAGTGGAACTGTAAAGAACTGCATATTAATAATAATGGCAATCATCAAATGTTTAATTTGTTTTCATTCAAGTAGTGGATAAAGATAAAAACAAGCAAACAGACATTCGATAGCGAGCTGTTCTTACTCTTTTGTTTTAAGAAGTTTCTCTGCTATATTGTAACTATTAAGGATGGTAAGATGATGATGTTTGAGTCAGATAGTAAATGTTTTAAAGACCAATTGAAATAATTATCCTGCATGCTGACTCCTCCGAAGACCAACCAAGCTTGAGGATAAGTTTGTCTTTCAAATAATTGTCGAGTTCGTTACACATAGGCCTTTAGAAACTCATGAGCCCCGTGTGTTTGTTTATCTGAATAAATCCGGTTAATTATATTGAATCATTTTAAACGAAAAGTGTGTTAAGACACCTGCAAATGGAGCCAAAGCTGTAGGATGATAACATTCAAACCTTTTTTTGTTTCATCATCAATGATTCATTTCAAATGTTTATTATAGACTAAAAGCAACACAGTCAAGACATGTTATCTTTCGAAGCATCCAAATAAACTCTCGATTTGTTTTGTCTATTTGCGAATCTTAATTGAATTAAATACAATTACATTTTCTGAAAGAAAGTCCGAATGTATTAAAGGCCCTAAAGGGTATGATCAGAGTCCGGATATAGAGCCTCTGGACGTCGATTCTTCTTTTTTAAAGACGCGAAAATTGAGTGATAACGTTGCATCTAAGGAGTGGATTCAACCCAATTTAATCTATGTACTTACCTCGAAATGATTGTAACGAAACACACAGAGACGCGTCTATATCATTACACTTTTGCACGAAATAACGAGATAACGAAACAATCATTTCAATTAAAGCCTTTAACATTCAACAGCAGGCTGCAGTCAAAACAATATAATGTTAATACACGCTCAATGATTTACGTTCCTCAATAGTTGATGACATTATACGGTACATTTAATGTGCTGTAATATGCACTGCAGTATTCCGATAGGGATCCGTGTAGGCCTATATGCTATTAAACATTGAGTTGTATGGTTTTTTATGGTATAGTATTTTTATCTTGTCAATATTCCTGCAGTAGCCTATTATGATTCCTTTATGGGTCTTCCAGGTTAATGTTTTGCGTGTTTGCAGGTTTTCATTAGGCCGCACTGCATGAAGTCCCTCCTCTATTAAGCTTCTCAATTATTTGAAGGGTTAAATTCAGTAGCCTGTGGTGAAGAAGACTGATAAAGCCGATGGAGTCACATTATAATTTATTATCTGTCATAAATAATCGATTGTGACAGCAGTTCTCACAATTTCTAAAAAGTTCCAACACGTCCCCGTTTTAACCGGCAAACATAGCATCTGACCAATCTCTGGCGAAACACCTCAGATGTGGAGAAAATCGGAGAAAGGTAGGCGATGCTCAGAGAATATGTAATAACGAGCACATTAAATGTTCAATCTAAATAATTAAAACATATTTAATTCACCTATTCACCTAATAATGTTTAAACACTAAATGAACCAAGAGGCGCCATAAGGAAATATGTCCCAGTCTACACGTGCAGGAACTATAATGTGTAGCACATTTGACTGAGCTGTAGCAATTTAACATTTTTCACAAAAACAGCACTTTATTTAAGGTGCTCTTATACTATGATTATGGATAGTTTCACGCATTAATTTGGGTGTGGCCAGTAGGTATATGTTGGGTATTTCAGTGACCGTGCAGGCCGACCACGTTTTCCTCATTAACATTCCCTACATCCACCACTAGATGTCACCATTTAGTCGTCTAACCAAACCTCCAGAACCTCCTCCATCCTCATCCTCAGTCTCCAAATATATTCATGTAGATCCACCATACATAAATAAGCCTTTGTACTCTCCTCTAACTGTTTCATGACATATATAAATATTCCTCTCAGAACATTTAAATATACACATTATTTTTTTCAACATTCCATTTTGATAAGAAGGGTATGAAAGAAAATACTGAGTAGTGATAATAATAATAATAATAACAATAATAATAATAATAATAATAATAATAATAATAATAATAATAATAAGGAATGTAGACTTTCACATTAAAATGCAGTGGTCTATAAAAACGATAGTGCATTATTTGTTCCCAATTAATGAGATGCAACATTTAAAAAAGGAGACAAAAAAAGTGAATCGGTGCATGGTCTATGGTGCAGTAGACACGTCGCGCAGGTATAATATTGAAAAAGTAGTCTGGCTGCTTCTTTAACTTGTAAGGGTTTCATTTACATCAATTTCAAAGTAGGTCTACTGTTTGCCAGACAAGGCTCGCCTGTTCATGTTCCCATCTGCATTGTGAGCTGGTGTCTAGCCACAAATTGGAAGAAAATATGTATTTTAATATGGGATTTGCTTCTTCACTGGACATTTCTGACAATATTACCCCAGAAGCTTATTGAGTTTTCCTCATTTTAAATCACACGTTGAGCCGTATTATTTGCTCACATTACCATACGAGATGGAAATACAAAAATCGGTCTTATTTTGTTTGTCCCTGTTTGGAATCTGCAAGGCTGTTTTATTTCTTTGAATCGAGCACCCGGCCCTTGTGGATGTATTGCAAAACGGCGTAATATTGCAACCAAGTCGATTAATCATGAGGAACATAGTGAATAGGCTACACGGTTTCCATAGATTGTGTGTCTGCTATACATGATTTAAATGAGGATCACTGAGCAGCACAGCGGGCTGCTTTCCTCGATAACTCCCATTACAGAAGCTGGTCCTGCAGGCAACAGAAATATAGGCTAGACAAATAAAATAATAATAGCGTTTAACCTGCTAATGTTGAAGGTTCACCTTTTGCAGAAAAAGGGGATGTTAACAAGCGTTTTTTGTGAGAGAAAATAACATCCATCAATCGATAGTAAGAGGTTACATTAGTTTTGTTAAATCATCTACCACCATCTTTTCTAAAACCGTACTCGCATCGAGCTGTCATTAAAAAAAATATTGTATTGGAAGAATTCTAGTTTGATTGTATCAATAGCCAAATCATGAAACAATACACACTCTTAACACTTAATGAGCGTTTTTTTAGTAAACGAATGTGTGTATCCTTTAGATGGGGATGAAATGTGGGTGATACAACAGAGGATGATGAGAGGACTATTTAAGCTTATACCAGTAACGTAATATTCTAATATTTTAAACAAGTAATAAGAAAATATGAGTTTTAAGAGTGAGGGACCTATAGGTGGGGTGATGGACTCCTGTGGCTCTGAATATCTTTACGTGAGCCAGCCTGACCACTGGTGTTGAGCCACAAGCAGTTTAGAGCAAGGTTCAATGACGAGGGGAGTAGCCTATAGGGACTGTACGAGCTTTGGCTGAAACCAGAAAGTTTGCCCTTCTGGAAAACGTCCCACCAACTTGATAGAAACATCGCACTCAGTTCCAGCAGCTGCACCGTTGGATTTTGATAATTTGAGGTAAGTTATAATGTTTTTATTTAGGATTTGCTTTCTGTATGGACATCACACAGATTATGTTTAAGTGATTCTACAATATAATCGAACTAGAAGTTCTTGAATATATGTCTTGCATTTTATATAATACGGGAATAGATATTTTTCTCTAAACGCAATCTGCACCTGCATGGCCACGCTCGTCCCTGGTACCACTGTGCGCGTGCACGGAGACCGAGAAGACAGCCTGAGAAATTGTAGCCTAAATATCAGCGCTGCGTCACGGATTTTGCTCCAAACTGGGCAAGGGACTTTTTGGTTATAAGTTTTTGCACAGCCAGTGTCATTCTCATGTTATGAGAATTAAAGCATCACCTCTTCAGTAATGCCCCTGAATCTCCTCCATTGTGTGTCCACCATAGAGCTCTTTGTTCATGCATGCTGTAAATGAGTATTCAAAGGCTTTTGCCGATTTACATTATTCACATTAAAGACAATTGTAACTATTAAGACCACAACGCTGCCGGTATCGTGTCACTGCAACCAGCATCACATTACCTGACAATTAGAGTATGACATCTGAGATTTTAGGTTGGCTAATACATTTCATCGCTACAACAAGATTTACATCGATCCAAAAGCATAAGCATGTAAAATAAACACTGAGCGATAAGTATAAAATGCAAATATACCCACTGAATATGCATCAATATTAAAAAAATAATACGCACACCAGAGCCAACGGAGGAGAATGGAGGAGCGAGTCGTCTCATTATGCATGGGCGGTTTTCCACGCAGGAGCCACTGTTCTCCTCTTCATGCCTGCCTTCTGTCCCGTTCACGTTATCGAAGCCTTTTGGAAAAACAAACAAGACTATGTTGGCTTTAAAATCGGCAATCAAACACCCAAGAACTGGCTTGGGGGGGGAATTACTCCGACTGCGGCCGGGCGGACTATGTAGTAAGCGGGATTTGCATATTTTGATGCGCTAATTGCCTTGATGTATTTAAATATGGCTGCACGTAGCTGATATGCTTGTCTACGTCATTGAACGTGCCTCGCTGTTAAACTAAAACGTGAATCCGGTTGAATCTAATGGATACGCCTGCAATTAGGAAAAGAGGGAGGGGGTAATAACATATTTACGTTCCCAGTTTCTGTATTTTAACTCACATGATGGTTTCTTGAAATTATTTTTGAAATGACACATAAAGAAAATGAATTTGAAAAAAAAAGAAGATGTTTCTAATATCTGAAAAAAAGCCTAGCAGGAGCAGTCTGCTGCGTTTTCACCAAGGATAGAGGGAAGTTATATCAAAAGTGGTCCAACTCGTTTTGCAGAGAAGTCGAGCATTAGTAGCCTAATATTAACAAAAACAGAAAAAAGTATGTCATCACCAAGAGAATTAGCTGAAGACACAGGCTACTGATAGGCTACTGATAAGTAGGTCACCTCATTCTAACTTTTTCTATGTGAAAGATGTTTCTTATCTTTATTTTCCCTTCTCTCTCAAGGGTTGTGTGTGTGTGTCAATGTGTGTGTGTCCACTTTGGGACGGGGCACGCGCCTGTGTGGGAGTCTTATACGATTACTTCTTATTAGGCTCATGGGAGTAAGGTTCAATTCACAAGTCCAGGGCCTGTACTGTACACAAAGATCCAATCAAAAACATTCTGAATGAAGTTTAAAGCCTTGTGTTTTTTCCCTTTCCTTTTTATTATAGACCTCATTCTAGACTTAGTTTGGGAATTGCATGTAGCAAATCATTTCTCCTCTGTCTGTAAACCGGTAAATGCGTTCCGTTTGTCAAAGCGTGTTAGCGAAGTGCCTGCAGCAAATTCATTACCACCCTGCGAGGCTCACTCTGTAACCTGGTCAGGGCAAGGGACGGAGAGTTCCACGCCAAACCGCGAACAATGCTGCCTCAGTTCGTGCGTGCAACAAAAGAACCGAGGGAACTTGTTTGAATTTCAGAGCACGTCCTCTCCTCACACAGAAGGATGGACTTTACACCCCCCCCCCCTCCTCCTCCTCCTCATCCCCTCCTCCCTCCTCATCCCACCCCACCACCAACAGGGGGAAAAACTTGCACACTCTGAGAGCTTAAGTGTGCATGCACTTTTCTATTTGGCGCTTGTAGACGTTATGGGAAAGTTGTCTCTCTCCCTCATCTCGCTCCCTCTCCCCATACCGCCCTCCTCCTCCTCTTCTTCTATCATGTGCTTGGGATATGCTCATGCTTTGCACAGAGCAGCCGAAGCACGTCTAATGCAGGCTACTGAGTGTTAGCGGCAATTTTAAAGTGATGCCCCCCCTCCCAACCACATAATACGGCTGGGATACTTGAGGGGACCATATCACGGTACACACGGACCAAACTGAACACTAGTGTACTTCTCCTGCTTGGGACGCTTTCTGGACGATTGCAGTGAACTGACTCTCCTAGGAAGTAAGTGCAACTTTCTGCCGGTGTTAATAGGCTGCGTAGAGGTAATTGTGTGCGCAAAGGTTTCCAATGTGCGTAAAAGTTAAATAAATGCTGTCGATTAGAAAAAGTAGGTGTAGTTGTATCAATAGTTTATCAGGACTGTTGAATCGTAGGCAGAGTGCACTTGTTTGGAATTAATTGTGAAGTTTGTGAATGGGAACATTTTCTCAGTTTGGAATCAGGACACACTGATTAGACTTTTTGCGCATTTTAGCATTAAATGTAAACTGACCGGTAACTTCAGGTGTGTGAAATAAATGTATATCAATATAGTTAGTTGGCTTTAATATGGTGCACTTTATGGACAGTTCTCGTTCATTCTGAAATAAATGTCACTTTAGACTTTATTCGACAGTATCCCTAGCAGAATGTGCAGTAGTTCCTTTAACTTTAAAAAGGAACATCTTGTTAAAAGTGGTATTGCCTGAAATTATCATTATTATTAGATCTATATGACAGCAAGACACTGTCTTTGGCTAGAGGGACTTGATAAAGTGTTAGTTATGATTTCGGGAGCGAAGTGTGACTCATGTACGCGCAGAAACACTTCAGCAAACCACATACAAATTGCTTAGCAAGATTTTTTACATACTTTTAACAAGAGATTTGACAGGTAATAGTAATTGGCTTATAGGAAAAAAGGTCAGCAAAATTGCCACACAAGATATGTAACAAAGCGTGTATTGTATTGTTTATCCATGAGATATTGCGCACTAATACCTCGTTTGTTTAAATAATATAGGTTACAATGCGAACAGAATAATGCACTTATGGTATTATTTTGGCATCTCGGCAATTAATTAACCCTCACGGATATACAGCTTATTAAAACTTCAAGTGGATCAGCAGTTTGAGCGTTTAAAAAATGGTGTGATGTGATTAAATCATGGCCTCTGTGTGGGAGGCCTATTCTGAAGCCTCCTTTACCCTAATGAGGTGAGCTTTATAATGTTGATCTTAATGATATCAGGTTGGCCTTACAGTCTCATATTCATCAGATCCAGATCAGGAACACAAAATGATTGTGAACGTGTGAAAATTGGCACACAAGAAATGAAGTGATGAAATACGCATGGATACGAGGATTTGGGATAGTATGAACAGTTGATATACATTCTTGTATATGTGGCAGGTGTATAGTTATTTAGAAAGGAATGACTGAAACATAGAAATATGATTGCAATAGCTTTGGCTGGACATTTGAGAGACTAAGTGCTATTTATAGTAAGTAGTTCCTTATTGAAATGCAAATCCTGTGACTCATATTTGCTCATTAAAACACCTCCGCTTGCCCCTCCCACCGACGAACCGAGAGTAAACTTGAAAGCCAGATTTAAAAAGTGAATGGGACACAAACAAAGAGGATGATGCCATTGACAAATAGACCGGTGTTAATTTGTCACCACCTGATACTTCTCCTGTCACACGCACGCATGCACTCTCACATAAGCCCTACCTCTCCCACACATACATTCATTAAGTTGATTACTGTCCTAGGCTAACTTTTTGCTGAATAGTAAGTGATATATGGACATCGATAATTAAAGTTGTGCACAATGTACTTAAACTGACCTGCAGTTTCATGTAATCCTGCGCATGGTGCATCGCATGTTTCACTGCCAGTTATTGTTGACCCACTTCCAAATAGCCTATATTAATCAATTAGTGCGAAGCATTCGTTCACTTCTTACACTTCTGTGGAAAAGTGAGCGGCTTGACACGCGTACACGGTAAAGCTCTTGGGCTTCATTTAGCTCTGAAGCGACATCGCCAGCCTACCTGAACAGCATTGTAGTCTACCGTTCGGATGCGACGATGACAAAAACACAGGGTTTGTAAGGAATCGACGCGAAATCGAGAACGTGAGAGCCATTTAACCACAGTGATGACTGTTAGACTATATGAGAAGGAGCGCAATGAGCGAGCGAGTAGCGTGTTATTGCGATGAGAAAATGCAGCCTGCATTGGATAGAAAGAAGAAGCCCAGGCAGCTCCAGGATTCTGTCTTCATAGAGTTGTTTCATTTTTATTAAGCAGTTGAATCGCTCTCATTCTGTGTAAAAAAAAACATAGGGTTGCCCTGCCATCCATTTTCATCCCTGTGTGAGAGAAGGTGTGCAGACTGCTCGATGCAAGGCGGACTTATTCCAGCGCGCTCAGTATAATGGATGGATATTGTGCATGCATTGATAGGAGGGTGCATTTGCGATTTTTTTCATGACATCATCGCAGTTACATTGTCGTGGTCCGAGGCCTTTGACCTCACCGGGGTTGGTCCATATTTTGGCCACCCCCAGCCCCCTATCGTGTGGGGATGGCCCTTATTCCCCCACTCTTTCCACACCGCCCGGCCGTGCAGCAGAACGGACCCTTTGGCAGTCATCGGCTTTATCTCTCCTTAAATACACGCTGGATGTGAACGGACAACATGACACTCTTTGGCCAAAAAACAAGCTCCTGTCTTCATAATCCGAAACATTTGCGTCGTAATTCCTTGTGCCGTCATTGCACTTTTCACAGGAAACCGGATTTCCCCCTTCACTACCGTGTTTCTTCTCCGCCGGCCTCACAGGATATCTATTGCTACTGCCACAACGACTTAATAGAGGCGAAAGAGCCTTTTGTGGGATTGGAGCTATTTGCATTGCAAATTAGGGCCCCCTGTGCAAGGATGACTGCACCTTACCCGCGATTTTCAAGGCCTACTTCAACTCAGTAATATATGGTAATGTCAAGTGAATATGACATTAACATTGGGATTATATATCATTTTTTCCGAAGAATTGCTGCCCTTTTACGCCAGGTGTATAACAGTTCGGGCTGTGCAGTATGGTCTTCAATGGCAAAAAGGGAATATAAGGAATATAATGCACAATGTCGAAAAAGCAACACTGATGACTTTTAAATAGACCTCGGAGAGATGGAAGCCCGGGGACCAGAAGAGGAAACCTACATGTGGATTATTGCTGAAGATTGGGAAGTAGGTTGTTATCTTTGGTTATCTAGCTGTATGAGTGTTCTGCTCGTCATAAAGCTAGATAACCGAAAGTAAAAACTACTTCCAAACTCATCGAGGACTTGTGGACTCGTGACATATAATGGAAAAGAGATGTGATATTCATAACTTTATTTTGATATTAGTTTTATTTTTGTTCCCCCCCCCCAATGCATTTATAAATGTTCGCCAATAAGGGGCATTTTTGTTTGTGCACTTTGCTTATTTGTTTGTTTGTTCCTATTGATTAATAACTTTCAGGTGGCATAATGTAGGCTATATAATATTTTCGTAAACTCACACACACGCACACACACAGACACACACACAAACAAACAAACACACACTTCTGTTAATACAGTTTATATATTTAAAAGTTTTGGGTATTTCATGACGATGCAACAGTGACATTTAGGGTTTCTGTGGAAACCCACGTGCGATACAGCATGATCGAGCCCGGTCAGGAAACGGCGCTGGCATCCCAAAGAGTAATAATTAGGACGTATACAGAACTGACACAAATTGAGAGAGAGGGAGAGAGAGAGGTGGGGGAGTTGGGGTAGGAAAAGGAGGGAGGTGGCAGAAGAGGGAGGAGAGGAGGGAGGGAGTGAGTGAGGGGATTGGGGAAATATGGGGGGTGGGGGGTCGGGCCTGCTTAATTGATTCCGTTAACCGCAGTGCAGGAGATGTGAACGACTGGACGATCCCATTCCCACGCTCGGTGGGGCAAGTGGCAATGCCATGCCCAGGCCCAATGTGACAGACAGCGCAGTGAGGGCCTGGAGGGGCTGGGAGGGGGGATGGGGGGCGACAGGGGTCATGAAAAGACGTCAAGTGCACCAGACTCATCTGCATCCCCAAAGAAAGAGGCGACGTTTCCCAGCCCCAGCCGACGCGGCGCTCCTAAACTTGGAGTAGTAACGGTCTTGAATGCGTAATGTCTCGCCAATTGTACTGATAATGAGGACTTTGGGTCATTATCTTAAAACTATGCGGGTTTATGAATTTGAAAGAGATGGGCTGCAACTCCTGCAGACCCACTTCACTGCGCGGATCCTGGCGTTGTAGGCTACTCATTCCTCTAAGAATTAGTAAAAAGCACAGATAATGTTGCATAATAATGGGGCATTTCAAGGTGCCATTTATGTGCATTATTTGTATTTGATCTTGAACCCTAAACGGATTTAAGATCAAGGTTGCTGAGAGGACATTTGTTAGCAGCATTTATATAGGCTTTACAACATATATTTTTGGAACGAAAAAAGTGCAAATTGGATCAGCAGTTTTAAGGATAACCCTAACGCTCACTTTTAATGGTTTCCATTTTATCAGACAAAAGATTATTTGGCCGATCTCAGATAGGCTATGCCGGAAAATATATTAGGCTCTGTTTGCCACGAATTATTTAATGAGCACAATTTAAAGCACAAGAACACTGTAATACGAATGTAACACTTATAGCTGAGTTGCACAATTGTATAATAAATAAGTGATATAGTCCTCCCCTAACTTATCAACACAACGTGAGGTGGCTGTTGCACTTGGCGACTGTTTCATACGTCATAAGCTTCTTCCGGTGCAAAACCACGTGTTTAAAACCGTCTTGATTAATAAAAAAGACATTTCAAATAATTGTTTATACAATCTTTGTATAAATGTTTATGTATTATAATTTCCATGTTTTAAAATGTCTGATTGAGTCATAGTTGAAGTTCACACTATGTTCAGAAATCTGTTCTTCTCTTTTCGCAACAGAGGATTATTCAAGTGCAGTGTTAAACAGAGCCGCAGTGGCTGAATTCAACACCTCCTTTACTGAAAAGGTCTCTTGCCGACTTTCTCACACCATCAGACAAAACTAGTGTCTCTTGTTCCCGACCCCCATCAAAGAAGCCATACAATAACAGGTCGTTTACCAGAAAGAACATTTGAGAACACAGTTTGGGTTGAGCAGTGCAGAAAAAAAACAAGTCTTATTGTCCTCGGTTAAGTCGATTAAAATAGTTGTCTAGTTTTATGAAAGGGAACACTGTTTTCAAGTCTGGGGGTCACACTAAATGTCAACACAGAGGACGAAATAACTCAGTATCTGTAACCTAGCCCCCAGCACATGCACATTTCCATTGCAGTTGTTCTTTTTTTCTTACAAATGTATTCTTAAAACAGTGCCAGATTTTGGTTCTTAACTCAAACAAGAAATGTAATTCAATAAATTTTTCTATTTTTATCAGATCCAATAGATTTGTAGATTTTAAGAAGTTTAAGTCAGTGTAAAAACCATAAACTAAATCACTGACTTTATCATCCCTCCACAAAACGAACCTTTAGGTCCATCCTTAAAAGCATAATATAAAAAGGACCTTAGTCCACTGAATGAATAGCGAATGTGAAGCAATGCTGTGATGCACTGTACTGGCAGAGAGCAGCATCACATGTCTCAAACAGCTGCAAATCACACATGCATGCATCTCTCTTCACAGCCTCTTTTAGTACTCATGGGTTGCATGGAGGAGAGATGCAGTGTGGGTTGGCAGAGGTTAGCATGGTGCTTACTGTCTGTCTCTGGAGATTGAGTAAATCTTTCTAATATGGGTAACATTACTGCTTTGTATGAACACTGACAGCCACTGCTGCCTTAAAATAATGAACTGCATTCTCTATCAGTCGACTCTATATCAATCATCAATATCATTTCAAATTCACCTGAAAGTGTAAAGGTTCAAACAATTTCTCGGTGTCTTTATAAATGAGGCTGAACTGTGTCTTCTAGTGTGAAGTTCACAAAAGTATGCTTTTATATTATTATTTATAGATGTGTCCCTGCCATACAAGCATGTTGGGGGAAAAAAGGACCTGCTATTCCGTTCATGGAGACCCATTTCCATATAAAAAAATATATATAGCCGTGTAATCTGACTATGCGTGTTGAAATGGGTGGTGACGGTTCCCTTTCCTTCTCCTCAGTAAATGGGGGCTATGTGCTTTGCTCTGGCCTCCTTCCACGCTGACAACTACAGTGTTTCGCAGCCATTGTTGTCACGTGATATGTTGAGTAACAAAACCATGGCGACCATGGAAGGTGTTTTCATATTCATTTGATGGGCAATCAGCATATTTTATGCGAGCGTGCCCAGGGTTTTTATTTGCATCCACTGTGCCTCTGTGCTGTGTATGGCAGGTGCAGTAGCAGGTTTATAATATGCATCGGGCCAGGCAAATTTCTGTTGCAGACAAAGGATGTGAATATAGTTGACATAAGGGTGACATTCTTTAATATGTGTTGCGTGGCTGTATTTATAGTTACTCCCAGAATGTTTTGCACAAACAAATTGGTAAGATATATGGCTTATTTTTCAATAGGAAAAGTTGTCATACTCAGAGCTACCATGAAGTGTCATCTGCCATATTAGCCTAGACAGTCAAAAATGTTTAATCCAGAGAAGAAATTCAGGACTATATTAATGCTGCTATGGCTTGTGGTGGGGAGCATCCTCCACTTGTATCTACATATATATGCATGGATGTATGTCTTGGTTTGCATGATGTGTATGTTTTCCTGTGTGTTTGTCTCAACGATTAACTGACGGAGGCGTCTCGGCTAGCTATAGTGAGGCCACTACATCATGTTGATGAAAGGGAACAATAGCTGTGTCTCAGTCAACAACGTCTGTCTGTCTGGCTTGGGCCATGTCTCTCTCTTCCTCTGGGTGTGTGTGTGTGTGTGTGTGTGTGTGTGTGTGTGTGTGTGTGTGTGTGTGTGTGTGTGTGTGTGTGTGTGTGTGTGTGTGTGTGTGTGTGTGTCTCTCTGTGTCTCTCCTGGACATGAACTTGAACTTGAGACAGGCAGCCAGACACCATCTGTGCACCAGGGGTAATGAATTTGGTGCATTCAGGGCTGTGGAGCAAGCTAGGCCTCCGACACCCATTGATGAGCAGATGACCCCTATAGTCTGAGTTAGCTCTTCATCACTAATATAATTCAACAGTACCAGCTGGTAGTAGGGGAGTTTATTTTGGCTGTTTGCCAAGAGCAATAAGAGAAGTGATGCTGCTAACATGCATGTGTGGAGTATGCATGTTTGCCCGTGTCTCTATGCTTGACAGTGTTGGAGCATCCTGTTTTTCTTTATCTCTCTCTATATAGCTCATGCTAATTAATTGACATACACCCTTTCCCATCCCATATACTGTCCCTTTCCCTATTAAAGCACTGGCCTGCTTTTTTAATGACACGGCCATGCTGAATTTATTGCCTTGATAATTGAAAGGGTCGGTTCAGTATTCCCTCTGATGAAGGGTAGTAAGTGAATGAAGCATAAACCTTAAACAAGCCGGGCACAATGTGAATTCCTACAGGCCGACCTCCTCCTCCTCCTCCTCCTCCTCCTCCTCCTCCTCCTCCTCCTCCTCCTCCTCCTCCAGATCAAGCTTCTGCCACAATCACAAGTGGACGCACACACACGCATGCGCACACACAATAAGGCTTTTCCCTCTGGTTGGTGTCGCCACGGCAACGGTAGGTGAGATCACCGTGCGCATGGCAGCATCAGCCCTTGCCAATGCAGGACAGACTGTTTGTGTGTGTGTGTGTGTGTGTGTGTGTGTGTGTGTGTGTGTGTGTGTGTGTGTGTGTGTGTGTGTGTGTGTGTGTGTGTGTGTGTGTGTGAGAGTGTGTGTGTGTGTGTGTGTGTGTGTGTGTGTGTGTGTGTGTGTGTGTGTGTGTGTGTGTGTGTGTTTGTAAAGTGCTGTATGCAAAAAAACATTAAGCCACTAAGTGCCTCTTTAAATGGTTCAATTTACACATTTTAGTTTATAATATGTTTCCTGTCAGGTAAACTTAAATCCACTGGTTTGTTGATTTAGTCAAAGTTTCTCTAATTGAAGCCATAATGTGGTTGTTCAATGAGTTGTGCGAATCTGAGGTTATGGTTTCCATATAAGGCAAAACAGATTCTGAGAATATAAGGGCCTTTTACACACATACTGACACACACTAACCCTCAAAAGGTGTCATCACCTTCATTAATGGTGTCAATGGCGATTTAAAGGGATCTGATCGACCTACTCCATAACAGAGCAGTCAGCCATAACTTGCCAATAATCCACAGAGGAATGTCATGGTTGGACCCTTTTTAATGAGATCATGCATGGCCACTTGAGCGTCTTGTGGGGAGCAGCGGGCATGCTGTGCTCTGCCACGCTGTACGGCCCTCCTCATCAGCTAACTGCATGGATATGCACGGCCAACATGCTGTCAGAGATCTATTCCATACATTGCATTATGCGATCGTCTTTGAAAGTGTTGTGTTGTATGTATGGGCTTGTTATCTGGAATTAGCAGATTATTCAGCTCTTGTGGGATTAAAACGTTGTCTTTGGTAGTTGACAGTTGGTAGTTTAGAGTTTTACTACTAAGAATCTACAATTTCAGCTGAGAATAAAAATTCCCAGAAAATGTATGTACAATATAACACTACATACATGACTGAGATACATTCTTCTGACATTGTGATTGTGTTTCCACAGTTGCAAACAAAGTGAAGCAAAAATGATGTTGTCCCTAAAATGAAACCACTAACATCTTATTGGTCAAACTATTGTTTTATCAAAATCAAATCTCCATCAGTATGCTTGCGAATCTGCCACAACACGACAGTCTACATTCCCCCTTTATTTAAGTGCTGACCATAGAACCAATCACTGCAAAATGTCTAAATTAAGAGGCAAGGAAAAAGGAAGAAAACGATATTTTGATATAAGTCTTGAGTATAAAAATACTCTAAGATTATGTTGTTTTCTAAGATGTCTTTAATTGTGTACTGTGTTGGCTGATAAAGGCATCCACAGTGCCTCAACATTTAAAATGACTAGGCATTGTTGCTTAAACCGGACAACTGGTCATATGATCATACTTACATTCAACCTACATATTCTCTTTTTATTTTAATACAAAATACAACTGTTTAAGTTGTAAGAGGAGGAAGCATAATACGCTATGCCACATGTTTCTCTTTGTACCTGTATTTCCAACCATAATAATGCTTCAGCTCTGTAGCAGCATTGTTAGATGTTAATACTGTAGCAGCAGAAGTGCACAATAAGGCTGTGTGCATAAATGCTATTTTTACACTCCAGGTCTAAAGCTGGCTGTCAGCCTGTCTTCCAAGATATTTGTGCTCCGCTGGCTCTTGATTATGCAAATACTATGCACTATAAATAAATTAGTATAATTGCATCTGAAATATGCTTTGAATCTTTCTCGAAGATGAAAGGGTGTAAATAATATATTTCGTGTCACTGCATTATTCATCCTCTATTAATTACAAACATCGGGGGCCTCTCACCATGCTATATGCTATTCTCTTATTTGAAGTCATCGACATCTTATTTTTGTATGTACAGTACACCGTATACGGCGACGATCTCACAGTATCAAGTCATTTGTTTCTAAATGATGAGGCTAATTGTCTAACTGTATTTACCCTCAACATCCCATTAGTCAACGCTATTAACGTTATGCAGTTTCCAAACCTTAATTATCTTTTATTGTTGAAATGGTAATTCATGTCTGAACAAGCTCTGACTCTATAAAAAAACAACATACCTGTATTCATTGTCTGAACACCCTGAATTTTTCTTTTTCTGATGTTATGCATAAGCAGGTCTATATTATCATTTCATAGAAGAGGAGTGGCTTCGGAAAACATTAAATAAGCATAAATACTGCAGTGGTGCCGCCACTACAATTAAAATATGGCCGTCTTTGCGCTCTTTGTAGAGCATACGATATTGAGGCCTAGATGCAATTTGAATACGGGGAACCATTTGAAAAATATATGCTGTTCGGCAATTAAATTATATGGGCACTCGGACTAGGGAGCCTGTTCCACTGCATATAGAATAGTGAGCAGTGGTTGCTACGCTCGCATTAGCATCTGGCCCTTTTATGTAAATTTGATGAGAAAGGACTCATGCATATACGCCAGGGCTGGGGTGTACTCGCCTAATATCCTTATTAGAGAGGGATGAATTAAATATTTATCAGGGGGGCTAAGGTTTAGGAAGGGGGGCCTGTCCTGTGTTGTCGTGAGGACCCGAGGTGGAAGAAGGGGGAAAGGGAGGAGGAGGTTGGCTTTCTGAGTGTCTCTCTCTGCCTCAAGGTGCCACCATCTTAAGGCGTTTGGCAGTAGTGAGAGTGTGAGGAGGGTAGACCTAAAATGTCCGCTGGCATAGACACGTGCACGCATACACATTAACGCATACAATTTCTGTGTGGTATGAATCACGGGGCACTGAAAGTGGATTATTCATTTACTTTCATCGGCCTCTCTGCATGCTGAACGTTTCATTTGCATGTATTAATTTCCTCGATAACTGTCACCTACAAGATCGGACTGTGTTTAGCTTTCGGTTGCACGCCGTTTATTGGGTAAAAGCGCTAATACTTGCACCATCATCAAAACCAAACCAGTGTTTGGTAATATTGAATCATTTCAATTAAGCATTTCAATTTATTTTGAGCCCAATAATCAATTTGCTAATTGGATTTTATTGAGTTGAGTTTAACTAAACATTGTTATGCGACATAAAAATCATTTATATTTGAAACTATTTAATCTAAGATGCATTTATGTGGTAATTTAAAGTGATATAATGTCCATTAAATATATTGATTGCCGTCATCTTGAACGAGTGCCTGCCATCTTAAGGTGCAACACATCATAGAAATAAAAGTCAGTGTATTGTATTTATGACGAATGTATCAGTGTACTAACTTCAATCTCAAGGATAAAGGTGCACCATTTTACCTTTTGGGAACAGTTACTGATAAAACTCTTTTTGTGAGAGTATTTCTCGAAAATGTAACGCCAAAAATGACAGTAGGATTGCTTTAGAGCAGAGAAAATAAGTCGGTGACAATATTGCCAATTTATGTAAATCAGCGCTATACTGTTCCCCTATCATTTTCTGTCTCCTTCTCTCTTACTCACTATCACTGTCACATACACACACTGTAGCTGACCTCTCCTATCTGTTAATTATCATAAATTTGCTTAGTGAGGCGGCATACACACAGGCACACACAGGCACACACACACACACACACACACACACACACACACACACACACACACACACACACACACACACACACACACACACACACACACACACACACACACACACACACACACACACACACACACACACACACACACACACACACACACACACACACACACACACACACACACACACGGGCGCAGCGCACAGACACACATTGTTCAGTGAGATACAGACACAGCATTAGCATTCTCTTTCATCCTGAAGTGCTCCTGAGGCATAGCATGAGGAAGAATGTGCAGGAAATTATTCAAGATGAATTATACCACACATCATCCTTATTTTTTTGGGCACACACACACACACACACACACACACACACACACACACACACACACACACACACACACACACACACACACACACACACACACACACACACACACACACACACACACACACACACACACACACACACACACACACACACACACAGCTCAACAGAAAGTGTGTTATCGGAGGTGTTACGGTTACAGCTTGGTTAAATTGGTTGACAAAGTTTATATTGATAAATGTATATTGTGTGTATAATGTATAGTGTGTGAATTCATCTGGAAGTTTTCATGTTAATATACTATATGTGTGTACGAGGATAATATATGAGGTGTGTGTACTTGTCATAGTCAGCCTGGTGTCCTTGTTTACGCAACATAAGGTATATAATATCAGCTGTTTCCCTGTTTCTTCTGATGAGTGGTACGCCCCGGCGTGCTGCCAAAGAAGTGGGAATAATTAAGCGGCTGCATGTTTGAGCCTGGCGTTGGCTAATGGATTGTTACCGGGAGGAAATAAGACAGGCATCATGGGGGAGCCGGTGGCAAAGCAGACCTCGACTTTGGATAATGAAACACTGAAAGCCACCGGGGTGGAGAGTAGGAACACCTCTCGTAAAGGAAATGTTTTTGTTTTATGAATACTTCTTGTTGTCATATAGGTAGGTGCAATTGGCGAGGAGTCACAAGGTGTGAGAAAGGCACAGTTGGTTCTGCTTCACTTAAGTCAAGATGTAGTTTTTCCTATTTTCAATTACTTACACTGTGTTTCAAATCAGTGCAGCTCACTTAAACATCATTTTTATTTGTACACTCTATAAAAAGAAGGGCTAGTGGGCCTACGGTCTTTATGTTCCTTTTCATGTTATCTCATTTTGCCTGTGTGTGATTGTGTGTATAAATATGCAATTTGCATTAGAGCTAGCGTCCTCTGCATCACCACACTACTGCTTTAGAGAAAGCAGGTGGACGATTCCTGGCACCGTCGTGACACACACACACACACACACACACACACACACACACACACACACACACACACACACACACACACACACACACACACACACACACACACACACACACACACACACACACACACATATGTAGGCTAGAAACAGAGTAGTGTTGGAGAGAGGGGGAGCAGAGCGGAGGAGGGAGATAGAGGAGCAGGAGGGAGATGGGATGAGACAAGCCACACAAGCCGCAAAGGGAACGGGGTGAAGGTGGAGGGGGATGCTGTATAGTTACCCTAAACCCTGCCGTAGGGCTAAAAAGACACACAGACACACACACACACACACACACACACACACACACACACACACACACACACACACACACACACACACACACACACACACACACACACACACACACACACACACACACACACACACACACACACACACACACACACACACACACACACACACACACACACACACACACACACACATTCACTGGTTTGCAACACAACCGCAAAACACACTCAGAACATTGTAGAGCATTGCAATGGGGAGTATAAGAATACGCCCTGTGTGAAGATGTTGGTTGTTTATTATTATCACTGAATTAATAATTTAATTTAAAGATAATGGTTGTCAGAGGTTTATGTTTTTTTATTCTTTTATCGGGATCCTTGATTTTTATGTATATATTTAGAGTTTGTATTTTATATAAAATATAAATAAAATTGAGAACACAATCATAATAATCTTGTGTGGTTCTGTCATTGTTTATTGCCATGCAGCACTGTCATGACATTGTGTGTGCCTGTGCAAGTGTTTGAATATGATGTGTGTGTGAGTGTGTGTGCACTTTGAAACAGAGCTCTAATAAAATGTGGCATCTGTCAGTTAGATATTGACATGTCATAAGAGCCTCACAATCACTGGGGAACATAACCCAAATGAAATCCAGAAAAACAAAAATGACGTAGCGTCATAACCACCACATGGTAATGCAATGTACTTATCGAATATGTAATATATGAGACCAGTTATTAAGGTTCTCGTTTATCCTTTAAAGATCCTTCCAAGTTCATCGGCATGTTGCTGTGGGAGGTCAATAATTTGGTTTAAAAACGAACCAAAGACTGATGAAATCTATCATGTTTACCTTTGACCTCAAACTGGGCTTGTCCTTTAGCCTTGACATTTGACTTGTAACCTTTTCAATCCAGTGAGAGGAAGCAGAGGTCAAGGGTGGTTTGGTTCAACAACATGGCTGCTGACACTGAGTTAGTATTCACCAGCATTTGACTGGATAGATTCACAATTTCTAAAATTATCAAAATGTTAATATGACATAGTTAGGTATAATTTATACCAAAAGTACAACTTTAGAGCTCTAGGTTAACATTTACACAATTTCTGATATTAATAAAGTCTTAAAATGTGTATACCTCCAATGACCTTCACATTATCTGCAAACCAGAAGCTGACTTGCCATAAAGATATCAAGTGAACTTACTTCTTAGGCAAAGTGTAAAGGTTGAGAAGACGTTTGCACAAAGTTATTGCCAATTTGATTTCCTGTCAATTTAGCGATGGTAAATGCTACCCCTGTTTCCTTACTCTACCATATAACTGCGTGTTTGCTTTTCCCTCTTTTATTTTTTTGTGGAAACATGTTAATTGTGATTTGCTCAAAAAGAGCAACTCAACATGTAAAGGTTAACTCTTGGTAAATGTATTCACTCTCTGCCTTTTTGTGTCTTTGCTGTAGTGATGGAGAAATTGAGCTGTGGAGAACTGAAGGCAGCAGGAAGTAGAAGACCCCCATGAGGTGAGCTTTGGTTCATAAACAAAAATGCATAAATGTGTGTGTGTGTGGGGGGGGGGGGGTCTTTTTGAGATTATTGCGACCACTTGTAATTAAAGGACACAATCAAATAATTGATAATCAATCTTTACATTTCTGATTAAATGCTGAGCATCATAATCACCATTATATTTTAAATGTACAAATCACACTGTTGTTGAAAAAAACACAGTGTTTAGGATTACTTACCAAACACATGGATTCGATTTTATTACACAGTGTTTAGGATTACTTACCAAACACATGGATTCGATTTTATTACACAGTGTTTAGGATTACCTACCAAACACATGGATTCGATTTTGTTACACAGTGTTTAGGATTACCTACCAAACACATGGATTCGATTTTGTTACACAGTGTTTAGGATTACTTACCAAACACATGGATTCGATTTTGTTCAGACACATTTTGATACAAAGTATTACAAAACATGGTCAAAAATGTTTTTCCAGGCAGAGTTTTATTTTCGAACTGTGCCTATCTTTGCTGATGTGTGAGTCTGTGTCCATGTGTGTCTGTTGGCCTGCAGCAAAGTTAGCTCATGTGTGTGTTGGATAAAGGCATGGATGTTAGTAATGGTCCAGAGGACACAGTAAACAGAATGGCAGTGGTTTGAAGGGAGCTCAGGCGATGTGCGCAATATCAAATCCCATGACCCACTCTTTGCCCTGTGGTCCATAACAAAGACAAAAGCCCAGGGGAAACAGAGGTTACTGTTCACTGTTCAACACAACACAACACACATACGCACCAACAGTAGCTATAACCAGGAAGTGATTTCAAACTGTTCCTGTGGCCATTGAAATCCATGCGGTAACAGTAATCAGTGCTCAGCCCTAGCACTGTTTGCATTGCGTGCAGGACATCTCGCTCCATCAATTAGAACCACAGCCTTTTTAACATGTGACATTATGTGTTATTGAAACGATAGAAACAATTGAATGAGCTGAGATGTGTTCATGACACGGACACATTTATCACATTAGTTGCAAACATCAACCAATCACCGTCTGTGCTGTCTTTATTTCAACTTTGACCACATTTTTCCGACAATGAAGTGACCTCTAAAGCGGCATTGTTGGTTCAAAGTGTTAAGATAAAAGGTGTACACACTGTGCACAACTAGCTGAAACGTTTTACATCTGCTAGTGTCAGCTACAAAAATATAACAGCACTATACTATGCTTATAATAAGACAATATTTCGCAGATAAAATAATACCACACAGTGGCCTCTTTGGTAGGAAGAATCAAACCAAATCAAAACACCCCATTGATTCTACAAGTTCTGTTTTGAGAGTTGAAAAGTTGATTTCTTAGTGATGCTAGAAAAAGAAAAGAAAAGTGGCTAAAGAGAAGAGGCATGTCAGCACCCATGAGCCTCAGTATACTCATCCTAATTACTCCCAATACTGTCTCACACACATTTGGTGGACTGCTCAGAAGGGCCAATTAGAAAGGCAGGGCAAGTCACTGGGTAGGAAAAGGTAGTGCTCACGTCTGTAGCTCCATCTATATCACAGAGAGATGGAGCCGTATATCAAATTCTGCAGTACATTTCCCAAAAATGACCCTGTTGCATTGAAATTAATGGTTTTGCCACCATAACATTGATTTGAATAGAATATGTTATAGCTGACCATTGGCATCTTTCTGTATGTTCTATATACATATTTTCATTCCAGCATAACTTCAGCGTGCAGAGTGTAGCCAGGATAATTTCGATAGGTGTTTAAAGGGCTAAAGTGAAACCCATTAGCCCTCTGTGAAAGAGGATGTTGTTACCTGAGACTTCAGAACTGTGTCATTGTATAAAGAGGTAGGTCAACAGCTTTTCAGTTTTTCAACACTTGGCTGAATAGCATTAAAAGCTGACTTTTGACTTTAGTTTAATTGGGTTTCACTAGATAATTGAATAACTGAAGACCATCTGCTGAGAATCTTTGCAAACATTTTCTATACATACAAAACTATCATCTTACATATCCTTCCTTCTGCTAAAAGTCTAGCTAAAAGTGTGTCAGGGTCATTAGACCCCTATATCTGACTTTGCATTATTTAGTTTGAGAGGTAGGCTTTTTTATGAGTAACCCCCCCACCCTCAGCCATTACCTGTGTGCAGAATAAAGCAAGGTCATGGGGCTTGAAGCTGAAACAGGAACCCAGAGCACCTTTTCTATTTTGCAGTATTTTGTGAGACAATATCAAGAAAGGCTAAGAACATGGACTTTTTTATAATCAATGTATTTCTCTCTCTCACTCTCTCTCTCTCTTATGTGTATGGTCATGATTGATATTATTTCAAGCTCAGTTAATAAAAAAGCATATAGCATATAAGGAATATTAAAAAATATCCCCCATAGAAAAGACAGTATGTTTACTATGCATTATAGTTTGTTTATATTGCACTGCCTCATTTCCTATTCTATACTCATAATCATTTATCAACCATGCATATTTAGAGTACAGCTGCTTACTATTATGGTGCCAGCGGGGGTAAGTATTTAAAATGTGGCGCCCGTATTCCTGGATATTATCCCTCCAGTCTAGTAGGCCGGCTTCTGCATCATCAGTGCAAGCCCACAGCGATTAATGAAGTCGTCTGCATGTGTCTGCATGATTAAGGAGTGTTAAAGCGCCAGCGTGTGTGTGTGTGTGTGTGTGTGTGTGTGTGTGTGTGTGTGTGTGTGTGTGTGTGTGTGTGTGTGTGTGTGTGTGTGTGTGTGTGTGTGTGTGTGTGTGTGTGTGTGTGTGTGTGTGCAAGTTGTCTCGAATAATACAACAGAGAACAAAAGAAACCAGAATACAATGAGGCTTGCAGTAGGTATAGGTCCATTCACAAACATACAAATAAACAATTTTGCACAGTAAAGATAATATGGTAAATGCAAAGGTGGAATTATTCATGATGCCAGCAATTATAAATGATGACTAAAAGTTGGAGGCCACAGAAGGAGTACAATATTTATGAAGATATTGTAAAATAGGTGAAAGGCTTTTTTTCTTTTCAATGATTTAGTTTCAATCTATAATTTTCCTTTTTCCTATTTGTGAAGTAATTCCATATTTCATGCTTGGATGCAACCTCTACCCCGTGTTATATATTGCAGATGCTCATGCCTCTTAGCGATAGCACACTATGTCATTTCCATGGTTGTTCAAAGATTCCACAAAAGTAGGACATACTCATTTTTCTTTTCCTCATTCTGATGCACCACATTATTATTGGTGTAGCATGGGATGAGTCTGGTATTTGCAGAAATCTCTTCTTATCAATTTAAAATTAAATCAGATTAAAATACAGTTTTTTTTTAAATGCAAGTAGCTTTCATAGGGCTGTGTAATAGCGATGGGTAGGGATGGTTTCTTCTGCATCATGATACAGTCAGAACAAAGGATATGCACATTGTAAAATCATGCAAATTAATGCAAATCGATGGCAGCAAGGAATAGCGAAGTGGCAGGAGGGGAGTTTGTATAAGCAGAGGGATGCCAAGGACTTTGTATACACTTGCCGGACAATCTAAGTTGTGGCAGACAACTACAAATATATGTGTTTTAATCTGATTCTAATTTTTGTGTGTTCAGCAAAACAAGACTACTTAATTTCCTCTGCATACAAGTACTGAATGCACCCCAGTACGACTCCTAAGGCCTAAACGATATGTACCTTTTTGTTTACTTTTTGCATAATTATTTTCCTTATTTCATAATGCAACGATATGCCGTGTTCGCTGAAGAGGCTGTCGTAAAACAAAATGGATGCAAATGTGATACAATATCTGCTAATAGCATTGCAGTAATTGTGTCTGTGTGTGGGGGGAATATTTATACCGTAGTGGTGTCTCAGAAAAATGTAGAGCAGACATTAACACCAGCGCTAATGAAAGTCCTCCTCACCCTCCCAGTAAATATGTATCAAACATGTGACATTTCCTCGAGTGCGTTCAGTAACTGGGGGGATTTAGGTAATGATGAACTGGGTCTGTCTCCACAGTAAGAACAAGATTCTCCACTTATTTCCCTGGATATTTGATTTGGTTCTTACCATAAATATTTAAAACACTAGTAGGGTTACCTATATACTGTGCCAAGACAATATTACAGATGCATGAGCATAGAAAGTGCAAAAACATTCATTTGAGTATTTACAACTTTAAAGTCCAGTTGCTTCCATCCTAAATTATATGTCATGTTTACATTAATACATTATACAACACAACAGTGTGTGTGTGTGTGTGTGTGTGTGGTATAGAATTGCGTGTGTATTTAATCGCAAATAAATTAAACATTTTAAATCCTAATTTGTAGATAAATACAAGAAATATGGCCAAAAAATCATAGTTTAGAAATATTGTAATCTTTCATAGCAAGTATTTTGGTATTTTGGATTATTCACTATAGCAATCACCTTAAATCAATGCTAATATCAACATCTATTGCATTCAGAGGTGTCTTGCCATACAAAAATCAGCAGTCAATTGGTTTCAACTTGCGTAACATTTTTAATAAAAATAATTACGCCCTTCTTTCAGACACACACGCACACGCACACGCACACGCACACGCACACGCACACGCACACGCACACGCACACGCACACACACACACACACACACACACACACACACACACACACACACACACAGAATAACACGCAGACACAAGATGGTTGGGGAGTAAAAGGGGGGAGGGCAGAGACAGACATTCACAATTGTGCATAATGATGTTAACATTGCTGCATGTCTAATGCAGGGGATGTTGAGACAGGCACTGGCTGGTCGGGGTTCTGCTGTGTGTTGTATGTATTTACAGGTATAAACTATAGCAGTGCATAATGATGTATTAATTGTGGCCTGCTCTCGCTTGTGGTGTTTGGACCCCTTGCCGAGGTTACTACGCAGCCTTTGATGCCGTCGTTAATCTTATCAAATTATGCAAGATCACACTGCATTTTATATTCTAGTCTGCTTGCGTGAAAGCATAGACTGTTACGGAGTCACTAGTGCTGTCATTGCTTTGTATAAAATATCCACCAGTGGACATTTGTTTATTTTTTGTATTCTCAAATGATGGTTAATCTTGGAGGGATCAAGCCAGATATACAAAGCTGTTTGAATTTAACTACTCAGCAAAGAGATAGGTGAATCAGAGGAAGGGTCTAATGAGATAAATGTGGAAAGAATTGCGTGGAAACAACAATTTGAAACATCCTAATACTAACTTAATGAATATTTATATTCATAAGGAATAGCTTGAAAGGTGGGACTTGGTTTCAAACACACCACCAATAATTTATTTTTAATATCCTCCCAAATTGAATGACAGAGAGTCAGAGGGAGGGGAAGTGGATATGAAAATGGATCGCAGGCATCATAAAAGATGGAAAGAAAGAGGGACAGACAGCATACACAGGGAAGGACAGGCAAAAGATGAAGCTCATTTTTTCGTGGGCACCAAGTGGCGTCTGAATTGCAGATCGCTAAAATCCCCTTTGAATGCGTCCCTGGGCTTAAGGGGGGATGGGGTGGGGAAGGGTGAACAAGGGATGGGTTTATGCTATCTCTGCTTTAGTACACTTTGTTTTTTTCCCTCCCCCCACCGAAATATATTTTTTCTGTCTGCATCAAATGTCAAGTTAATTTCCTGGGTGCTATGAGGGATGTGTCCTCCCCTTCGGTATGTGTGGCAGGGCGGTGGATTGTGGCAGGGTGCTGTGTGTGCCGGTGTGTGAGCCGGTGTGTGTGTCTGTGTGTGTGTGTGTGTGTGTGTGTGTGTGTGTGTGTGTGTGTGTGTTTGTGTACTCCTGTATGTGTGTCTGTATGGGTGAAATGGGAAAGGGAAAGGGGCATGGCAAGGCAAAGAGAGAGACGAGAGGTGGCGAGGGGGGTTCAGTACAGTATCTATAAATTGGCCCTCTCTGAAGAGCCAGAGAGGTGTGTTGAAAATGTGCATGAATTTGTGTGTGTGAGTGAGTGAGTGTGTGTCTGGTTGTTAAGAATATGATCCAATTATTAATGGAGGCTTTTGTCAGTGTGCCTAAGCCCATGTGCCTGTCCATTTGTGCATTCACATGTTCAGTTCTTTTGTTGGTTCTTCCAAATTGAATACTAACACAGGAAAAAATGAAAGGGAAAAAAACATACCGCATTACAGATGCTTATTGCTTAGTAATTCAATGTTGTGTAAAAAAAAAAGGATAGATTTCTATGTATTTCTTAACCACATAGTAGGGTGTGGAGGCAAATTAGCTTGGACTCGCTCATCAGCTCTCCTGCATTTCCTGGTCGCTAACAACAATTTGTAAAGCTCATTACCGACTGATAGCTAGTAGCATATTATGTTAAACATCCATGCGTATCATCCCTTTTTTATCCTCGTTGCTTGGCAATAGCAGTCTTTGTATCATGCCTTCTAATGCTAGGCCCTATTTTATTTCATTTTTCATTTCTTTCAGGTTTCCTCCATCATCATTGAGTTATTGTGTCCCTCTCATATTCTCAGGTCTATGCTTTTAGATGAAGTGCAACCTTTATATTTTCCTTTTACTAGTAAACACAAATGTACTATCTGTCTCTCTGTGGTTGTGTTACTTGTGCTTTTAAAAAAATGGACTGTGATCTAGAGTTTTTTATTTTCCAATCTTACAGATTTATTTCAGTGCCAAATGCACATTTCTTTTTCCAGTTTCTTTACGGCATGTTTCCAACTGGGCCTTTCTTTACATGCGCGAGTATGTGTGTGTACCTGTGTGTGTTTGTTTATCTGAATTACTTTGTGCATGTTTGCAGGCAGCTGTAAAGTGTATGAAGGGAAACTGCATGTTTTGTATTGCTAAGTGTAAAATGCCTTATTGCAAAGAAAGTGATTTTGCATTTGTCAGTCGTGCTTATGCTGATGTATGCTCCTGCTCCACAAATGTCACATCCCATAACCCAGAAAGATTACACCAGTCCCACCTAATTACGCATATTCATGATGCTGTTTTGCATAGTGCTGGTAGCATACTTCTGTTACAAGCCACAGAGCTGAGGGATGTGGTTGAGTGAAAAGGCTTTCAATCCACTGATTCAGTGCTTCTCCGCCACAAGCATAAACTTGATAACACTACCTCCATGCCAATTCTTTTTTATGATCTTACACCATTATGGGAAAAGAGTTGTCCCTTATTTTTTGCAGTCAGTCATATTGCCGATGCCTGAAGCATGTTCAAACCAACTGGGAATTTATAATAAAGAAATTAGCTTTGTCCTAGATTATGAAGTTCATTTGAAAATAGATCAGATTCAATGTGCAGCTAGTCGGCTTTGAAATATTTTGCCATTTATCCACCATTTCTGCCATGTTACTCTTTTCTCTGTGTGTTTATTGGATGGATGGATCATTGATAATGAACAATACCTAAATCAGGGTGCGAGAATGCTAACAAGTGGACACTCTGAGTAAGAAATACAAATAAAGTTTGGACTTCAAAAGACAAGGGAGGAAGTGTTGGAGAAAGAGATGGAGGGAGAGTGGATGAGTCTTGCTGGCTGGCTCAGTGGCTTATTGTACTCGCGGAACTGACTTAATCAGTCTTGGCCCGACTGTAATGAAGGAGAGGGTCCAGGCTGTGCCCCTGCTTGGGTAAACAGCGATTGTTTCAGTCCAGGGTTCCCAAACACGGGCAACAATGGTACTATTGTCCCGCCAGCTCTTATTAAGAGGCGTATCAGAGATGGGGTGAGGAGCAGAAGCGGGGAGGGAGGTAGGTGTAAAAGGGGCAAGAGGGGAGAAGGGGGGTAAAAAGAAAATGTGTGGGGGGAGAGCAGAAGCGTGTGGGAACCTGACAGGAATAGAGGATGGGTTGGGAGGGGGACGTGGAGGAGAAAGAGAGGGATGGAGGCATATGGAGAGAGGTGCTTCTCTGATCTTGATTTTTCCCCCCCCCTCTTCGTTTCCTACCATCTTCCTAGTGTTTCCATACTCTTCTACCTCCTCAGCCATTGTCTCTCATCCTTGACTTTTCCTCTCATCCTCTCATCCATACTTCCTTCCTGCCCCATCCTTCCAGCCACCTACTCTATTCCTTACATCTGTCCTTTGTTCCCCTTCGTTTTTTGCATTTGGGGTAGCGAGGGATGCTTTGCCTGTCGTACCACCTTTCCACCCCTTTTTCCACCCGGCAATGGAGTGTGAGAGAAAGATGGACTGAGAGAAGAGGAGCGAGAGAAAAAAAGGAGATGGGGGGGGGGGGGGGGGGGCATGAGAGGAGCATGGGAGAGAAAAGGGGCAGGAGCGAGACAAAAAGAAAGATCACGCTGCTTCCTGGCTTAATGAACATGGGCAAAGGATGATCACAATAGAATACATTATGCCCTTGTTAGTAGAGGCAATCAATTAGCACAGAGCAGACCACTGGCACACCATCTTTCCCGCTTGGGCACTGGCTCATTCACGGCCCAAACGAGTGGCCTAAGGAACCCCTTTGCCTCGCCGTTTTTCCCACCCTCAATGCCCAGTAGCCACAAAAGATTTTATTTCATTCCTCGATGTGAAAGGGGACAGCGTTGCATTTGCATTTCCGGCCCATTCACGCCACATTAGTTGAAATATTGGTCAGGTTCCACTACAGTCAAAGGTCCTGGCTCATTGTTAAATACGTGTGTTTGTGTGTATGTACATTAAATGGCATATTCACTCAAATAAATTCCCACAGCCTTTTCAAACCCAGCTATACCAACAAAAGCGCTGTGATGCTGATTGGACTTCCTCAATGGAAAACTGTCCTCTGACAACACAGTGTAGCCCCTATAGCTTGGCTCCACACGATGGGAATCAGACATGACAATGTCTCTGTGACTGACACTGACAATTGCATACCAAATTGTCACTCAGGTCCCATCAGCAATTCATACAGCGGTTGGGTGAAATTCCTTCCTCCTTTTCCCACCATGTTTTCTGCTTCTTTTTTGTGTCAGCCAGAGGAATAGCTCCAGATAATGGCAGCAATCTATATTGTGAAAGAGGCAAGGAATAGTTCTGCCTTAACACAGGCACAAATCACCACTGTCTGGCAGGGGATCTGTAAAAATGTCGGTGATAAGTAGAACACACTGCTTTCACTCTGGAACTTTGCTGTGATTCCAGGCAGAGGTTGGAAATTGTGGAAACAAAAAGGAAATGGAATAAAAGGGGAATATAGGAACAATTTGATTAAGAGTCAGATGTAGGACTGTTTTTTTTACTGAAGACACATCATGCATCTCTTACTGTAGGAGAAGATGGCTTCGAGATGTGCTTCAGGGAAGCTGCTGTTGTTGTGTTTAAACACAAATGTACACTCTATGGCCATCTGAATGAAAAACGTTTGTGTGCGTTTAAGTATTATCAATCACATTTCCCTTTATCGTATGGATCATATTACTAAGTTAAGAAATTATTACCATCATTTTGGTATGAGTGAATGAGTACAAAGGTGTTTGTATTTCCAATGTGTAACATAAACCCCACTACACTGCAGTTTCTAACTATGCAAAAACGAGCATACAAGGCTCCTGCCTACAGTCCACTTGCTGTCTATAAGAGCTTCTTCACTAATGCATAGATGAATGGAAAATGCATCAAAATATACATATTTTCAGTTGTTACCAAAGGAACCGTAAATTGGATGTTATCTTTTTTAACGTTGAGTGCCTGGGTAAAATGTTTTTGTGATCTTCAAAGTACTTTAGAATGGCGCAGGGTTGTTTTTTGACCTTTAAAAGAGAAAAGAAACATTGCATTCTCCTCTGTGTATACTGTATGCAGCCTGCTTGTTTGTACTTGTTGGAATATTCAGTTGCTAGTGCAAAATGTTGAAATATATTCATTGTTTCCAGGATGCAGAGGGCATAGTGTTCTCTCTTCACTTTGAAATGTTCAACATATAATGCATAGGGAGCAGGAATGGTAACATGTGCAAGGGAAGGATGCACACAGTGAGTGTTTAATAAGTTGAGTTAAAACCCTATATAATCCACTACTGTTTAAATAAGTTAAGAAAAATGTCTTCATAGTTTTGCGTGGACAACTTCCTCCCCCTAATAATTAAGAAAAAACACAAAACATAGTTAAAACGAAACAGCTATTCTTTCTACTTTCATACATCATTCAGTAGTTTTAAAATTAATTATTTTAGGTTCCACGTCAGACAAATCATTAAAATGTGATCTCAAATGTGTCCTTCACAAGCTTTTCTATTTACCTTATTTACTCTAGCTTCCTTTTTTTTGCAGTAAGACATCTTGCTCTCCTCTTTATCTATTTTTCTTGATTATCTCCTGTGCCCTCACCGCTGGGGGTCCATGTACAGGTAGTCATGCTGCTGACATTTGTGTCCAAGCCCGGTGACATGGCCTTTACGACCCCTTGCTGGGTATTCCTTCCCTTTACTTACCCCCTAGCGCCATTCTTAACCACCAAGTCCTCTTCATCTGCGTACACACGTATGTGTGTCTATTGGTCTGCTTTGGGACCATCCTGTGTGTACAGTGTCTGTGTGTTTAAGCCATGTCCTGATCAGACTCTTTCGTACTGCCTTTAGCTTCTGTGCACAGTAGGGGACATGGTATGGTGCAAGCCTCTTTCTCTGCTGGATGCAGGGTGAGCAAATACAGTCACTGCATGCTGGGAGGTAGTGTGGCACACACGAAAAATGATACTCAATCTGATGTGATAAGATGGTACAAACATATGAGCTCTATCCTAATAAGGACAATAACCTGATAATGTGTCTTCGAATGTCTCACAAGATGTCAAAAATGTTCACTTCAGTAGAGCAATACTTACTTTTTCATAAATGTAATGGCCATATAATCTCATCTACGTTAATCACTATAGATTATCTGGAAATATTCTGACCCTGATTCTGATACAGAATTTTGGAGGAGTTATAAGGTGCACACACAAAGTGCAAAGCCTCATTGTTCTTCTTCTCAAACGCACACGCACAAACACACAGACGTGCTCACCGTCCCTGCAGCCATGGGAATGGAGAATGCTGAGGTTCAAGGTCATTTCAAGTATTCAGCAGCCTGGGGCTCTCCATTGTCAGGGCATCGCATCATTTTGCACACACACACATGAACTCAGATGCAAGCACAAACACATTGTTGGTAGGCGTATATTCTACACACCGCATCTCACTAACACTCCCATCCGAGACAGCAAAGTGTCTGTCAGGTGAGAACACGACACCACGAAAGTCCGCTCACGTACCCTAACAGTCACAGGTGTGAATCTTCAATGAAGACACAATTATCCTGTTTTGTTTTTAGGTCTAGACACAAAAGAATGAAAGGTATGACTATTGGACAATTTCTGTTTTCTTTCATCATTTAGCTATTCTGCTGTGATTGCTTATTCTTCATGCTCTACAGTCTACAGATGGTGCAGTATTTTCTAATTTTGCGTGGCACTTACCATTATTTGGCCGACTGATTATTTATATTTGGTTTCTTTTAGGTAAAGGAGTGAGAATTTGTGGAAATAGTGGAGTTTTTAAATACAGGGTGGAGGTGAAGGAGAGAGAGAGAGCAGCAGTGGGTTTGATTAGCTCCTTTGTTGGAGGTCTGTTGAGCTTCATTGGCTCCAGAGAATAGGTTCCTAATGAACCCAGTCAAGCTTGGACCAAACTTTGTGCTGAAGACAAACTAAGTTATGGTGGTCTGGCAGAGCGCTGAGGGCGAGCCGACTGATATACAACGCTTGGACATATGGTCCCCCCCCCCCCCCCCATCAGGGCCTCTCCCAGCTACTTTCTCATGTCCTGGTTTCTGTATGTGTGCTTTTGTCTGTGTTTGTCTCAGAGGGGATACACACAAGAAGAATATTTATAATGTGATTTTTGATATATTTTTGATAAGTCAATGGAACAGAGAACTGGAAAAGAAAAACAGAGAGCAAAGAGGGAGGGGGGGGGGGGGTGCTGCTTGATGCTTACTGAAAGCGACAAAAGAGAGAGGGCTGCAGGCTTTGTCTTTCCAGCTGACCCCAATACTGAATCCTTTCTGACACATCCTACAAGACATGGAGTAACTGAGTAAATCAGGCCAACCTGGCTGTGGTGCAGCAGTGAATGCACAATAACAGATGCAATATGGAAGTGAACCACATGGTAGCTGAACTCATTACATAGAAAAACACATGAAAGAACACCTTTTGCTGTACGGTTTTAAAATGGCATGTTGCAAAAGTGTTCTTTATTTGTAGAGAAGTGGAAGATTAGATAGCGTATGTAAAGAGGAGGCGCATGTGAGCTTTGAGGGTAATTGTTTGGGTCAGGGTGGGAGCGTGGGGACGGATGGCTTCCGTGTACCACCAACAAGGCTCTCGGTAACTGAGCCGGCGAGGGGGAGAATGGGTCCACTACAGGGCCACACAGCAGGCTCAAACAACACTTATTCTACTGGCCAAACTGTCAGCCAGAACAACTTCATTGTGCCCAAAATTGGAATTGAAAGCAAGGCAGAGACTTGGAAAGGGAGGGGGGCGGTGGGAAGGTAGTGAGAAAGAAGGGGAAGAAGCATAGAGAGAGAGGGAGTGAAGAGAGAGGGGGTCTGTGGGAAACAGGGGGACTGAAAAAGGGGGAGTCCTAGAGAAAGTGCAGTCCTGGGGATGAATAGGGTCAGACGGTGTGAGTTCATTTCAGTGAGGAGAATTCCCACAGATCCTAACTGAGGGGCAGACGGCCACTAGCAAGGCAGTGGTTCCAATGGAAATGTATTAAAATGCATTCTGGGTAGATGGACTGAGATTTTTAATTCCTGTATCTATATTGCCACCACTATTTGTTCACACCATGAAAAACATAGCTCTTAGAGATTGATAATATAACTGGATTATGCTACATATAGAATGATACTAATGTGCATCAATTGACTGCTTCTCTTAGGTTTATATTTATTTGTTGTAGACCTGACTAGAAATACAATATTATGCTGGTTCTCTTTTTGTACTCCCATTCTGTACAACCCCTCCCCCAACATATCACGGCAATATTTAATCATATATTTGAAAAAGTATTATCAGGGCTGTGTAATAAATAACTGTGCCACATACCCAGAGGCATTATTCACCTTCCTGCAGGATTTCCCTGCATTGGACCCCAGGAGGGAGCCCACAGGCTCTGATCTGTATATAGTATAACAGAAAACCTCTTTAGGCTGACACTAAAGCAGTCCAAAACACTGATTTACACAACTATTCTCCACTTTGTCTCTTCTCTTGCTGGCTATTTCAAATTCTCTCTGCCCTTGGTAACTACTGCAAAAGGGTGAAGAAGTTTACTTAGTCACACCGAGTCAAGGGAGATGAAGAAAGTCTCTGATTCTGTGTGTGTGTGTGTGTGGGCGAAGGTGTGTTTTTGTGTGTGTGCACTCTCGCATGTCAGTGTGGTTTGCACTTGCATTAGTGTGTATGTGTGCGGGTGCAAAATGCAGAAATGTACACACAGCCCTGCTAGCCCTGCAGCTCCCAGATACTCAACAAAAGGCCTCCTCTATCTATTGTATGAGCTGTGTGTTTCCCAGGAGAGCTCAGGCTCAGCGAGAGAAGGGCCCCAGATCGCTTTCTCCTCACATGGATGTTATTCGCTCCACGGTCCAGCAGAACACTGTCCAAAAGGACTAGCATCTTGACGTAATTGACACATAGTGTTGGGAAAGAGAGCCAGAGGGTGTGAGGAAGAAAAAAAAAAAAGTGAGTGTCTTGACAGATGACATATGAGACAGACAGACAAAGAGAAGGCCTGTCTATAAAGGTGTTCTCATATGAAAAATAATATGTATTGTGTTCTCCACCATTTCATGTGCGCCTTGTCTTTACACTAGTCAGTTTTCTTGTCAACCTTGTTCATGAATGTAGATCCGCCCGGTGGGTGGGTAGAGATTTCGCCCTGATCTTGACAAGCTCTCCCATCCCTGACTGCATACTAATTTCCCCAGAACTACTGAACCAATGTAAAACAAATACAAATTGCCTGGGCTGCTGTTCATAGCTTGAGAGGCAGGGTCTTTGGAGGTTAGCAGAAAGTAGCTATCTATTGTGTGTATGTGATTAATCAGATTGTCTGCTGTGGACAGAGGAGCTTAAAGGGACAGCTAGTCGGCTTTACGATATCTGTAGGAATCTGTCAATATTCTGAGCTAATGAAGGGAAGTGTAAAAAAAAGATGAATTCATTCACCAGTCAATTAAAAGTCCATCAAATGTCCAACGCGATCAGGCACACAACAACTGATTTTGACAAAGACATGTCTGTATTTCACTTTACGGGCAATCCTCAGCTGCTCTCTCTCCACCAGCTGTCTTTATCTAAGAGTTTTGAACGCTATATCTATCAGAGTACTTCACTTTCTCTAGCGATATCTAAAAGTTTCCTTGAGATTGGGAGTGCCTGCGGGGTTGACCATAGATCTTAGTAGAGCTTCAGAAAAAGACAGTTGAAAACAAACAGGGTAGGCTGATACCATCTAATCTGTTGAACACCATTATCGTCTAAGATATCGCTATACCCCCCTCCATACTTGCATGCACCCACCCTCCAAACCAGACTTACTCTCTCTCTTTCCACCCTTTGAGGTAAAAAGCTTGTGTGTTGAGGCTGAGAGTGAATGTAAGCCATTGTTATGGAGTAACCGGACTCCACAGCAGGTTGTTTGATCCTGTTTGGGACTGAAAAGCCCATTTTTTTTTTTCTTGAACTACCACATCAGCTGAGAGGTTCAGACAACAGACTCTATTTGTAGAGTCCTCTGTCTGTCTGCTTCTCTTTCCTTTCTTTCTACTTTCCATTCTCACTTCATCGGTCTTAATCTGTCATCCAGATTCAAATGTTTAGTCCAAAGCTTTAATTACCATATAGAGGAGCGTGCACTCATTCACAAACTGTACTTAGACACAAACGTATGCTTTTAGGCACACTCTGTCGCTCTCAATTACTCCTTCTTTCTCTCTACCTTTTTCTCTGTACAGACACTGGGATTATATTCCTCACTTACACCTCTGTTATGGAAACAGCAGAAGAAAATGTTACTGGAAAGTGTTTGAATGAAAAAAGCTGTAAATTGTTTTGTTTGCTCACAATACTACTCCACGCTCTTGTTGTGTTCCTGTTTGCCCAACATCATCTCATTATTTACATTACAACATAGAATCAGGCTGCCGTATTGTCGGATGTGTTGGGCGCCTACTTGTATTTCTACGCCTTTGTTACTGTTTTGGCATTGTGTTCTGAATTTATGATCTGTTTGGCGTTCAGTGTGGACAATGTGCATGCAAATATCTTCGTCCCATTCTGCCAGCTGCCGTTGTACATCAGCTTTCTTTCCTTAGAGGTATAGATGTAAAGTTGGAGGGGGGGGGGGGTGGAATGGGGTGCACACATACATACACACACACACACACGCACGCGCACGCACGCGCACGCACGCACGCGCACGCACGCACGCACGCACGCACAAACACACACCCATCTGTGCCCCCAACTCATTTCAGATGTGAGAAACTGTACCGTCATTTGCATAAGAAAAATTGACACTTCAACTTAGCCTTCCAAAGAGGATTCTTTTTTTCAGCAGATTGCCATATTAGAGAATATAAAAAGGGAGGTAAAAAAACGAGCATGGATAGGGGGACACACGTCATAAAAGATTAACCCTTTAATTTGCTCATCTCAGAGTAGAGGATTTGATATGCCTTTTTATTGCAAATATTACTTGATATGCAGTAAAACAGACTTTTGTAGAGAATATAAAGTTTTCTTCTCGCCTCAATCAAGAGCTCTGTTAGTTCTGTTCCAATTGACTGCCAGTTAGGGCACAATGTATTTTTTTCCCTGACTGATAGGTATTTATCATTTGAAGCATTTAGGTGCACTGACTATGTTATGTGCACGTTTACACATCTATACTCACCTCAGTGGCATTGGACGTAGGGCAAGAGAGTGAGTGCTATTAAGTAGAGTGTGCATGTGTGTCAATGTGAAAGTGTGCGGATCGAGGATTTGCTCACATCAAAGCATTAAAGCAAGTGCAATGATGAATTATTGATAATGGCTAATGAAAAGGATCAGTTCAGGATGAACTACAAGCTTAGCCCTGAGGGTTAACACACATTCATACACACAAGCACCATTCAAACACCTATTTGAGGTTTTAACAGGAAAACTGGTGCAAGCGTACTAGGTATTCTCTGTCTATATCTCATTGTTTGCTCCATGTTCTGTTTTATCCACTCCAGTTAAGAGCAATGGAGGGCCCAACACTGGGACAAGATAAAAGCACTGTGCTTCCTGGCCTACTAGCTGACAAGCAGGAAGCCTTTATGAGGCTGAGCTTTTTTTGGGGGGAGAATAAGAGAGAAGGCTTCAGTTTTGGGGGAAGGGGTTAGAGAATGGGGGTTGACGGTTTGAGGGCTGAGGGGGGGGAAAGCCTCGGCGCCAGCCCCTCTGAAGCGCTCAGCATCCCCCCACTTATGGGATGGCGGATGCGTCTGGGGGTAGCCATGACAACACTGCTGCATGCCAGGGACATACCACGGCAACAGGGACAAGTAGAGTTGGTGTCGATGTGTGTGTGTGTGTGTGTGTCTGTGTGTGTGTGTGTGTGTGTGTGTGTGTGTGTGTGTGTGTGTGTGTGTGTGTGTGTCTGTGTGTGTGTGTGTGTGTGTGTGTGTGTGTGTGTGTGTGTGTGTGTGTGTGTGAAGATCCATTAAGGCCCACATATCTCGTTGACATTAATATTCACTCGGTCAGACAGGAAAACCACTTCTGCCTCAATCAGTTTGCTGGTTATCAGGCACAAATCACAGACACCTTTATTTTAGATTTGGAGGCTTAACATGAAAATATCCACAGTATACATGCCCTCTTGTAAGTGAATGTAAGCTAGTTTCTGTAGTTTGACACAGTTGTCAAGGAAAGCACCTACTTGCTAATGTTTGGACATGGCACAGTTTTATACTTGTAGTATATAGTTTATACTCTCACAGACACAGAGAGCTGCACCCTCACATTCACTCAGGTCATGAAGCATGGTCAGGTCTCGCTTACTCTCTAACAAACATGCTCCCACACACACACACACACACACACACACACACACACACCCCCCCACACACACACACACACACACACACACACACACACACACACACACACACACACACACACACACACACACACACACACACACACACACACACACACACACACACACACACACACACACACACACACACACACTCCTGGCCCTTGCACAGATCAAGCTGTGTTATAATAATCACATATGGGACAGCAGGGATTCTCACTCAGAAAGTACCCATATAATGATGCTCTGATGAGTTCCTGTGTGAGTGTGTGTCTGTAGAAAAGAGAGTGTAAGTTGCTATATTTGTCATAGGTTATATACTGTTTTATTTTTTACCAAATCCCAGCCCACACACATACACACGCTCACATACACATGCATGAAGAGTCAAACTCAGATCCTGTGGGAGTGTATTTTTAACCCCGGCTGCCTGTGCATTTGCTGAGGGGTTAAAGGGCCGAATGGTGAATCAAGTAAATAATTCACAATAGCTGAAACTCTTTCGATGTAACCTCAGAATGCATGGGGGGAAGGAGACCAAAGAGACTTAGTTACGTACTTGCACACAATAGTCACATCCAATATTGCTTGGTGTTTTGAGTTTACTCAGAAAAAAGTAGGCCAAAAAGAAATATCCATTAAGTCAAACAGGGCTCGCATCTTCTGATAAAGTCTGACTCTATTCAGCGTCGGAAAAATGAAATCTATACCTTCCATGTATGTGTGTTAATTTCCGGGTAAACTTACAACTATAGTACTAAAATGTTTTGTCTATTTTGTGTTTCTAGGTTGGATGGTGACCTCGTAGATCATGACCCAGAAACAAATGGCATCGAAACTGAAGTCTCCAGACTAAGGACGTCAAGGATATTCAGCAGATCTCAGAGGTGACTGAGCGCTCCCCTTTCAAGCATTGACATTTCTTCCATCTTATTATATGAGCAATATTTTACGAATTCCCTGCTATGGATCAGTGGTCTCTGCATCCTTTTTCTCAGAGTATTCTATATGAAAGTGTCTGTAAGACATTTTGAGTGACATTGCTTCTGTCAAACGGCTGATTGAAGGAGACACAGAGAGAAATGCTGTGCTAATGAAATCGCCTGACCCACATCTTTTAATGCTATCCATTTCTCCAAAGACACAGAAAGGGCATTTATACAGGTAAACCATGACTGGTCCCTGAAGTGAAAGAAGGGTTTTCCAGAAGGATGGGGAGCATCCATTATTTACTATACTGGGGTTGCTAGACACTTAGGAGATAATGCAGTGCTTCAAGCATACAAAACATAGAGCCTCCTCTGTGCTGGCAAGGCCATTGTTGTGTGTTTTGAACTTGTCTGTTTCCATCCATACTGACAGATGAAAAAGAATATGTCTCCCTATGGTTCAGAAGCACGGACAGAGATAGAGAAATAAGGAGAGAATGGGATGGTGGAGAGATGTGTGTGTCAGCCATATCTTTGGGTATGTTTTGTTTATTCATGTCTGTGCATTTGTACATGAGTGTCTTTTTATTGCCATCAATCTGTGTGTTGGCCTCTGCATGTACAACAGTGTCCTAACCTACACATGTTTATATAGTCTAAATGAAGTAATGGTACACAGTGCAAGCACATGTTTGTTGTGTATGCATCTTGTTTCTCATGCAATGACTCTCAGTAGCCTCTAGCAGGCCTCATGGGCTTCAGTTAAGACTTATTCTCTGCAGATCAGCAGCAGCCTGCTCCTCATGGAGAGTGGAGGCATCTGACTGTAGCCTACTGGGAGTAGTTAGCATAACCCCACCCTGTTACCAGACTTGGGGCAACACCAGGCACTACTTTCTGCCTTTGTCGATTTCCTGAGGGACAATTTGACATGAAATCCTTTTGTGTGGATGAGGGGAGACCACTCCCAAACAACCCTGTATTTTTCTGCATATATGTGCATTGTGATGGAGAGCATGACAACTGTCTATGTGTATTGATCTCGTCTGGGAAAATCAGGGTCCACTCGAAATAAAGGATAAAATAAATATATCTTTTTTAATCAAGTTATGTTGGTGATGTACAACATTATTTTAAAGGTATCATACTAGAAGGAATGAGTTTGAGTCAAAGTAAGTACATTTGACAATTAAAGAAACATCTTTACAAGTCCACATTCGTAATTGATGAAAGTACAACTGTTGGTTATCATGCATGGAAGTGTTTGTACTGATTTTACTTGGGCTGCATTGTTGCAGCTATTTTCATTTACATTATAAACATCAAGCTCAGATCTACCTGTTCAGTCTGTGAATTTCAAATTTGATGTAACCTGAATATCAGAGATAATGAGAACTATCAGCAACGTTGTGGATACACACACACACACACACACACACACACACACACACACACACACACACACACACACACACACACACACACACACACACACACACACACACACACACACACACACACACACACACACACACACACACACACACACACACACACACACACACACACACACACACACACACACACACACAAGCACTGCGGACATCATCCTTATATATAGGCATCAAACTGTATTGTCAGCAGAGAAGATGGGGAGGTTGCAGAGAGAGGCACAGGCACATCTAGCGTTGACTAAGATCAGCTGCCACAAATAGACAGGCAGGCCAGGAAGGCAGTATGTGCCCTTGAGGTGCTGTGTGCAGGCGGGTGGTGTGCTTCAGTTGTCTGAATCCACCTCCCTTCATCTTTATACAGATGGGCTGAGTTGGACTGTTGATGGCTCAGGGACCCTCTGCCAATCCTGAACTGTTCTTTACTGTCAGCCAAAAATCAGAGAAATGTGTTGAAAGAGAAAGTATGGTCAAAACTGTTTTCTAAATGCTTGTAAACAATTAGGGGAGGAGTTGCTGACTATCAAGAGTGTCAGAAAAGATAAATCAGCAATTTAGAGTTTACCTTAAGGAAACTCTTTTGTTAAGTCATTGGATCTTCAAATTACGTGTTATAGACAACAACACCATACACAGAACATGTAACTGAACCAGTCAGACAACCTTACTGTCTCAAATAACCCCAGCTGTTCTCTACAGCCTATACGTTAATATCGGGCCCCAGAATACCTTTCATGCTTGTCAACAAGCTCTATAGTTCTGGGGAAATATAATACCATAATGTCCTCGTAAAGAAGGGAGTGTCAAGTATGGGACGAGTAGTGGGGGAGGGCTGGAGGTGCAGGTAACCTAGGTTAGCTGGGTGTACAGGGGAACCGATAAGGCGTTCCCCAGACCCTACAGTCTACCAGTCTCCTCTATGAGAGAATAATAAGCAGCTGTAACCCTGAGACACTCCCATGCCTGTGTCCTCAGCTACAAAAACATTCACCGGTCGTCTTATCAGGTTCTAAGGATATCACGTAAGACAATACATGTGAGAAGTGCAGTGGGAACAATGGGAGGAAAGTGCAGCGTGATATGAGGGGGACTAATGTCAGCGGCTATTGTTCAGGCCTTTGTCACTGTCAAGTACACCGGGAACTCACAGCTCACTGAACTCCTTTCATTCAAAGATCTTGCTTTGGGATGTGATGAAACTCTACAACATGTGCTGTACACACTGAGATGATGTGTTTGTTGAAAAATGTAACATACAGGTTGCTTTAAGAGCCCCTCTGGCTGGGGATGATGATTTAGTTTGTTCTAAGTTGACCTTTTTTAGGTGTAGATGTAACACACACAGGATGTTATTAAAGCCCATTCAAAGTGTACACCTTGATGCTTTGATGTTGTTAATATAAGGTACATTGTCAAATGAGATTTCCTGGATTTGTAATCATTGTCATATTTCTCTTTTTTTTTATAGGTATACAAGTTCTTCTGATCAACAAGAGATGAGCTTGAATATCGTCAAGACAGAAGCTTCAAGATGTCCCATCAGAAATCTCACAATCTCTAGGAGCTTCATGTTACTCTCTACGACTCTTGAACCTGCATATTCATATTCTTGTTTCAGTCTTTGTGTCAAATGGTGATATAAGATTGACCAAACTGAAAGGCATTGTGACCTTGCACTAATATATATATATGTATTTATTTTTATATGGGAGAATAATTTATAAGAAGAAATGATGAAAATATACTCCACTTTGAAAATTGCATTTATTTCATGTAACTGATTGAGTCTAACAAGTATATTTTTTGACAGCAAAATAAAGGCATTTTTGTTTTACTTTAAGTGATGTTTTAGTGTGAGTTATTTCCTCTTCTCTGTGTAGTGCTCTGGCACTCCAGGTAAAGAACAATGTGCTTGACATAATTGGGTCCTATTTGGTTATGAAAAGAGCATGCACACTGATAAAAGCTGGCAGAGTGATCAAAGCCCAATGCGCCCCGATCAAAATCATACACCTGACACAGCTGTAGTTTATCCTGACAGACTAACGAAATGTGGGGAAAAGGTTCAGACAGAAGCCTCCCGGTTTAGAATTAGCTCGATTTCACACTCTGTGCTGTTTCTGGTGTACTTCTGTATGTCTGTCAAATCAAATATATCTGTGCGAAATACAAAATAGCAATACAACATTGGAATGATATGCTTCTCTTTGTTGCCATTTCCTCTCCATGCTGCATGTCAGGTTTATGTTTTTGAAAGAAAAATAAAACAATCTTACTTTCGTATCGCTGTTAAAGTTTCCCCTGAATCTACTCAATGTACAACAAGAAGGATCACAAGTAAGATCCATAACATCTTGACAAATTGTTTCTTATAGGACAGAAGCGTCATTTTCTTCCCTTCTCTATCTTTCATTACTCACCATTCATCTTTTTTGCTTCCCCATTTTCCCTTCTCCTTCCTAATCATATTAATTCTCACTGTCCCTTCCTACTTAACATTCATTCTCACTATTTTCCTCACACTTACGCCATCTTCATTTCCTTTACAGCATCACTCTTCTTTTCTACAACCATCTTTCAGTTCCGCCCGTCTCCCCTCATATTCCCCCACCCGAACCATTCTCTTGCTACCTTTCTCTCTCCGTTGTCTCTCTCCTTCTCAGATGTCAGATCACAGTCTGCTCTTCCGCTTGCCCTGTCATCACATTTTTCACACAACCCCATCCCTTAATTGGGCCTGTATCATCATATCATGTAGAATATCTGATCACAGCAAGAGATGAAAGATGGCCTCCACCTATCCCCTCCCAGACAGACAGACAGACACAAACACATACTATAGACACACACACACACACACACACACACACACACACACACACACACACACACGCACGCACGCACACACACACACACACACACACACACACACACACACACACACACACACACACACACACACACACACACACACACACACACACACACACACACACACACACACACACACACACACACACACACACACACTCCAAGCTGATACCTGTGTACATTTTTACACACCATGTTTGCACCAAGTTGTCGATGTGATTGTTACAACGTGACAGGTGAGATGGTGGGTATTCCGCGAATGTCCACTGATGTTTGTATCAGCTGCTAGTGGCTTTTGTGATGAGACAATGGATGCCCTGGAGCCAGCAGTGTCACAGCTACAGGTAACTAGCTAAATAAAAGAAACAACCACAAAAAGTGTCTCAGGAGTACTAAAATAGCTCCAACATGTCTCTGCATCAACTTGAAGGATACAACATGAAATCTTGAGCAACATTTGCTGTCAGTTCTGTTGATGGCAGACAATGCTTCCCAAATATGGTGTACTATAACAATTACTCATATAATGGAATACAATTATGAAAAGAGCCACACCGTCAAAGTGCCGAGTAAAACTGAAACCCTCTTGACAAGCATATCGTGTCACACAGCGGCAAATTCTTAATTTTCCTTAAGTTGGCTGAAACTTTATATTAGTATGTTGGCATTACATCACAATAAATCTAATCATGTTATTTTGAGTCATCTTTAAATGTAAATACAAAGTGTAATGTTTGCACAAGCAGAAGCCCACTTTCTTTTGGAGGCCTTACCAGGTGAAACTACACAATTTCCCCAAAAAACAGGCCGCACCCATTGTTGGTGTTCACATAATTTTGCCAGTTGTACCTGACACCTGCACTCAGATGTTTAGGAAAAAAATATTTTCCATTTAATTACCATAGTAGTGTATACAGAACATATACTGTGTCACTATGTGGGTCTAAAGTCTAGAAAAAGTTCAAATGTCAGAAGTAAATCCTGATCACAGAGCGTGCAAATGTAGTTCTCATTCATAACACTCCGTTCGATGTCTCACTATGGGATGCGCCTCATCGCGGAGCAAACAGAAGCATTAATCTCATTACGCCAATCCTGATTGGCTGGTGATCTTGACGTCAGCGTCAGGGAATCCACCCCCTATAAGTAGCTTGCGCTACGCCGCATGCGTCATTCAAACACCTCTTCTCGCTTCAGAGCACATCTCGAAAAAGATCAGTAGCTAGCTAGCTTAACGGTCCACAGACTGATTTACGAAGCTAACCTTCGGTCGACGGGCGCTCGCCGGCTACTTCTATATATACTTCTGCAAGAAGACTGTTAATACCAACACACCAGTTAGTATTGCAAATCGACCTCGCCGTTTTCTCCTCGGGAATAAAGGTAAGGTTTTGATTTTTTCAAGCTAGCAACACACGTGTTGCTAGCTTGTCTTCCCTCACTACCGACACCACGGTAGCGAGGACGTTTTTTCTTTTTCTCTCTCACACCAGAGGAGGGGAAGATAAAAAGGGTATTAACACACCAGTTAATATTCTTTGAGAATAAAATTCTACACCGTCGTTTTTTCTCCGGATTAACGACAGTTGGGGAAGTATTTTTTCTCAGCAACGTACCTGTTACGAGCGGGTCCTCTCCACGCCGTCACCACGGCGACCGAGATGGACGCTTCTCTCCCTCACACCAGAGGAGTCAGGGACTCGGAGGCTCGGCTCTGTGGCTGCGGGTTGAAGATATCAGGCACAGACTCACACCAGGTCTGCTCGTCCTGTCTCGGGCTGGAACACGCCCAGGAGGCTATCGACAACCCCGGCTCGTGCGGACATTGTGCCCGCTTCACCATCAAGAGCCTCCGCCGACGGCTAGCACGCCAAGCTAGCTTGTCGGGTCAGGACTCCCTCATGTCCTCTGATTTACCGGACGGAAATCAGGACACGGGGGCGTCCACCACAGAGATGGAGCCCCGCACTGTGTCGGTCTGAGGCTCATCAGTAGTGGCAGCTGCAGAACCGGAGTCCCGCGCCGTGTCAGGCTGGGACTCGGTGGCAGCGAGGGACGTGCGAGCGGAGCCCCGCGCTGTGTCAAGCTGGGGCTCCCAACTGGACCTCACCATGGTCTCGCCCGCGGATGATGTCCCGGAGTTGGACTACATGGAGGACGAAGAGGATGAAACCTCTGGATTCCTCCTGTCCGACTCTGATGAGCAAGACGATGATGTCTTCGTGTCATCAGCTCAGGCTGCAAAGCCGGGAGCGATGGCTGCTCTCCCGGGCGATAGCACACCAGCTTTGCCCTGTCTGAGTATAGACCTGCAGGCCGTGTGTCAGCGTGCCGCAGCCAGACTAGACATCCCATGGCCCGAAATGGCCAAGGAGACCTACAGGTCCCGTTACGAGGGGAAAAATTTGCCCCAAGCAACGAGGACAAAGAGGCAACTCCTGCCGGTCTTCCCGGAGATGTTGGATGAGGTGTCGATCTCGTGGAGAGACCGGCCCTTCAGCAACAAGGCCCCAATCCAGGGTGCCTCCTCCCCTAGACTGCGACGGTATGGAGAGGCTCGGCCTGCTCCGCATACCGCCGATGGAACCGCTGGTGGCAGCTCACCTCCTCCCGAGGATGGCGACTACACCGAGCAGGAACCCCACGCTGCCGGCAAAGGCGGACCGGTTCCAGTCAACCATGACTGAACGGTCCTACAGAGCCGCAGCATTGTCTGCCAGGGCTTTGAACATTTCCTCGCTGCTAACCGCTTACCAAGCGGAGCTCTGCGAGGATCTATCGAGTAATCCTGGACCGGCAGTACTGGACGAGATAGCCGCGATCACGGACATCTGTCTCCGCGTTCAACGCTGCGCCGTCCAGGCCACGGGAAAGGCAATGGGAATTATGGTGGTGCAGGAAAGAGCTAGATGGCTCAACCTCACCAACCTCCCAAAACCGGGAAAGAGAGGATGTGCTGGACATGCCCATCGTTCCCGAGGGGATTTTCGGATCTGCGCTCGCTTCTATGCAGAAGAGATGCGAGTCCAAGAAGAAGGAAGACGAGGCCCTCCACCTCTGTCTTCCTCGATGGGTCGAGCCGCTGCCTTCACAGCGGCAGTCCCTCGCCCAAGCTACCTCAGCTGCTCGGTTTAAAGTACCGAAACAGCAGAGGTCACGGCCCGCCCCGAGTCCCCAGCCCAGGCAGGAGACGAGGGCGAATTGGCCCAGAAAGTCTCCGGTTCCGGCTGCAGCCCAGGCGCAGCCAACCCGGAATTTCGGCCAGCAGGCGAGGAAGAAGAAGCTGGCGGCCTGACAGCCTCCTCTTCTTCCCTCGGTGACGGAGCTGGAAGGTTCCCCAGCTCCAGATGTGTTCCCGCTGCCTCGAGAGATGCCTCAAAGCCATCCTCAAGTGCACCAAAACACATGTCACAATATTGCTCTGTTTTCTCGGATAAAGCATTTTCCGCTGACGCATCCAGGCCTCAGGCTGAGGGCGCAGCTCAGAAAAATGAAAGAGAAAACAATAAAACCAATAAACAGCCCCACATTTGTTCCCCTTTTGAGAGCAGCTACGGCCTCTCTCAAAAGGCGGATGATGAACGGGTCTGTGAAGGCACCGCCGCCACGCGCATGCGCAGTAACGACTGGGGCTGTGAGGCTACCACCGTCACGTGCAGGCACAGTGCCGGCTGGGGTTGTGAAGGCACCTCCGTCACGCGCATGCGCAGTGTCGGTGGGGACTGTCAAATCGGGGTACCACCGTGTTCAGACACTAGAGGGCCCCATAACACAACAAATAGAGACTCAGAGGGCAAAAGACGTGACATCTCCGCTGGCTCTAAGGAGCGAACAGTGGAAGATGCTCACAACGTCTGCTTGGGTGTTCAAGACAGTTACACGGGGTTACAGACTCCAATTCGCTGTCACCCCCCCTTGCTTCTCGGGCGTTCTGTATTCACAGGCCCGAGGGGAGTCAGCCCACATTATAGAAAGAGAGATTCTCTCACTTCTAGAAAAGGAGGCTATATCTATAATACCCGCCGAGCAGAGTCAGAGCGGCTTTTATTCCAAGTATTTCCTCGTTCCCAAACGGGGAGGGAACGGAATTCGGCCAATACTAGATTTGAGGGCTCTGAACAATATCTAAGAAGATACAAATTCAGAATGCTCACTCACACATCTCTGCTGCGTCTCGTGCGACAAAACGACTGGTTTACATCAGTCAACCTGAAAGATGCGTATTTCCACATCCCAGTATATTACCCACACAGGAAATATCTGAGGTTCGCATTTCAGGGGATCTGTTACGAATACAGAGTACTTCCCTTCGGTCTGTCTCTCAGTCCAAGAGTGTTTGTACGATGTACGGAAGCCGCGATAGCCCGTTAAGACAACAGGGTATTCGCCTGGCAACCTACCTAGACGACTGGCTGCTTCTCGCGCAGTCGGAACAAGAGACTATTACGCAGACAAATGTCCTCGTAAAGCAACTGCTCAACCTGGGTTTCATAATAAACACAGAAAAGAGCATGTTGTGCCCGGCACAGACTGTACTCTTCCTGGGTTTACACCTGAACTCGGTGCCCAGCCCGCCTGTCAGCGGAAAGAGTGAAAGCTTTCAGAGCTTGCCTCGCTCATTTCCAGCTGCGCAAACATGTTCTTTTCAGATCATGCCTGCGGTTACTGGGGCTCATGGCGTCAGCCATCCTGGTTGTACGGCTGGGACGGTTACACATGAGGGAGTTTCAGCGCTGGGTAGCCGCTCTAAAACTAAACCCCGCGCGTCATGGAGCACGGAGAGTGATGGTTACTGTGAAATGCGTAATGGCACTGCGCCACTGGCTGCACCCGACTTTTCTGGTACGGGGCGTGCCTATGGGTGCTGTCCTTTCACGGAAGGTGGTCACCACAGACGCATGTCTGACAGGCTGGGGAGGTATTTACGAAGGTCGTCCGGTGAGGGGTCTCTGGAGCAGAGACCTCCAGCGGTCGCACATAAATTACCTGGAGCTTTTAGCGGTGTTCCTCACCCTAAAACGCTTTCTGCCTTTTCTCAGAGGACACCATGTCCTTGTGAGGACGGACAATACGACCACAATATCGTATATAAACCGACAAGGGGGTTTGCGCTCTCTCCAGTTACACATGCTGGCACGCAAACTGATCTTGTGGAGCTGCGGCCGTCTCCTCTCTCTGAGAGCGACGCACGTACCGGGTGTGATGAACCTCGGTGCAGACCTGCTGTCCAGAGGTGTACCACTATATGCAGACTGGACTCTACATCCAATGATTGTGAGCCAGCTGTGGGTGCGTTACGGCCGAGCCGCGGTAGATCTGTTCGCATCAAAAGAAAATGCTCACTGTCAGCTTTTCTTTTCAATGCGCGATCAAAACGCACCATTAGGCGTGGACGCGCTCGCGCACATTTGGCCTCCGGTCCTCCTGCTTCCTCCACTAGGTCTCTTTATGACTGTAAGTGGAGGGTGTTTGAGGACTAGTGCCTTCAAAAAGGGCACACCTCTTTTCAATGCCCTGTGGGAGTGATTTTATCATTTCTACAGGACCTAATTGATCAACACAGAGCTTTCTCCACGATCGAAGTCTACCTGGCTGCTATTGCTGCATGCCATGTGGGTTTTGAGGGTAAGACGGCTGGCCAGCATCCTCTGGTCTGCCGTTTTATGAAGGGAGCTTGCAGGCTCCTTCCTGTTTCCAGGTCACTGGTGCCCTTATGGGACTTGACAGTGGTTTTAGATGGGCTCACTCGAGCCCCATTTGAACCCCTGGAAGAAGCTGACATGAAGCACCTGTCACTCAAGACAGTGCTGTTACTGACCCTGGCATCCGCCAAGCGAGTCAGTGACATTCATGCGCTATCTGTACATCCTTCATGCACTCAGTTCGCCCAAGGGTTAACGAGAGTGTTGCTGAAGCCCAACCCTGCCTTTATACCTAAGGTGGTTGGTTCATGTACCCCCTTTGACATTGAGGTATTTCCTCCGCCGCTGTGTCCCTCCGGGGAACAGCAGCCGAATTTGCTATGTCCAGTCCGTGCTTTACGCACTTATATGGACAGATCAAAAGAGTTTCGTCATAATGACCAACTCTTTGTGTCCTGGGCTAACCCTCAGAAGGGCAAGCCTGTTACTAAGCAACGGCTCTCTCACTGGATTGTGAAGGCAATTGCTTTGGCTTACACGAGTCAGGGTCTGCAGGCACCTTCGGGTTTGCGTGCTCATTCGACTCGTGGTCTGGCTACATCCTGGGCTTTGTTCAAGGGTGTTTCCATCCAAGACATTTGTGCAGCAGCGAGCTGGTCCTCGCCGCTCACTTTTGTCCGCTTTTACAGATTAGACGTCTTTGCTCCCAGTGTGGCCCATGCAGTGCTGGGCCCCCTGCTGAGTTAGAGCTCTAACTGTTAAGTTCTGGTTGGTCTTGGTGACTTTTGAGATAAGCTCGTCTGGCAATTCGGGAGCTACAATATCCCATAGTGAGACATCGAACGGAGTGTTATGAATGAGAACTATAGGTTACTTACGTAACCCCAGTTCTCAGAGTAACATGAAGTGAGATGTCTCACCAGACGGCCCTCCTTGCTATGGTGAAGCGAGAAGAGGTGCTTATTTTGAATGACGCATGCGGCGTAGCGCAAGCTACTTATAGGGGGTGGATTCCCTGACGCTGACGTCAAGATCACCAGCCAATCAGGATTGGCGTAATGAGATTAATGCTTCTGTTTGCTCCGCGATGAGGCGCATCCCATAGTGAGACATCTCACTTCATGTTACTCTGAGAACTGGGGTTACGTAAGTAACCTATAGTTCTATTTACACGTGGAAAATAAAATGCAGAGGTCTGCAACAAAACGGTTTTGATGGAACCTTTTACATAAAAGATAAAACCGATATATCCACAGATATAGAAGAAGAAAAATGTGTTTGTTGGTTAAAGCGAGGACTCTAGATTGAATTAGGACACAATATAGGTCACAGGCCTGCTTTCTGCAGGTGATGTCAAACAAAGTATTTTAATTATTGTAGTTCACTACATTCGTTTTCCTTAGCATTTGAACATGTTTAAGATCACAGTTTTTTTTATTGTTAGACTGCAAAGCCCAACAAAGTTATAAGCCTGTTTCTCTGTTCTGCTGACATGACAAGAATATGAATATGCTTTAATGAGTGTAGGTTATAGCATGGGAATATATTTCGTAGATTAGATTTTGGGCTGGATACATGCAAAATCATTGATCGTGTGTTATAAACTCGACACATGCACTACATGACTGTATTGTAATGAAGACTTTATCAATAACCAGGCTTTACCCATGAAATAAAAGGCTCACTAGTAGATCATTCCGTAATGCGGTGCTTGGTAAATTAATGTGTAGTTTAAAAGAGACATAAGAAACGTGCGAGACATGGACTCTAGTTTAAATTTGTCTTCCTGGAATTGTAATGCAGCTGTCTACCTCTTTCAGTACAATTGAATTGAGCCGGGAGCAGTTGGGAACCACAAAGATCTCAGATGGCACTTATGGCAGTGAAAAAAGACAAATGCATGAATTGTACTATTGAAGCAGAGCTTTAAAGAAAAAAATCTTCTTTTTACATTAAGGTATTTTTTGGCCCAGAAACATGACCTTGGAAGCTGCTGGCAGGCAGAGTAAAGAGTAAAACTTCTAAACTCCATTATGTGATAGAACTTTTTTGCTCCTTTCTTTGTCTGCCTGCTCTTTTTTCTACTAGACGGCACAGTATTTCACTTTTATCTACAGATAGCAGGACTTTGTGTTATCTTATTTTGTTGGGTAGAAGATTCACAAGTACTATCCGCCCCCTGATCCCAACAGACGACAAGATACAGAACCCTAGGTCTGGAAACTTCAGAGTGAGAAAAATGAGGTCTTACTGAAACTACATTTGGTGTGTGTTTAACTCTGGTTATTGCCTAAGAGGATCTGGAAACCAAAGAAGCTGCCGGCTGCATCGGGTTACAGAGCTATGAGATATAATACAAGGATGTGTGCAGATTGTTAAAAAGCAGCTTGTTTAAGATCACATCTGAAATGTGGTGCAGAAACGTGGAGTGTTATTGAATTATTCAAGGTTGTTGGGTGTTGGAACTTTACAAAAAAAAGCACTACTTCTCAAATGAAAATGTAGTCGCATGTTATGAGCAACTTTTCCCTCCTCATCAGATACAGCAACCTTAATATCTCATCCTGTAAATAAGCACTTCCAAAAAAAAAAGTATTATGTAACTCCACAGCCTTGATGGAGAAACTCAGGCACCCTTGCATTGGCACCACCCTTAACGTTCAAGAGTGTTTATTTGAACTGGTTTGAACTGAATGTCATTCATCACTATCAACTTTATAAAAATGGGTATCATTTTATACAACGTGACTGTTTGGGTTTGTTTGGACAAATTGTTTTCACACCACTACATCTTTTGACTCTCTATCCACTATTATTATTTCGCCATCAGTTTTAAACATTTATTCAATACATAAACTTATTTCAACCATTTATCCAATACTTATAGCTAAACATTTGAACTTCCCTGCTTAACTATTTTTCTGCATCCTCCTTCGCAAAAGATTAGTGTCTTTGACCGTTACTATATAGTTAGGGCAGATAGACTGGAAAGGGGGATAGAGAAGGAATGACAAGCAACTTACAGGGTGGTTTTGAACCCATGGCGCAGTAGGTCAGGACTCAGTGTCGATAGATAGGCTGCAACTGTACCAGGGAGCTACAGTATGCGGTTAAATCCTAATTTATAATGTTGAAATTGTACAGCTGACTCAATACTAACATTCATTTTGCTTAATTAGTTGAGCTACTCCACATTCCTTCCATGTGCCCTCTATACTGCAGAAACCCCCTCTGGTATATAACCAAGTATATGATCGTGTGACACAGGGGTGTCAAACTCAAGGCCCGGGGGCCAAATCTGTCCTGCGTCTTCATTTTGTGTGGCCCCACAAGAGCTTGCAAAGAATATAATATGTTTATTATACGGTTACATCCTACTTTAAAGAAGCACGTTCCCCATAAACGACATGTCCCACAATGCATCTCAAATTTCACTTTTTCTCAGAATTTCACTTTTTTTATCCAAATATGCATTTTTTCTTAGAATTAGCCTTTTTCTCATAAATAGATTTGTTTTTCAAATGTTACATTTTTTTCCAAATGTCACTTCTTTTTTTTGTTTTTCCACAATGTGGCCTTTCTTTTAAAATCATATTCTGACATTCTTACTGAAGAGTCTTGCAATTATTTGCCCCAGACTTCTGCTTTCAGACGTAGTTAATTGAGAAGCTATTGCCCTATCCGATAATAATCCAATGCAGAGGCAATAATGTAATACATTATTTTATATATATTTATATATGTCTTCTTGTATAGTCTTAAAGTTACAACTGGCCCTTTGAGTGCAACCATAATGCTAATGTGGCCCGTGATGAAATTGAGTTTGACACCCCTGGTGTAACAGATCACACAGTCCAGTAGTGCTTCTGTTTTGGAGAAACTTGGTGCTCTGGCGACCTTTCCTTACAACGGCTCACTATCCCACGTTGCCGTGACATGCCAAGGCCGCCTTGTTGAAAGTGGGCAAGAACAGAAGACATTGCCTGTACACTTGTTTGCGTGTGTGAGTGTGCACACGCGTGTGAATGTATGTGTCTTTCTCTTTGTGCTCAGTCTAGAGTGATTGATTTTGAAGTGTAGAATCTTGACAGAGTGTTTGGCTATCCCAGGAGGCACGATACCACAGGGCCGAAACAGACTAGCAGCCATGGCTTTCTTCTTCCCTCTCTTTCTTCTGTTTCTCTCTATGTACCCATTCTCTTCTGGCCTCTCTCATCCTCCATCAATCCCCATTTCAATCTAACCCCTTTTCCTCCTTGCAATTCCTACCCACCTCTTTGATGGGTTTATTTATATGTAATATTGATATTTATTGCTGGCTAAAATGAACCGCCGTCTTGCAGGTGGTGGGTGGGGGTTCCTGATGTGGGTCAATAAGAGACAGACATGCCTGGTGATTTGAGGGAATTCACAGCTGCTGTAACTTATACTGCTGAGATTTAGCCCGTGTCAAACTCTCATCCATAGGAAGAAGAAAAGCAACAGAGATGTGAAATGGAGGGGTTCTCAGGGAACATTGCAGATTTTCAATATTGTTTAAATAGATTGTATAGAGTGTGAATAAGCTATTCTATCACCTATCACTTACTGTCCTGTGTATATACTGTACCAGGAAGAGAGTGAGGAAATAAAGATGTTCTGTTATACTCGCAGTAGCAAATGAATCCATAAGTGCTCCTTCTGCCCTTATGTCATGTATTTGTGGGAGTCTGAAAACTATATCAAAGTGGAAAATATTGAATTAAATGTACACTACACGTATGACATCCCCATGGCTACACAACTCAGAGGATTTTCTTGAAATTACGCTGATGATTGGCTATATATTTCCACAAATAAAAGAAAATAACTCTGGAAATATCTACCAGTAGAGTTGTGATGGGTCCCGCTAAACTAACTCAATACAGCTGTGAAAATCTCATTTTTGAGTTTGTGAATTGTACTGTAGTATCTCCAACCTGCAGGTTGTCAGGAGGACTGAGGGTAACAAAACAGAGGCACTGTTCCTCTCTGCTCCGCCATTAGTGATGTTGTGTCACCCACTCCTGGGGCTCCGGCTTTGTTTTCCCATCATGCCCTCTCTGCCTGCTGGTTGGTTTAAACAAGCAGTATTCTTCTTCAGCCTTTCAATTATACCATGCCCCGCAGCAGCGCCCTGCACCCTCTATACACTGAGACGGGAGCTGAGAGAGTGGGAGGGATTGATTTGAATTTGGCATTTAATGGTGTTTCTGTATATTGGTATTGTCATTGGTTGGTTTAACTCCTTTTCACAAGATTTATTTTCTGTATTGTTTAGAGGGATACACCCATACGGAGAAAACGGAAAATATTGAAAGTAACCCTTGATGAAAGACCCCATTTAGGGGTGAAACAATGAAACCTGAGAGTTAAAAAGACAAAATATAATCTGGTTTCCACCATTAAATATAGGGAAAAAGTCACTTTCTCAATGTAACTTATTTCTTCACAGCACATCTCTCCCTGTCTCCTTGACTCTGAGTCCCACGGCAGCTAGACACGGGTCAAGTTCTCCTATTGAAAGGGTGATAGAGGCTGAAACCCTGAAACCACAAAAGCAGGCCGTCTAGACAAGGCCCCACAGTCCTGACCCCAGTTAGACCCTGTCCCCCCAGGGGCACATCTTACCTTTGTTTCCATGTTGATAAATTATATTTCCTGTCGCACTAGCCGTACAACAAATATCGTGACATTAAAACTAAACTAGGACTGCAGGCATGTTTATAGCTGTCGGTAACTTTGAGAATTCGGAAAAAATAATTTAGGCTTTCTTTTACGGATAATGTTTGTATTTATTAAAACAAATGATTAAACAAAAATAAACCAAAGTGCTTCTTATTGAGGTAACAAAACAATTGGAGAAATGTGCATCAGTAAATGGTGTTGTTAAAAAATAAAGTGATCTGTGGTTTAAATAATACTGTTTCACTCAACTGATTTGTCTCAGTGTGACGGTGATGTCCATAATATCCGTTGACTTAGGGTCCTTGGTTCCCATGAACACTTGTCTGGATTAGGGTTTTTTGGGGGTGCAGTCTGGTGATTTGGACATGAATTATCATCTAGCCGTATATTAACATACAGCCTTAGACAGAGTACACAAGAGCAGGACACTTCTATTCAACGGCCCACAGGGGAACACGGTCTGCTGGCCGTAGACTCACAGTGTCTGTCTTAGCACCCGGCCTGCTCATCGGAGGTGTTATGCTAATTAGCTCTTGTTTACACATAAGCGGGCACTCTGCCATCAATAATACAGTGCTTTTTGTCTACATGCCAACACTGATCATTTGACCAGGAGCAAGCAGCTGTATAAGACAAAGTTGTGAAACAAGTATAATCAGTAAAAGAAAAGAAGGAGCACTGGAGATACGTTTTGACAGCAGTACAGTAATTAATTTAATCAGCCACCATTTTTTATCTTTCAAAATCTAAGGGAATACCCTTTGTTGTATAATCTGCGTTAGAAGACTGGGACTATCAGAAAAGTAGGCTGTATAAAGATAATACATGAAAGTAAAGGGCAATAATATAGCAGTTGTTAACCACAAAACTGCAATAAATGACTTGTTTCGCATCATTTAGAAAAAGAAAAGTCAAACACTTTTTAAATCGATTATCTGTCTGGGTAATTGATTTTACCATACCAGATCAGTACCAGAAAATCATCATTCAGTAACTGAATACAGTACGGGGGGGAAACTGTACTTCCTGTTCTTTGTCCTCCATTTTCTGCCAGCGTGCCAACGAGGAGATGGGAGCTAAAATGAACACAGAGAAAACCACAACACGGGGTCTTGCTAGCTATCTACCATTGTGCCGTACAGACTCCTTGTCCTCCCCTCTCCATCTTGTGCCTCCCCACAGAGAGCCATCATGTGTAGTCTGAGTCATTCTCGATTACAGTATGTATTTATAGAGAGTAGAGTCAGGACCCAGGCCCTGTGTGCATGCATCTGTAAAAGTGTGTACTGTGTGTGTGTGTGTGTGTGTGTGTGTGTGTGTGTGTGTGTGTGTGTGTGTGTGTGTGTGTGTGTGTGTGTGTGTGTGTGTGTGTGTGTGTGTGTGTGTGTGTGTGTGTGTGTGTGTGTGTGTGTGTGTGTGTGTGTGTGTGTGTGTGTGTGTGTTTCTACCTCAAACTGCCTAAAACCTAGGGCCCAGAGTCCGGTGACTCACCCAGCAACTGGACGCTTCCACCAGGAGAGATGACGTCACCTGTCCTGAGATTTACTGCCCGCACTGCCCTCACTCTGATCCAGGTCAGAGAGGAAAAGTGCCACAGATTATCTGTCATGTCGCAGCTTAAAGACACTGCTTCATTTCCCAATTTTCAGAGCACAGGTCAAAGTAAATATGTGGCATTGCACTTTGTGAAAATGAAGGTGGAGAGGCCAAAGTTGTTTTTAGAAGCCAGACAGTACAGTAATGTTGTAAAATTGCAAATTACAGTTGTTATCGCACTCTTTGTCTTATCCATCACCAACACTGTCATTTACTTGCTGTCTATGTGTGTGTCCAGGTTTATACAGGCATGGACAGTCTTTCATGCTAAAGTTTGGAAGAAGCAGACCAGTTCACATACAATCACATATATGCACACACATGCACAAACACAGGGCTTAGGCCTTCGTGTGGCTGATGTTTGAACATTTCAATCGAGAAGACTATAAGACCTGCAGCTGCCTGTCTCGTCTGGTTGAAAAGGGGGGGCTTTTTTGGGCGGGAAGGCGAGGAGGCGGTGAATCCCCGATGAGAGATGAGGCATATTGAAAACTATATTAAATTACCCTGATTAACAATTTAGCCACGATCAGGCTAGCCGTGTGGGTACTCTATGGGGAGGCCCACAGACTATTCTTCCCCACAGCGCCAGGGTCGAAAGGTGCCCCAAGTTCACAGGCTCAGGCCCTTTGTTATGCTAACACCCTATCCCAAATCAGCTGCCTGCTTCATGGCCAGACACAAGCACTTCCCTGAGAACTTTCAGGGAGTCGTCATTCCACTTCATCTTAACCCCCCCTTTCTCTCAACACACACACATAGACAGTCTGTATTGCCAAATTCCATCTGCAATTCAACATTTGTTTCAAGTAGAAAATGGGTGGGAGTTTTGGGGTATTCTGTCTATGTCCTCAAACAATATTAAAGATGTCTTTATATCTACATTTGTTTTGTATATTTCAGGCTAAAATACTCCAAGGGTCAAATATTGCATTGTTTATTTTATTGTTATGTCAGATTTGTTTTTGTATTATGAAGTAAAGGGGAAACATCTCATTTCAATTTCTTTGCAAGTGCGGGTTAAATTTGAATAACAACAACTAGGTACTCCATTTTACAAAAATCACTGAAAATAATATGTTTCCGTTTCTCTGTCTCTGGGGAGGGATGATCCATAAACATTAAAAGGCCAGTTGATAAGACATGTAGTAGAGGTCAAGAGTCTAATGCGGGTCAAACACCCTTGACCTAAGGTCAAAGTGTTTAGCGTGAACATATGTGTAAAATCTTAATTCTTTAATGATGACAGTGCATTTTAGGGGGAATTAAGAGTTTTTACAAACAGATGTAAATAGTGAGGCTTTTATTTTTCAAAACATTTTTATCATATCAGAAAAGTCAAACATATCACAATATTTCACAATATTCATTAATCCAAAAATAATGTAGATACCGTGTTTGCTCAGAATTATTTGTATGTCCTTAGGACAATCAATTTATAATAATAATGTATTTCAATGTAAGAGATACATAACATATGATGCACACACATACATAACCTCTCTCACACACACTTTGTCACTGACAATAACAAAAACAACAACAGCAATGCATACATATCGCATAAGAATTGAATAAATGTCTTGAAAAACATGTAATATAATTATATACCACTGTTTGGAAGGCACTGATTGCGTACAGCCATGGTCCTGAGCTGTAGGCGTGTATAACTGCCCTCGTCTCTCACTCACTACTGCTGAGCCAAAACCTCAACCATGGGAGGGAAGGAAAAAGATTCTCATCAATGCAAATTAGAGCCCAGAACCTGGAAAGCCCTGTTTAAGTCACCGGTTTTCCAAAAAGCCAAAATCAAAGGCTTTCACCTCCAAATGTTGTTGTTAAAACACAACTACAGATGCTCCACATTACAAGATAGTCACATCCATGGATTAGTCTGCAGTCGCTTAAAAAAACGTCTCCACACTCAGGCTGCCAAAAGAGAAAATAAGGAGGCTTCTAATTCTGCCAGCATAATTGCCTGATTATAATGAGCTACTCTCTCTCTCTCCCTCTCTCTCTAGCTCTGCCTTTATTTCTGTGTGTCTGTTTCTGTATGCACACACACACACACACACACACACACACACACACACACACACACACACACACACACACACACACACACACACACACACACACACACACACACACACACACACACACACACACACACACACACACACACACACACACACACACACACACACACACACACACACAATGTAGCCTAATTCTGATATAAATCAGTCTTCAATTGAAAAGGGGAAAAAAATCTGCATTAATATTTCCCGGTGCTGCAATGGCGCTCTACAGTGTTTTCCTGAGACTTCAACAGCCAACACAGATTTAGAAAAGGAAATGAAATATACAGTTAAACAACACAAAATAGTAAAACAAGCCACCAAGCCTAACACTCAGACAAATAATTGATTTTGTGGTTTTCGTCTGAAGGTAACCATGAGGTAATGTGAGGTAAAGCATATGCCACTTTGCTTTATGTTGCATTGTTATTACATTATGACTTTGAATGTGTGAGACGTATAGAAGATGAAGAAATAAAACTGCAGTGTTCAAGATTAATCCAACCCCAAGGAACAACCACTGAACTAAATATAATTTTTTTTTTTTTAAATATACAAATTGCAAATCTTTAAATCGTATACCCAGTGTAGGATTGAGTTCTTATATAAATAGCATCAAAGTGAAATCTATATTTTTAACTATTTATTATTATACATCAACAAAGTCTTGTCGCTGAGAAATACTTTCAGTATGAAAAATTCTGAAACAATTAAGGAGAGGCCCAAAAACGTCAGTCTGAACAGATTAATCCCATGGTTCACAAAGAGAAACCCCCAGAAGATAATTATCATTTAATATCGAGATTTTATTACAGTCATATCAACTAGAGTCAATTTAATTGCATTTTTGTGACCATCTTATATTCAAATGAGAATAGAACGGCTTCATTAAAATTGTAGCGTAATAAATTCATTTTCTGTTCGATTTTATAACACTTAAAAAAAAAGCAGCAATAAAATTATTGTTTATTATTGTTTTTCAATCCCATGTATGCATGTAGGCTGTATGACCACGTTAAGCATTAACTAAAGTATATCAAGAAGAGAAAAGATACACACCTGACATGCCAGATACTCAGAACAGCAAATGTTACTAAAACACATGCGTCCAAAGTTTTAAAGCATAGTTGTTATTCTGTCTGCAATGTTTCCACTTGGCTATAGCATACGTTGCCTTGTTCCACCAGGATTTGTTCTTTCATCCCTCCAAAGCTGTCTAAGCCCGGACGCAGGCTAAATGAGCATGCCCACTCATGAATGCTGTTGCTTAATTGCAATCCCTGATGGAAAAAACGCCAAAGGAGATGCTTGAAAGCAGCGACACTTTAGGATAGAAACAGAACCTATTTCAAGCAAAAATAAATAAATGTATGTGTTCAAGTGTATATGAATGCCATTAATTGTAATAGGTGTAATTTTTTCCCAGCCCCCACACGAAATACAAAGGCATTCTTCAAGTGCGTCAATTTCATTGCCAGAAATTAGAATGACGTATTGAACGGGGACCTTGGAAGGCTATGTTACTGTGTTTGATGCAAAGGCACTGTGGTATCTGAAATGGGGTCTAATGTCAACAGTTGTTTGGATTGACATTTATATACAGTATTTATTTAAATATCTCTAGAGAATCCAGAAATAATCTGAAAAAAAAAGTAACTACTGTTGGTTACAGCCTACATTAAGTTCAACAACAGGCTAAATTACACATCAACGCCAAAGAGGAATGAAGCATTACTGTAAAATAAAATTATTGTTTGACCGGTCGGATTAAGAGTCATCTGTTGTTTAATGTATCAAAACCTTGACTTTGTCCAGCATTATACTATAAACACACACTACAGTACATCATTTGAGGTAATATCATTAAGAAATTAAGATTTTTCATCCTTGATATTTAATCCTGACACCTTCAAAACCTGCACTAAATTGTTGAACAGAATTTTCCACAGTGAATTTCTATGGTAAGATATTGTGGTTAACCAAATGTGTGTTTCGAAAACCATATTACTCTATTTAAGCAAAAAGCTCACGGTTTCTTTAAAGGAACTCAACGCTACACATAAATTATTCAGTAGTATTTGCATTTGCATTGTAATTTGCATCCTTGTAGGTTACATCGGCGCTGCACCAAAGAAAATTACATTCTGATCCATTTTCAGTCTTACTGGCGACGGGTTGAAATGGATTTTTGTTCCACTTTCCTCCTCTGCTTCGAGGTATACTGCTGAGATCAGTGACAAACATTTCAAACTGTTGTTTGATTAATAAAAGAAGGAAACGATGTATAATGCTAACCAGCACTCGCACACAAAAAGCGCTGCCATTAAAAATGAATCGTGACATTGAACAATGAGTCTATTTGATTGACTAGGCTGAGATTTTTACTGTAACATTCTCATCATCTTTATTTATATTGTAAGGCTTGTGAGTTGAAACTCAAAGAAACCAGTAGGCACGGAGGAGATGTCATATGGATTAAACATTAGGAAGAAGTGTGAAACTCTCACAGTAACTGAAGATTCTGGCTATTATGTTTCATCTAAAAATAACAAGCCTGACTAAAAAGAACAGACAACACTGGATAAGAAAAGAAAAAAAAGACACAAGCTCCAGAGAGAATAGAGTTCAAACAGCAGCAGTAATAGTGCTGAGTGTGATATGGAACGCAACGAGGAGAATGTACAGTATGAGACTCCCTTCAATTATAAATGAAAAATAAATCAGTGTGAAATGTATGGAATAACCCAGATACTGAAATAACACATTGCCAGTGTTCCTCTAGAGCCACTTTTGTAAGACGTCATTCTGTTTCAGAATCAAACTGAATTTATGTCTGGATTTAAAAAAAAAAAATCAATTAAAGTACATATATGTTCAGGTGAATCAACTCATTGCTTTATATTCATTGCTGACATAATCATTAGTAAACAGTTATCTTTATAATGACACCTTCCAGGCCTCAGGGCAGAATTTGCATTTTTTAGAGAGGAAAATGTGCAAGAGAGTAGATTGAGACATTGTGGTAACACACTCCTGCAGTGTGTGAGTGTGTGTGTGTGTGTGTGTGTGTGTGTGTGTGTGTGTGTGTGTGTGTGTGTGTGTGTCTACATACCACGAGGGGCTGGTACGATGCATCAAGGGGGTGGGGTAGGTATCCCTGCAATAAGAGAGGAGGGATTAGACAACGTATGCGCATGTGCAAAAACAGCCTAGCCATATCACACCCACATGTTGATGTACATCATAGTCTGTGTCTACAGCTGCAAACACATCACTGCAAAAAATGTGTACTGTGTGTTTGAGAGTTCCACCTTTAATCTTAGCCATGCTGTAAATAGAACCAAAAAAATGTAGAAAATTGACATGTTTTAAAATAATTTATAAAGAAGATACAAGGCAATACATAAACACAATAGTACATTAATATAGTGCAAGAGAAATAAGATGAAAAATAATTGTAAATGACATACTGTACAGTACAATAAATACTGTATACTGTAAATATATATACAAACTTATGGCCCCACGCAAAGTTGTATGATGAGGCCCATTGTGTCGTGAGCGTCGACGGGCCTATTGCCTAAAACCCTGTATCTGGTGGTCTTGGCAGTGTAATGTGTTTAGTGTTACTTAATAATAAACTACTCTATATCAAGAATACTCAAAGTATGCATGAAAAAAGAAAGATCTGAAAGTATGAGCAATGGCCTACGATACAATCAAGTCGCATTTAAAAAGTAATATTGTGAAATGTTCCCTTTAAAAAACATATATTGAATGTATTTCATTCAATGTTTGAAATAGCTTCAAGTGATGCAGATATCACTATGCCTAATTGTACTTAAAGGTCCCATGTCATGGCCATTTGTACTGATCATAATTCCATTGTTGAGGTATACTAAAATAGATTTATATTGTGCAATTTTCCAAAATCACATTGGTTTCTCACAGCATCTCTGTATAGTATGTGTATTCACTCTCTGCCCAGTGGCCGTCTGCGAGACAGCGAGACACAAACCCAGCCCGAACACACACACACACCCGCAGCCTGGCTGGGAGTTTGTGTGTGTGCTCACACACCGACTCACAGCCTCGGCGCGTCCCGCCGTCTCAGGGAGGAGAAATCGGCAGAGCTGCAGCTGAGAAAAGATTGAGTTTGTGTGTGTGTGTGTGTGTGTGTGTGTGTGTGTGTGTGTGTGTGTGTGTGTGTGTGTGTGTATGTGTGTGTGAGGAAGTCAGCGGATGGATTGATCCATTTGGACCAATCCACGGATTTAACGTAATGGCTCCGCGGACGTAACGGCTCCACGGATTGGTCAATTTGGACCAATGGGTCCATTTGGGTATGGGCACGTCACTGTACCCAGGAAGAAAAAGAGAAATCTCCACGAGGCGTTCTGGGGCAGCATAGACAGGTATTTTCTGTGTTAGAGTTTTACTCACTACAGGGTGTTCTTTGAGGGTTTGTGACTTTGCAGACCGTTTACATGCATACAAGCCTTCATAACACACAAGGGGATGGGTAATAACCGGAAAGGCATGACATGGGACCTTTAAAACTTTAGCAGAACCCCATATTTACAATTTTTTATGCAAATGCAAGTGGCCATATCTTGCGAAACACACTTTAAGATCAAGTATATAATAATAATAATAATTATGTAATTTCCAGACCACTGGAGAAAAACGTTGAAGTATGGCAAAAGGTGAACGCTCCATAAACTACAACTGGCACATTTGGCTCCTAATCATCCCATGAATAAATCATCGCTTATCAAAACAGAGTAACCTTCTGCATCATTAGGATTCCATATCAGATGTCAAGTGATTAAAACGTCGCACTAACTGCCAAGCACTGTTATCATTGATGTTAAAATACAACCACAAAAACCAACCTATGTGTTCCTTCTGTTGGAAGTTTGAGACTACAGGCTTTAAAATACATGTGATGAATTTCAATCTTTCTGAAAGGCCTCTGGCGTGATATGCAGAATTGCTTCACAGTTAATAACTTTAAACATGTAAAAGTAGCCGCCCTTAAAAGTCACCTTGATTAAGTGAATGCAGCCAACAGACCTAGATATTTTACTTATTGATGCATACAGCCGCAAAGTACAATGCATACTATCAATAATCCCATTCCGAGGTAAATCAATGAAGTCAAAGCCTATTCGTCGACGTACTGCTTCGGGACTACAGGCATCTGCTGCCATGACTATATAAGTATACTGTCTGATGTTGTAGGTACTGATCATGGATGTAAGTACCAATTGAACTGATATGTCATGTGTGGTGGTGTCTCTTTGCTCTCTTCCGGTTGCGGAGGTCCTAAAGCATACTTATAGAGATCCTGTTTAATCCTAATCAAAATGATAATGTCCATGTACATTTTTAAACCACATTTTGAATTGTAAGACACAAAACTTCGTTCAATATAATTTATAGCAACAGTTTTATTTTTATTTGTTGTGAATTGAATAATTAAATCCTCTTATTTTACTCTTTTTGCTCAGGCATATAGGAAGACACCGGCTTACCCAGAGTTCTAGCGTGACCTCTACTGCAGTTGAAAATACTTGGGAGAGGAGGTTGAATCCATTGATTTTGGACGATGTAACCTAAGTCTGCGAGGATACGGTGACAATTTGAATGAGAACCCCCTTCAGTTTGTGCATAACCATCGCAAGAAGGGCTTATGTGCTCCTCGCCACTTGATTTCCGACTCGGGGAGCTCAGTGTTGTCGGGGTAGAGTCAGTTTCAGCTGCACTGCATCAACATGGTGAGTGTAACAGCGAGCACCTGCACGCAACGGTTTCTCTTTATTGTCGCATTGCATTGATGGAGGCATTTTACTCACACCAGTTGTAATGCAGATTACTTACTATTTAGACTTTGCTGACTGATTGACGTTTTCATTCTATGTGTTCTTGCGATTGCAGTGTACTGTTAGCTTAGCTTGCTAACCAGAGCAAGTGCATGTAGCCGGCTAGTCAGTGTAGCGGTTTAGCTAGCATTAGCTCAAAGGGACCGTTGACTGCAATCCAGATGTTAATAGTTCATATTGGTGGCTGTTTCAATTGTTTTTCACTCGCATACAATGTCTGGGTGTACTGGTGTTGGGTTGTGTTTCAGGGTACATATTGAAGACAAGTAATCGGTATAAATCATACAACAAGCGGTTAGCATAACGTTGCCACTAAGCCGGTAGCAAGATACCTTTGGGAAAAGTTCACCTGCCTGACCTGCGCAGTTTGACCTCCGGATGTTTTGACCAGATATGAGTCTCATTTGGTCTCTTTTATTTGTAATTTCATGAAATTCGGTCGAGTACTCTTGATAGTTATTTCCAATTTTATTTCAAGGGTTTCTAAAAACCTGTCAGGAAAATGTTTGCAGTGTAAACTTGTTGGTTCTTCCAAAAGTCAATGAAGGGAGATTTATAATGGCATTCATTATGGTGTGAATTTGTTCTAGCACCCAATAATCCAACATTTTCCCCAAAAACACATGTTGTATCTCGAATCTCAAACAGTTAGCTATACATATAACAATAACAGTAACATGGGATGAGTTCACAATTCTTGGAGCTCCAAAACAACCCTCTTGGTTTTTTTGTTGTTGGTATGAGTATGTTGATGAGTACATTTCTAGTGTTCTTCATATCATATAATCAGAATATCCACAATATGCTGGTCTGTTACAGCAGCTAGGACAGGACTCTATTCACAGCACAGGTAGTAGTTCATTCTTGAAAGGAAGCTGGTAGAAAAACAAAGATAATCTGAATATTTCCAATGTATTGTAACACCACCAAGGTATACTGTATTACAAGGGGATGGGGTGAAAAAAACTAATCGCAGTATATCCTAGAAATAGGAAACATCCAGGATTTCCTCCAGTCTTACTTACTCCAGAATTAATATTAGGCCTATTCCAATATACATTATGTCCCATCTGTAACCAAAGCTGCAGTGTGTCTATTGGAAAGTGTAACCTTAGATGTCAAATACTTAATAGTTGAAAAGTTTTCATAGAAATATAAATACTTCAAGATAAATTAAACTAGGGAAGCATAAGCGGTTTTGCTCCTTCAAAGTTACTTTCATTGCCAAAATAGTAGTGAAGTGTTGGAGCTCTTATGGGTGGTTGTTATCACTGCAGCTCCCTCGTCTTACCCCCTACAGATTTAATTTAGTTGTTGTGTGGAGGGGGTCAAGCGGTATGGAAAGATAAGAGAGTCCATGCTGGCTCAATTCCCCCCAGGCCAGAGATCCTTGCAGGGTCCCCACAGAGAGTGGTCAGCATCCACCAAACTAAGGCAGTTTACTTTTGACCTATATATCATGACCATCCCTCACATGGAGAATGTATTGCGTCAGAAAGGTTGGGTTTGGACACGCATCACATCTTAGCGAGGACAATTTTTAATGGCACCCACACTCCTCTCTGGGACTCCAAACGAGGTATTGACTTCAGACTTTGGAGCTTACCACATGCTGGGTGACTGGGGATCCCCATGACCAATCCAACATATAGGTCTAGTGCAGAGTCCAGACTCAGCCCCTGTCCTGTTAGTTGTCATTTCCTTCCTCCCTTTAGTCTACACCAACAGCAGTCTGACATAGGGTTAACCATCATTTAGAAAGACATTTACTAGCATCATGCCCAGGGTTGTTCGTTATAGTTTTTATTTCATTATTGTGTATACATTATTGTTGCTAATCAGACGGGTATAATCAAAGCAGATATGTGTATGGGGTTAGGTTAATATGTCCAACTACATGCAGTGTAGCCATAAAAACCCAATTTATTTGTATAATAGTACAAGATTAAGTTTAATTATATATTTAAGAAAATATGCTGTAAAGCATGGTTGCCCAGTGCAAAACTCTATTAAAGTATTAGATACTAAAACTAGAGGATGGTGATAATATACATCACTAAAAGTCACAGCTCACACATGATGACAGACTGACCCAGAAGACACCTTTTCAGAATCAGAGTCCGTTTGGATGATGTACTGAATCAATGTTCCATTCTATGATAAACTTATTTCTTTTTGGTGTAATTATTCTCGAATCCACAAAAGTGCAGCTTAGGCGAGAGGAAAATAGCATTCTGAATTGCCCTTATTGGGTGAATGTAGGCTGTACTATTGAGTAAAGTTGAGAAAGGGGAGGGAGTTTCGTTTACACTAATATTATTGATGTGTAAACAAACATCATGTTGAGTAAACAAAGAAATCTACAGGACGGTTTGCTTTATTTATGGTATGAGTTTGCAAGGGTAGTTTCACTGCCTAGGTGCTCAAGGAGATATAAGATTATTGTGTTGGAAATAACTATTTCTATTGGGGATTAGTTAGGTAATTGGTTCTCTCACTGGTCAAGAGTGTGTAGGCACAGATATCAATGATTCCTACCGATTGCCCAAAAAGATAGGCCAACCCGCAGACCTTACCTGAAGTGAAAGGATATTAGTGCTGCATGATGGGAATGATTCTGGCCTCTTAAGCCTAAGTGAATATTGATCTTAGTGCGCTGGGTTGATATTGAGCTCCTTATGTTGCTAAATCTTTGGGTTTCTACCAAAGGAGCGCAGGCTGTTCTTTCTCCTGGGCACATGGAGGCTGTCATTGTGACAGATGTTGGAGTGTTTTTGTGAACATTGTATTTTACACCACTAAATGTAGTCAAACTACGGTACCTTGTAATGGTGAGTAAACTATGAAATGCCTTTTTAACTCAACATTGTGATTATGTTTTGTAAAAGTAACCCTTACATCCTACTTATTTCAAATTTGCAATGGCCTGCTGCAACCTTACACCTAATCATGTCAGCCAATACAAGGTCATCACTTCAACTGTTTCACTAATCATGTGAGAAGAGGTGTCTTTAGTTAGTGTTAGGAAGCCCCAGACACTTAAACATATCATGTTGCTCACCATGATGTCACATGAGAGTTGTGGTTAGGGACATCTGCTAGTCACTTGAAAATCATGTTAGGGCACTCAGGAACGGATGTTGGGATGATATGTAAGCATGTTGGTAGCCTCAAAGGTAGCCATGGCTTTTCTTTTTTGGTTTGACAGCTATTGGGGTCTTTAAAGTTAGGTCTTTTTATACTACAAACTAAACACATAGTGGCATTCAGTAAAATAGGAAAGTAGTAATATAAAGTGTTTTGGGGCATCTAACGGCCTTCTTCCTCTTCTTGGTGTGTCTGAATAATAAGTGTGTATCTCCTGGTTCTACAGAGCGCACTCCCAATCTCTGTTCATATTGAAATGAAGGTCATTCTGGGTTTGAGCTTTGAATCCTTATCAAGGTTGTTGAGTCAATTCTTTCCACAGCTTTCCCTTTTACAGTGTTTACAAAGAAAACATGCTGTGGTGTTTCATGTTCAAGGGTTTACCGTCTAGCTAAGGCTTTGCTTTTGGCCACATTATAAATCAAACACTTCATCTAGAGAAAATAGCCATGCAGTCTTGCCAAAAGCATACAAAACCTGGGGACCGTGAATATGCTTATCCCATTTCATCGTAATCTACCTTTTCTTTACCTTTTTGTTTGTTTTTGGAACTTATGATAGTCAAGATATAGAAAAGGCCAGCGGTCATGGTCAAGATTATTTTCTAATATCACATGCATTTACAGTTAGATTTTGTTGCTAGATGATAAGAAATGCTATGACTTCATCATCATTTTCAGATTGGTAATAACATTTTAAAAATCTTATTGCATTTGGAAAATATGGTGTAGCCTTTAAGTCCATATAAAGCTGTATTTCATATCTGTAGCTGCTTTATGTCATGCACAATTACTATTTAAATGTGATTTTAAACCCCCTTCCTTTTTCAACAGGGTGTGATCGGTGTGCAGCTGGTGGTTACCATGGTAATGGCCAGTGTAATTCAGAAAATCATACCTCATTATTCCTTCGCAAGATGGCTACTCTGCAGTGGCAGGTAAGGCAGGATCCTGTACATGCTGTTTCACTTTCTTTAAATGCTACAGTTTAATTTCTTCAATTTACCTCTAAGAAGTTTATTTCAGAGTTCTGAACAATGGGAGTGAAAATGTTTACTCGGACTGCAGCGTTCAGAACGGTTTATATAGAAGAAAAAAAGAGTCATCAAATGATACCGCGAAGACCAAAGGGTATCAAAATATTGGGAGGACCCGAGAGGGTGGTGCATAAAAATAAAAGAGCCGGCCTCATTTCCTCTAATTAGTGCCACATGTTTTCTCAGTAAACAACTTTTTGGAACACATTTAATAATTAATTATTTTTCACTTTTCAGGGCAATTTTTGAAAACGTTTTCTGAAAACTTTTGTCCTAGGCCTAAAGCCCAGAGTGGCCCCCCAGAATATTTAGTTACTAATTTTTCCATAATAAATAAATGTTCAAAGGGATGAACAAGCTGTGCTCCTTCTCTCCTCTTCTGCCACGCAGAGTGCTTCTTAAGATGCTCTGACAAGAGGGTTTCTAAACAAAGTCAAGCAAGGAGCCTGAAATGTCTTCAAATGGACGCTCTTAAATGAGCTCACATTTCAAGCTTAAGGACAGATAATCTTGCTGTGGTTAAGCCTCACACACACACACACACGCTTTTAAGATGTGTTTTGAGGATATAAAGTGGAGTTCTGATAAAAATCTGTTTTGTGTCTGTGTGTTCGGGAGTTAATCATAAAGCTTAGAGCTATTAAACAGGGAGTATGAGCTGGCAGAGTATCTCTCTACTGTCAGAGATAGAAAGCAGAGACAGATCCTAACCAAGTACAGGCTCAGTGACCACAAACTGGCAATCGAAACAGGAAGACTCAAAAGATCCTGGCAACCAAAAGAGAACAGAACATGTGGTCACTGTACGACAGGTGAGACTGAGACAGAGATGCACTTCCTCCTGAAGTGCCAAACATTCAACGAAGTAAGGAGCATTTATTGGAACAAGTTGAACTCTGTAATCCCAGGTTTCAAGGAGGTTGATGACCTCTCAAGACTGAGAGTACTCCTAGGAGAAGGAGACAAGGCACACCTTGCTGCCCAATATGTATACACATGCCACAACCTGAGGGACAGTGAATGAGACACACACACACACACGCGTGCACACGTTGAAATGTAATTGTATCACTGTATATATATATCATCAATAATAAGTAAACATTTGAAATGTATGTTAATGTTGTTAATTATTTTGTATTGTGATGCTTTGGCAACATTGTTTAATTTAACTTTCATGCCAATAAAGCCCCTTTTGAATTTGAATTTATTACACACTAAGGCTATGAGAAGGGACCTATTGTGCAAAATCCACCTGTTCATGTCTTTTATACATAAACATGTGTCCCCTCTGTGTAAAGAGATTCTGGAAAGGTTCAGGAAAAAAGATTCTCTCACTTTTTTTCCTGATCCATTTATATAAAAACCTGTGAAAATGAGCTGATCAGATTTTGGCCACTTTATGATGTCATAACGATTTGTTTGGCTTGTGTAACCATTAGCCAATCAGCAGCCACCTTATCACCTGAATCTCCTCCTAGAGCACCTTTGTGTTATTTTTAACCAAATATCTCTCAGAGGGCTGTGGGGAGTGGCTCCTTATGTTCATCTAAAGTAACAGACCCAGAATCAGCACTTTTGAAACAGGGCTGAAACAGAGGGTATTATGGGATGCGACAATGATCTGTTTGGTATTTCAGCCAATCAGAGGCATGTTCTGTATATATCTGCGACCTATAATATATTAATGAAAAACAGTATAGTAGGTGACCTTTAAGTGCTTTCAAGAGCATCTTTCAATTATATTTTTGATATTATTGCTTTAATGTTTGATGTAAAGTAAATGTAAGTAATTGAACTCTACTCCAGTTAGCACACAAAGCATTATACATTTTTGTTAAAGTTTTAATTACTTACTATTTCCATGCCAAGCAACCATTGTGGTAGATATATTTTAAATTGAATGTTTTGATAATTGCTTTGTATGTTCAGTGTGTGTGTTTTTGTTTTATTCAAAAATCTCTGCTTTATTTTGTCCCCCTTTTCTTCCTCTGTCCATGTCGGAGCCTGGTTCCTCATCCCTCTGCTTCTCTTTGTTCACAGTCTGCGGTGGTATCAGCACCCTACGGAAGATGAGTTGAGGAGCTTAGCTGGGAAACAAAAAGGACAGAAGAAGAAAGACAGGTAGGTAGGGAGGGGGGGGTGACGGGGGCCGGAATGAAGAAGGGCTATTGTTTTGGGGCTGGGGAAATGCAGTGGCACAGAGGAGGTACGAAAGGCACCCCTTTCATCAGAGAGGCATGAAAAGATGAGAAGCAGACATTTGAGATGGATGGAGACCACAGGCCTGTCGGCAAACAGATGAAGCTGATGTGTTTATGTGGCTCATTTAAGGCCTGTTTGAAGTAAGGAGACCGAAGTCTGTTTTTGTTCCTTTATGGCTCTTCATCGAGGCTCAGAGCAACCGGGCTTAGAAGTGGCCCTGTCTGGCGGATGTGAGGAAAGTTGGTTCTGTTTTTTGGAGCCATTACTATTAGGCTATTTTAGGGGCTGACACTTTAAAAGGATTGCATCTTCTCTGAAATCAAAGTCTTCTAAACAGCATTATATCTTCAAAGTGGTCAGATGTCAAGCTTTGATTCTGGCATATCATTTCCCATCAAGGCTACTTTTGCAATTCAAAAAACAATATTATTCCATTTTTCGGGCTGCAGGTGGAAGTTGAACCATATGTTGAACACATAAATGAAGTGGTGTTTCCTTTGTACTATCCTTTTTAAATATGAATTTAAATTGAAGTCACAACTGAGAGTTAATCCTCACTGTTCCTCACCGTGTCCAGCTTCTAACTCGGGCACAGTCTTTTCTCCGGCCCTGTATGAGGTACAGCGAGGCCCTCTAACACCACATGCTCAGTAATCCCTTCAAGGAAAAGATGGGACAACTGTCCGTTTGCCAGCTCGTGCCATGCCGCTCGGTTCCCTTTGTTTAACGCCCGACTCCCTCAGTCAGGGGTGAAGCTGAGCCCCTTTTCTCCTGTCAGGTGCCTCACAGATGAACTCTGTCCAGGGCATGTTTGGCCCTAGAGTCTTACTGTGGTATTGTGCTGTGAATCTAGCGCACACAGGGTGAACAAACAAAGCCCAGAACTGAGGAGGCCACCAGACAGCTCTTAAAGCCTAAAGAACAGCTCTGCATTCGCCTGCTGTTAGATATCGAGCACAGCCTATGCTTTGCCCCCTTTGGTCATGGAATAGTCCAATAGTATTAGTAGCAACAGGAATAACTACAACTCTGCCAAATGTTAGCGTTGTAAGCCAGAGTCGCATTGGGTGCAGAAAAGTGTGGTTCCTTCTTTTCATTGTATAATAGGAAACATTAATTTAACTGTTGTTTCCTCACAGGAATACACAAATAAAATGCTTTAACATTTGAATGTCCTTGTTTCTGGTATACTGACCCTATTCTCGGTTTTGCTGCTCTCTCCTTTCTGCTTTAGGAAGTTCAATGGTCACATTGACCATAAGCCAGTAACAGTTCCCAAGGACATAGATTTACAGCTGGAGACGAAATGCATCACAGAAGTCGACACGTTAGGTATAAATCTAAGAGGGCCAATGTCTCCACAGTTTAATATCAACTTTTAAATCACACACTCTTTTTCACTTTTGCATAAACTGGCCTGTATATATTTTATTATTGAATATTATGATGAAAGTAAATTCTCTTTGCCCCCAGCGTTGCACTACTTCCCAGAGTTCCAGTGGCTGGTGGATTTCACAGTAGCGGCGACTGTGGTCTATCTGATAACAGAGCTGTACTACTGCGTGGCTCAGCCCTCGGGAGAGATGAACATCAGTGTGGTCTGGAGTCTGCTAGTGCTAGCTTTTGTCCTGTATCCTTACATCACTCACTCTTAACATACTTTTTATCTGACTCTTACATCTATCTCGTGATTTGGTTTTCAATGTTCTTTAAATTGGTAACACATATATGTCATTATGTGGGTGGGGTTGGCAACATGAGGTTTCAGTGGAAGTATTTTCTATAGTCTCTTTCGTGCTCTCACAATTTCCTTATTTTCAATTCATCACCACATTCTATATATGTCATAGGTTAACATGTCTTTGTCTATAAGAGAGCAAATCCTTCCTGCTTGATTGTGTGGATGCAGCACGGTTTGAGAGGGATCATAAAATGACCGCTCGAGCTCCTACTGGCTCGACAGCCAGCACCTTTATCCTCCACAGCTGCCTGTTATTTTGCTACACTGAATGACGGTTAAATGTTATGCATTAACCTCGCCACCAACCACAGGGATCAATCTTTCCAGTGCTCTTGGTCAGGCCCCCGCTCTCTCAGTCAGATGGTGTGTCATTTCCTGCCTACGTCGGAGATTGGAGGCCCAATTTTCACAGCCCAACAGACTGATATGCTTTGGGGAGGGGGAGGAGGGAAGACAGGGCAATAGATTGACTTGCACTATGAAGATGATGGAATGTGTTGGCTCAGTATAAGTGTTAATGGGACACTTGATTTCAGTTTTCCTATTTCAGCCCTGATGGTATGTTTAAAACACTTGCCGTCTCGACTGCCTTAACCTTCTCTGACAGCCCTGGAGCTAGCCAGTCGTCAAGTATCTGCATCTAATGGCACCTCGCTTATCCCCCTAGTTCACTGGAATGTATACATTTGACTTCCTTCATCCTCACCTTTGCCCAATGTTGATAGGAAAGCTCTGTGTTTTATTAATTGTAGCCCAACACATGATGGCTCAAAAACCTCTTTTTCAACTCCATGCTGGCTTGAACTCGTCCTTTTGAGTGTTTGTACAGCTGTCTTCACAGTGCTGAATACAAGGGGGGGGGGGGGGGAAGGGAGACTCCGCTGGTTCGAATACCATTCCTATAATGGACTAACGGGAGTGAACAATTGGCATGCTGTCGCCTGAAATGTTGCACCTTCCATCTCCGAGGCAAACGGTTCTCTTTAGAAAACACGCTCTGTCCTCAGCTGTCTGATCAAGGTTGACAGGGGCAGAGTGAAAATGATGACATCCTTGATCGCATGCATAGGTGCCAAAGTCCCTCACGTTCTGTACCCACACTGGCTGAGTAGCAGGTTTTGTGTAGCATTAAGGGTCTCAGGGTCCAAAGGGTTCTGTAAGAATGCACAGTGTGCTTTTATGAAGCTGAGACACATTTTTGGTGCTGAAAAGATGTTTGACTGTGCTCTGAAGCTTTTGTATTGGTTGTTTGCTGCGACACATTTCCCTTGAACCTGCAAAAGGCATTGCAAATATATCAGCAAAGCAGTTGGGGTTTGCTTGATGTGCTTGTGTGTCTCTGGAGATGTTTTTCCCTTGACTCTGAACCCCCTACAGAAAGACCCTTTTCTCTATAACGGCCCATTACTTCAAGCTGGAGGAAGGAGGCGAGCGCTCACTCTGCATTACTTTTGCTTTCTTCTTTTTTGTCAAAGCCATGGCCATTCTCATTGTCACTGAAAACTACCTGGAGTTTGGTCTTGAAACAGGTTAGTTCTCTCCTCAATGATTTTTCTCGTTGCTAACAATGAATGTTATTGCTTTTTGGTCACTCTTTAACGTTTTCCTCATTTTCTAGGATTTGCAAACTTCTCCGACAGTGCTCTAGAGTTTCTGCAGCACCAGGGCTTGGAGTCCCAGTAAGTACAGCATCAGTATTCTCATAGTATCCTTTTTGTTTTCTCTGCCTTCATGAATTCTTTATGACTCCTAAAACGACTGTAGTATCTCACTATGTGTTTTCTTTTTCACAGGGGTCCCATATCTAAACTCACCTTCAAGCTGATCCTGGCCCTGCTCTGCTCCCTGATTGGAGCATTCCTAACTTTCCCTGGTCTACGATTGGCCCAGATGCACCTCGATGCACTCAATCTGACCACAGGCAGATTTACACAGTAAGTCCACTACAGTGTCTGTCTTCCCTTCTGGGGTCAAACTCATGTATTTCTCATTGAATACACTTAAAGTCGTTGTTATCCTTTTAATATAAATGGTGGAAAGTCTTTGAAAATATTTGTTGACACAACTTTTACGATCAGAACCTGGTCAGGAAACTTTGTAATGGGGCTTTTTTTTTTTTAAACCTTTGTCAGGTTCTTTGTGTTTTACATCATTTTTTTAGGATCAACCTTCAAAATCTTTATTTCTCTAAATGTTCCGCGGCATTTAAGGTGAAAGCACAGAAGGTCGATTATTTTTCTCACATAAATGAATCGCTGTTCAATGGAATATATATGTTTCTGATGATAATGGAAACAAAGGATTAGACCCTCCAGAAAAACGCGGGCAAAAATCCTTGATTATGAGATTAAACATTCAGGGTTTTTATGTGATTTTATGCGGTGAAATTGCGGGAAGTTGCAAAATATACGGAAAGTTGCGAAAAATAATAGATTTTTTTTTAATATTGGGCTGTCTTATTTATTCTCTCTCACACACAACCTGCCACTAACGTTAAACCCCTTTCCTATTCACTTAAACACATTCAATGTTTATTTATTGTAAAAGCAATTGGGCTATTTTAATCTCTCTCTCTCTCTCTCTCACTCACTCACACACACACACACACACACACACACACACACACACACACACACACACACACACACACACACACACACACACACTTCTCCGCCTCATTCTGTTTTCATTTACTCGTTCGTTATCTGACCAGCTTCAATCTTGTAGGCTACTCACTTCGTTTCTTGTAGCCCTCGAAAGGGTTTTGGAGGTTGATCCCTCGGTGAACGTGAGTTGTTTGGCTTTCTTGTCCGCAGCAGCAGAAAGCATTTTCGAATGTTTGATTGAATCAAAGTGGGTCGTCACTGTTGATTTTCTCTAAGACGTATGCTCCAACACACAGTTGCACGGGGTGCAGAATAGTTTCCCCCGACTTTCGTGAAAGACATCGGGGTACTGCTTTGCCCGGTCTTTAGCAGAAATGTTCGTTGTGTGAGTTCCACACGTTCACTCTACGGTGTTGTTTACCTTCTGTGATGCGCGAGCTGATGACGTCACGTCATCATCACTACTTCACCTCAAGACAGTCTATGGTCAAGAAAAGTTAACTTTTTTTTCCCTCAACTTTGTGTGGAAAAATGCGGGGATTATGCGGCCTTTTGATAAATATGCGGCCTTTTAAAAATCTGCGCCATTTTGCTGATTATGCGGTAAATTCTGCGATCGCAGGATCGCGTTTTTCTGGAGGGTCTAAATTATAGTGTGCTGTAGGTTTTGTCTGTGGTTCTGGGCTTAATTAAAACACAATGTGCTCAAATTGGCCACACACATTGCTCAAGTACCCACCTGTCCTGCCTTGGAGTACCAAGAAGCCAAACACAGTGCCATTGTACTCGACTGAGTCAGATGAAGACTTCCTCAGTTGGGGCAGATTTCTATTTCAGAACTCCCTGGTTGACGTGTCAATTAAAGGGAGCACGTCACATCCAGATAATCCACTTTCGCATTGCAGACTTTTCCAAAAATGGCCTCCTCATCCATTCCTACCTCATGAGCTTACACCTTCAGACGCTGTCACTACAAGATTATCTCCAAGCCCTTCAAAATACTAGCCTTGGTTATCTTCCCACCTTCTTATGGAAAGCTGGACCATATTTGTCCTTATGTAAACTTCTAGATTAAAAAGTGGATCATCAGAAGTCTCCTGGGACACTGGCTGTTAATGTGGAAAAAAGCGGTTGGATTTTCTTTCTACCACTTTGAATTCTTAATGTAACTCTGCATCTTTTCCTTCACCTCCCTGTTTCTCTAGGACTCTGCTTCATATCAACTTCTTGTCCCCTCTTATCATGGTCCTGCTGTGGGTGAGGCCCATTACCAAGGACTACCTAATAAACCCCTATCTGGAAAAGGGGAATTTGCCTTTGTAAGTAAAATGAGTTATTTGGTTGAAAATAAGAGTTTAATGGATGATTAAATGATCGATGAACACAATACTGCAAGTGCTGTTGCCATTCTGACACATGTCTTGTTCACACCGCTTGTGTTTTTTATTTACTATAATTCTCCTGCTCATGAATATGATATGTTCTCTGTGCTGTGACGAGACACATTCTTGCGTGTTTATATAAATAGCCATAGTTAGTGTGCTTAAAACCAAAAACATTTGATTGGAAGAGAAACTTTTTTTTAGTTAACTTTTTTTGAATGCTGTTAATAACAACAAATGTATTTGCTATATTACTAATTATAATAAGGGAGCATAACTAATAAGCCTATGGTAAAATGGTTTGCAGCTCAAGCAAGATTGCCATACATTTTTTTTTTTTAAACAACAGTGTGCTGATAGTGTTCTGTTGAGTGATCTTGATAGGCCAGCCAGTTTGACTCCCTTTATAGCTAGCTCGCTAATTAGCTGCCATTCAAACAGGAGGGGTAGGACAACATTGGCCAGCTGTGAATATAAAAGTGATTGTGGCTCTTGTGTAGGAAACTGGATGGAAACGATGCAACAGCAGTCATGAAAATGAGATTTACAATGGTTCAATGAGATAAGAAATGTGTTCAGCTTGGAGGTGAAATGGCAATACACACATTTTCTACTTGGGTTTGATTAGAGTGTGAGCAAATATAGTCATACCTCAGTGAAAGCTCTTTATTGTATCACTAACTGCTGTCATTTGTTAGCTGCCTTTTCATTCTAACATTACTTCTTTCATTAGTTGTAGGTTTGAATTCTGTCATGTGCCAACTTGTTTCTGCTGCCAGCAGTGACTGACACCATCAAGGTCAAACACCATAAAGCCAGATTTCCTGATACAATATCCTTCTGTTCCTTTTTTCTCTCTCCATTCCACCCTCTTTTCCTTCTCTTTTGAGTTTTATATGAATCATTTGCTCTTATTATCTCTCATTGTCTCTGCGTATATATCCAAATGATGGAGCAGATGCATGATGCGTTGAAAGCTGCCATCCCTTCATCATGTCTCCTCACGCTCCTGTCTTTCCATTATCACCAGGATGACGGAGGATACGTATGATACGTTACGGTTGTGGGCCATCATACTGATGTGTGTGCTCCGACTCGCTATGATGAGACACCATTTACAGGCCTACCTCAACCTGGCCCAGAAGGGTGTGGACCAGATGAAGAAGGAGGCGGGACGCATAAGTACCGTTGACCTGCAGAAGATGGTGAATAAGAGGATGGATTTATTTAGAAACACAAAAAGATAACTTTATCCCATTTAACACATGGCACACTGTGGATGGGGTTAAGAGGCAGAGCTGTGTTTAGACACACAGTGAGCGTTTAGATGGGGCCACCTTGCTGCTTTTGCAGGGTTGGAGAATAAAATAAGCCCTTTTACTTAGAGCAAATATAGACACATCCAGGGGCCTGTCTTTGTGAATTAAGGAACAAAGTCTAAAACTGTGCACAGGGCCTGCATTATGCAGGAGGCATGCAGCCCACCTGTAGTGCACTTGGAAATAGGATACATTATCAGTGAGTGTGTTGTGGCCCAATGCGTCAGCTCCTGCTATCATTGCTTTCAAAAGCCCCTTCCCAACATAAAGTACTGACTGTTTGGTCGAGTGAAGACAACCACAGCCTATCTTATAACTCGTATTGTTGTTCGCTATGTGCACAAATACTATTATACATTAAAGTACAAATTAGATTATGTGGTGCAGCAAACACAGGTGTGCTGTGAATATTGTGTATTTCAGATGGATTTAATTTCTAGACTTGGTAAAAGGGTCTCTGTAAACAAAAAATATCAACAGATACAACATATTTAAAACTGTTATTGTCCAAAGGGCTGAACGATATGGAGAAAATCAAAATATTTTTGACCAAATACTTCTGTTGAAATTGCGACGACTGTATATAGTGGACTGATTCCTCTGTTGTGTTGGATCCCATTCCTCACATAAGTTGATGTTTGAGGAGATATCTGAGTGTGTCATTATGTTCTGGTTAACAGTTTGTGTAAAACCACACAGTAATCTAATTCTAACTCTCCACTCTCACCCAGGTTGCTCGTGTTTTTTACTACTTGTGTGTAATCGCACTACAGTATGTGGCACCGCTGGTGATGCTGCTGCATACAACTTTGCTGCTAAAAACCTTAGGTGAGTCATGATCAGTCATTTTTTTTTTTTTTTTTTTTTTTTCAATTTGAAATATCTCTTACCTTCCATAAATGGTATCTAATGTCATCCTTTGTCTTCCAGGTGGACACTCCTGGTGGGTCTACCCTACAGAGGACCTGCCTTGCATCTATGAAATTAACTCTGACTCTGTGATGGGGGCGGCCCCTGTAGCAGCCCCCCCACCGGCGGTAGAAACAGCAGCCCAGGGGTCTGTGGCCCAGCTGTCGGTGGCCCTGGGGGGCCTGCGGACTGTCTTCAGCCCCTTGCTTTTCCGTGGCCTCTTCTCCTTCTTCACTTGGTGGGTTGCTGCCTGCCTCTTCTCCACCTCCCTCTTTGGTCTCTTCTACCATCAGTATCTCATGGCGGGATAACCCCCACCCTGTGTCGGGCCCAATCAGAAAGGACTGAGTAGAAAAACAGAGGCCTAATGATGACACACACACACACACACACACACACACATCCTCCCTTCCCTTCCTCTGACCAACTAAACCCTGACTGACCATATCATCAGAGCTCCTGGTTCAACTTCCAGTGCTTCCTCCACAGACGACTCTGTGAACTCTTGTCATTGTTTTTAATACACAACCATTACCTTTTTATTTTGGAGAGCAAGGTTTCTAAACCCCTAACAGACTAAATCGGGAGTTGGAAGAATTGTAATATGTGTCATTAGTGTATTGCCATAGTAATGAGAAATTGGTCCAGTTTGCTGTGTGACATTTTAATCATATGAGGTAAAGTAATATATCTCAGACGCTGATTACAATTAATTTAAAATGTGGTGTGGCATTTCTCCTTAAATCCACCAGGGTCAGGAGAGATTTTAATTAATGATCTTTTTTTCACAACTGATTTCATGTAACACTCTGCAAGACTGGGTCCATGCTGTTTAAGTGTTATGGTTTGGTACGTATGTGCGGGGCCTTGACAATGAGAGTCAGTCAACTATCTATATTCCAGTCTGTCATTACAGGCCATAATGGGGCTTATTTCCCTGAGTGATACAACGTGAAGGAGCTACATAGAGGTCACAAATAACGCGTTTGTTTGTGACTTCATTTGAGCCTTAAAATCACATTTTGTTATTGTATGTTTTTGGGGGAAAACAATGGTCGACGTACTTGTGCCCCCTGTTTGTCCTTTTGATCAAAACTTAAAAATATGTGCGTTGAAACAAAATTGCCTGTTTTACTAAAATGTCTAAATTTGATTGCCACGGACCTCGATAGTGTCTGGAATAGTCTTAAAATGTTGTGTCAAGGACCAGTACGCCTCAGTTTGAGGAGGGGGGGGGGGCTGTTCTCAGCTAAAAAGCGTCGGAGAGTGGACTTCTGAAGAACTGCAGAGGAGGAAGAGGAGATGTATAACTCATTGACTTGAAACTGATGTATTTAAGTGTTTTAAACTGCGTCGTAACCTTCTTGGTTTTAACTGAGCCATTTTAGAGTTTATGAGATTTTTTTCTTTTTAACAGCAGAGACGATTCAAAGGGAGGACAGCACTAAGGGCTCAGCCCAGGTTTGTGCTGGTTTCCATGTGTCTGTCTGCATGTACAGGATCTCTGCTGTAGGTCAGCTGTAATCTAAAAGGGCATTGTGATCAAGAGGAGATGATGTCAACTACTGTTGGTGAACTACCGCCTTTATGTTCTGCTTTCCATTTGACATGTTACCCATCCTTTGCTTTTTTTTAAACTCATTTGAGAACAGCTGTTTTTATTCTTTTTCTAATGGATCAAAAGTTGTAAAAGTGCCAAGTGAGTCTGTTCCCCTGTCCGGATGGCTATAGATTGGGTGTCTGCTAGTGTTTAAACCTTTAACTGACTACAACTCTGCGGCCTTCTTTCTTCTGTAGTTCCATCTCAATAAAGAGGGGAATCTCAAGCCCTGGTTTCCATCGAGACATAACAGCATTTACAGTGTCTTTGCATACTGTAATTATTTGGTGGGTAAATGTCTGCACTAAGAGTCAAAGGGCCTATGATTGTCCAGCCCTTCCAGGAACGTGGTGCCAGATGAATTACAGATCACACAATCTGGTGGCATTTAATGTGGTCGTTATTATATCATAGAGCTGTAATTTCTGAATTGCAGCTCTATGAGTTTTTGTACAGGACATATTTTACAACCTCAAGCAGCTCTATCTCATTTTTAGCTCTTGATGTCAAAAGTCTTAGAAATCGTCTTTTTTTTTTCTTTTTTTTTAAAGATGGGGATTATGCACATAATGAATGTATCCATCCTGCCTAATTTCTAGATTGTTTTTCATGAAAATAATTTGTATGGTGAGTTGATTTAACACCTCTGCACTTCCTGAAGTCTTTCCTCGTCTACTACCATCTTTTAATCTACCTTTCAAGCTAAATCTAATTTATCCTAATGATTATTTTTGATTGATTTATCTTTGTTTTGTATTTATTACACATGCTGAGGCCTGTAAACATTTCTAATTTTAACAGCGAACACATGATTTTGTTATTTGGGGGGGGGCGGGGGGCATGATGGTTTAAATCAATTTTGAAAAAAACGTGTTCGACAAATCAGTTACAGATTAACCTTTTTTTAATTGTCTGGTCCGTTAAGAAGTAGCTGGGATACTTTCAGAATTCAGTGGCCTGATGAGGCGATGTTTCTTCTGTTTGTTACCACTGAAGTGTTTATAATTCATTGTTGAGTTCACAAAGTAAATTACACACATTGTTCTTTCATGTATTTATTTCTGTTCTAGATTTTCTCTTAAATAAATTATGTTCTTTACTTTGTCCTTTTTTATTTTTGTATCTTCATGCTCTATGACTGGCTTTACATAGGGCCTTAGCAGTATCGACACAAGGAGGTGGGTTCATTTATAAAGCTGCAATCATTCTGGACTCCAAGTAAAGTCAAAGGAATTATCTAAAGTCCTTTTTTGTTTTTACTTTTGAATGATATGCTCCAAAGTGGGTCAGCTTACAGTCATGAGATGCTGCAAAGACAGTCTGCTAATGTTATACATCCATTTTCAACACATCAAACGGACAGCAAACTAGTAGTCCCATTAAATGTGAATGATACTCTGGCCCATGCAAGAGAATGACTCACAACTTCAGAAATAATCACCAAAGACTTGTTGTAAAATAGTTCATTGACTCAATGTCTCTCTTGTTAGATCTCTTGTCTTTCCTTTAAATCATGCCAAGAAAGCTTAAAGTCCTTGACTTGTGGTTCAAAACAGTAAGCGTATCATTTGGCATGTTGTGTTTTACAAAACTGTTCACTTGTAAACTGTGCTTTGTTCAAATCTAACATGACAGCTGTTTTTTTTTTACAGGAAAGAAGCTAATGTGACTGATTTTTTTTTTTACAGTCAGAATGTAAAGAATAACTGTCCAATAAAGTGGTTTTAAAATATGTGTTTGGCCTTTACTGCAGAGCTGCTTCTTGTGGAATGGCCTTGAATTCATGCTGAAAATTGCTCGAAGGAAATGATATGCCCTGCACACGGGTTGGACCGTGAGTTACAAAATAGGTCAACACAGATGCCCCTTTCTTAAAACCTTAGTGCTTTATTCATCATTCTTTACATCGGCTCCTATTTGGGTCTTCAAGGTTGAAGGCAGATTATTTTCTTTTGGATTTAGTAGTCTTTGAATAATGGTGCTCAATAATACTGTAATTGTGTGTCATCAGTCTACTTGTGAAATATCTCCTCTTAAAAACTTGTATTGATTTAGACACTCAACAGGCAGCAGCCATCGATTTTTGCTTTTCTTAGTTTAGCTTCTCTATTCTTGTGGGAAAGGTTAGTGGAGTAGATAGGGGGATAAAATGACAAACGCTCCCAAAACTCCTTAATGCGCGCCATTCTCTGGGAAAAACATCGGGCAAGTTAATACAGGCCTCAAGTGCCATTGTCCACATGAGCGAGAACACTGGGCCAACGCATTCATTCATAGGTAGACAGATCAATAAGACAGCTTCCAAAACAAACCAGTGGAGAGGTTCCTTTATTCCTCTTGAGTGGGGCCTATTCACCAAGGTCCCTTCTTCGTAGAGTGGCGTGGAGCTCTGCCTCAGGAAGGGGAGCAGGGACCCCTCCCCCCTTTAGCCCAAACACAGCCAGAGGAACTGAGAAGCTTCTGGAGGGCTGACGCTATAATAGTGGGCTTTCTGCGTGACACAGAGGTGATCCCACCCTCATGGTTATTGTTCGAAGCAGCAGCCATACTTCATGACTGACCTGACCTTGTGTCGTGAAAGGCCTAAAAGAGAACACTTAACATTGCTGGAACTACTCTGTGCGTTTTTTTTTTAACTTTCTTTACAATAGTTACTTTAAATTATGACAATGATAGGAACAACAGAAACAGTCCCCTGCAGTATTAGGTGCCAATATCAGATTTGTTAACTGAGATTATTATAAAGCAGTCACCTTAAATGTAACACGTGCAATTATCATCCTTTCATTACCATGACAATAGGTGAGAGTGGGGGTTTGAAAATACTGACATTTCGGAAGATTGTTATAAAGTTTATTTATCAGAAATTGTTTCCACAAAGCAGCATTTTCAAAAGAAATATGTAGTGACACAAATATATTATTAAAACAAGAACTTTGTTTGGGAAAAGTGTATTGAAAGGTAGTAAACACAGGACAAATTCCCAATGTGTTGAACTAACACATTCAATTAAAGACTACATTGTTTTATGAAAGGCAGTGAGATGCCTGTGTTTAAAAAATGAATAAAAAAACAAATTATGTACATTAGAAAATACAACTTTTTATATTGTTAGACTGGGTCAGGTGTATCAATCAGTGTTATTTAAAGCTGTGGTTCTCTGTATGATTTTACAAGGAGCATACAAATACAACCTAACACATAGAAAGCAAAGATACAGGAAACATTTAAGACAATTTGTACATGTTATCCCTGACACACACACACACACACACACACACACACACACACACACACACACACACACACACACACACACACACACACACACACACACACACACACACACACACACACTCACTGATGCTGACCCATTCATCATTCACATCCACGCATATGGGTAATATTGTTCATCTATAAAGCTGTATGTATAATGGCCTAATTGAGTTTAACGTGCTCCAGTTATCAGTGCAAAGCAGGGGAAAAGAAACAGAGATTCTCGCAAAGCAAAGTACATTTAAATCTCGTCATGGTTCACATTTGAGGTCCACCGCCTCGTGCTCGGAGTATGAAATGGCTGACTGCCCTGGTGGTAATCACCACTGCTCTTACATTAATTCATCTCCACATGAACATTGTTCCTTTGGGGTTTCCGTGCTTCATCAGCAGCCCTCTGATAGACACTATACACACACTGCTACTGTATAGCTCTTTTAAAGGCGTGTGTGTGTATTTAGCACTTAAATGAATTGCTTTTCTTCTACGCTTAATGTAAACCAACAGTGACACTTCCTCTCTTTTTTCTTTTATAAATTCTGTATAGATTATATTTAGTTTTATTAAACCTAATTGGCCCTTTTTATAAAGTATAATGAATTGAAGTGAAATGAAATGTAGTGTGATGAGAGTGCAGCTCAAGTATCACACAGTAAAAGGAGGTGCCTTCATGAAAACACTTGCTTGAACACTTCCTCTCATAGTGAGCAACCATATTAATATCAATGTTCTCTTATTGCATCCATAAGATGCTTTTAACGTAGCTTTGTACCTCTTCAAATGGGAATATTCACCCACTAAGATACATTGATTTGATGTTCTGTGTCTTTTATGTGTAAACTGTGATTTAATTAGAAAGCCCTGCTTAACTGTTAAACCAATATTTAGCCAAGCAGAACCAGAGATTAATGGTTTTACGGTGAAAAAGTAGCACATAGAGCTCAAAGAAAGCTGCTAGATTTCAAAATCAACATGAATGAATACATTAAATATATATATGTATTTTGACTCCTGCTGTGTCCTATTTCTCCTGCTACTGTAGATGCCTCCTTCAGAATAACAACCAACAGAGTGGACTGCCCCCTAGTGCCACCGGCTGAGTGTGACAGCGTGCGGAGGGTGAGGGGGGGGGGGGGGGGGGGGGGGGGGGGGGTGCCTGGTGCTCTGAGCATTAGCAGAATGCGATCGTCTCAGTGCCATCCAATCAGAGAGCGACTTGGTAACGTGTTCATACATCCAGTGGAAATAGGTGGCGAATGCAAATGCTCCAAGATCAAGGTTTCTCATTGGCAATAGTGAAGCACTTGTTTCTCTCCTTTCATGTCCGAATGATGATGGTGATAATAAGAGGGGAGGACAGGCCTCAGATTGAGCCAAAGGGGGAACGAGCATCGATGAGATCTTTGATATGGAATGCTGCATCATATGATATTAGTGTCATTCAGTGTGCTGTTTGATTGACAGTTTATTAGAAAACCTGGGAGGAATGCACCATTGTCCTCATCCATTTTTCATTTTCGAAGTGGGGACACTTTGATGCACTTTGGTGAGTGTGGTGCTCAAACTAGGACAAAAGAGCTGCAGCCTACATCCCATTTTTTCTTTGCCGGGCTTCTCTCCTTTCTATTCTAATAGAATACAGTAAAAAACATATTTCTATAATTGGTTACTTTGTGGTTCTACGCTCTTGCAAATGTACCTAAATATAAACAAACACATGCGTACATGGGTCCAAACATTACAACAGAAACCTGCAATCATTTTTGCTCGAGGTTCCTGTTGTTCTGCGTGCCTCAAGGCCAGCAGACTTAATTTTCAGAGTTATATTTTATTAGGTTGATGATGCACATTGCATTCACGGAGCACTGCAACCTCCAGGTCCTCCCACACATTGCCGTAAAGACAGACTATGTTCCTAATTACCGCGATGTAACTGCGCTGTTTTCAGGAAACTGATTGGAAATGATTGGAGTGAATGCAGGAAATTGGGAACATTACTCTGGATAAAGGGAGACATTTAAGTCACTTAGCTTGTATCTTAAATGTCATGAATGCTTGTTTCATGATTTTGAATACTTCCTTACAGCTTAGTTCTGATGATGTTAATATTCATGATGTGTGTGGTGCAGTGGCGAACCGTCAGGGCATTCAAGGTATTCAGAGAATACCCTGGAACACTCAGATAAAACAAACAAAAAATAGATTTAATTATATAAATAAAATGTAAAAAAAAATGTAGTATTACAGTTGATTTGTTTGTCCTTCTCGGACCATGCACTACGCATTTCAGTGGTTTTGTGTAAGAAAAGAAAGCAACCAAACAGATCTTGTTCTGGGTCTCTGGGTAGAATATCCTTCAACCAAGGTATTCTACATCCTTGATCGAATGCCCTGGCCGTTGCACTGAATGAGAGCGTACATTTGGACTGACAGTTTGATCAACCAATCAAATATTGATTTTTAGCCAATGGGCGTGTTCTTTCAGAGTTCCCTTCGATTCCAGGGTACTCTAGGCCCGGTAGTTCACTGGCTCGAGACAGAGGATCTAGATGCGACGAAGCAATTCATGCCGTTTTATTGTTTTTAACGTTGAAATGGCAAGTGCAACAGGTGAAGATGAAGTTGTTGCGGGATTGTTGTGAGTACCCTTTTCAAGACGACAAATCAGACAAAAAAGACGGACATTCGAACGCCGGGGGGGGGATGGGGGCGGCGGCGGTGGGTGGTGTGTGTGTCTAGAGAATGTCCAGTTGTGATAGACACAGGTGTGGTGACACTTTACTCTGTGAACGCCAGTCCACTGGATTTCCCTTGGTGATGGTAATGTCATTTGTTCTTCTAAATACAGATAAAAACCCAAATTAGCAACAAATGATTTACTTAAAATCAGAGTCAATGCTTCAACCAAAATTCAAAGCATGACCTCGTTCAGAGAGTTAATTGAATGTTTGATCCTGTGTGTCTTTGAGAAGGTCACATATTGACACCATGTTGCTTCAAACCACCCCCTGACCTCCGATCTCTCGCAGCGACCTGCTGGAGCGCCTGCCAAACACGGAGGAGGGCAACAGGTCACCGGACTGGAGTCCTTTAGATGAGTCCCAAGGGGAAAATGGCCCCTGGACACAAGGGCCCCCAAGCTTCTCTTGGCGCAGAAACACACTGTGGCTCCAGTCTCTAGTCTGTTCTACACTGTCTGCTGCAGAGACATAGTGAAGTGAAAAGGTATAGAGAAATAGCTGTTTGTGACTGAGACATGGAATACATATTTATGCTGTATATGCATCAAGAGTGAATGTTTTTGTGAAAGACATGTGTGAAATTATGTTTGTGTGTGTGTTTTCTTCAAAAAGCAGCTCCATATACACTCAGGAGAATAAGAGGGGGGGGGGGAGACCGAAAACTTTTTTTTTCTCATTGCGATATTTCACTCAAGAATATGAAAAAGGAGCATCTATAGAAAAACTTAGCACACCTTCATCATTATCAATTGGGTTTCTAATGAAAGACTGGGAATTATATATCACTTCTAGCACATTAGGGGAACAATATAACATACAAATGCTGAATTCTCTTGGAAGGCATTTCTTTTTTGTTTCCTACAAAAAGACTATTATCTGGTAGTGGTGAATGCATATTAAGGTAGAAAAGCAACTATCATTCATCTTCTACAATGCATAGCTGTAAATTACAGCTTTATCTCCGCAGGCAGAGGGGGAGGAGCGGAGGTGGGAAGAAGATGGAGATGAGGGAGGGTGTTGAAAAATAAAGAAAGGACAAACCCGTACACGCACACCCTTCAGCCTGAAAGCAATGAGAAAGATTATGCTTGGTCTTATCCAGCCTGTCAGATTTATTTCCAACATCAAGGGACTTTCTGCTGTCTCACACCCCATCTATCAGGGCCCTGTCTGGGTCTCTGTGTGGTCAGAGTCCTGGGTGGAGGCAGGGAGTGGAGAGCTAAAGGGAGCCGGTGTGTGTTGGGGTGGTGGGGGTGTGAAACGGGACCGGTTGCCAGGGCACACGGGCCCGTGGCATTCTCCACCGTCTGGCATCCCAGGGTGCAATGGGAGCACCAGTCCTCGGTAAGTCACCAGCGGAGGTGAAAAGCACTGTCACGGAGATGAAAGGGGGCTTCCCCCCACACTCTGATCTGTGAGAGAAAAATGAAAAAGACAGAAGAATATGAGGGGAGAGCGAGGGAGAGAGTTTTAGAGAGTGTAAAATTGCTCTCACTGTATTTCATGTCAATATGTCTCACATTTGAAATCCTTATTATAGAATGGGTGTGGAAAAAGGGGATGTGCTTTCATTGTTCAGGGACATGCGACACACACACACACACACACACACACACACACACACACACACACACACACACACACACACACACACACACACACACACACACACACACACACACACACACACACACACACACACACACACACACACACACACACACACACACACACACACACCCTTCCCCTCGCCCGGGTGCATGTGCCACACCACCCGCCCCTGTCGCTCTGCACGATGTAACCTAGCAACTATTTAATTAAAATAGCATCAGCAAGGATAGAAGCTTTCCCCCTCCTTTGCAAGGATTTCCTCCAATCTCAGTGCCTTTCAGCACACCACGACTTAAAACTAACGCTATGTCTGCCACCGTATTGTACTTCTTTCATCCCCTTCTTTGTTTCTACATGCATCTCTGACACCTGACAGGTGAATGTACCTGATGCCATATATCTGCTGTGGTGCCTCTAAATCTATGCTTCAACTGGCTAGAGATTTAATGCAGGACATTATTATGCCACAGAGTTGTACAAGCAAGGCCATCACCTCTCTGTCCTTCAGAGTAGTCTATCAGGAATAATAGAATGCCTCCTCTTCAAGCTCTTCTCCTCCTCCTGCCCTTCTTCTCCCCCTTCCACCCCCATGCCTCCTTTTTCTCTTTGTATGCCAAATCACAGCACCCTCTGTTTCGACCTAAAAAGAGACGCCTCTTACCATGCTCTACATGTGTGCCAAGCTCGGGCAATGCGGAGCAATTAGAGGAATGTGAAGCAGCTCCACGTGTCAGCGTATATCGGACTCACTGTCACTCAAACCACATCCATGACTCCTCTGCTCTGAGAAACAAACAATGGAGCAATATTCTGGTTCATGGCTGTCAAAACAGACGGCCCGATCTCTATTTCATTTTCTCTTTCTTCCGTCTTTTTTTCTCCTGTGTTGTTTCTGAAGCTAATGGATACCCTGATGTGTCATAGAGCAGTTAAGTCGGTTACATTATAGGCTTGACCTCTAACTCAGGTACATTCATGCTTTTGGCAAAAAGATTAATATTTCTCCGCTTTATGTACCTTTTTTTCTCACACACATTATTTTCTTGTCTGCAGAACTACAAAAACCACTCCACTAAACCAATGGAAGAGGAAATTCAATGTAAAAGGATACAATCACATACGCACTCCCACCTAAGAGTCACTGGGAACATCACTTTGAACCAGGTTTAAGGGGCTGCTGGCATTAAACCATTTAGTTTGAGCAATACAAATATTAGTGGAGGACAATCCTCTTGACATGAAGAATATATTCAGATTTGAGCATGTGTCAGACTTGAATTAAACTGGAGGCCAAACCGATATCTTTCATATCTATTCGCTTGAAATTATTTCATTTCATTTGTATTTGTTCCGTCTATGGTATGCACAACTTAATGTATAATAATTGTTATCGAAACATGTCTCTGTAAACACACCATTGACCGAAAAGGAGCAGGGAGAAGACAATTATCTTATATTCAGTGCCCCTTTCTAAAAAAATAGAAATAGATGATCTGTCCTTCATATTTATTTTTCCCAGCCAATGATTTTAATTATGACATATTTTCAATGTATACTTTTTGTATAATAACTCTACTTATATTTAATCATTCATAGTAAACAAGCAGTTTTTTGTGCAAGAAAATAGAAAAATGCTGTACACACAAATGTACGTTGTTTTAAATCATAATTCATTTACTGCACCTTTTTCTACCGTTACCAACAAAAGGCTTTACCGTTTATTCACACACACTGATTGCGACAGAGCACCAAGACGCTGGCCTCCCCATCAAGAGCAACTTGGGGGTTTAGTGTCTCGCCCGCACGAGAACGAGAGGATTCAGAGATCGAACTGTCAACTGTCTGATTAGTGAACGACCCGCTTTGCATCCCAAGCTAAAGCTGCCACAAACATGTTCATGCAATGATAATGTTTTAATCTTCAAGGGCAAATGTAAAATATTCCCTCATTTTCAGAAATGTATACATGCAGTATGTATCTTGTGGATTAATTCTGTAATCATGTGAATTCACCACTGCCTATATCCCATATAGCCTATGTAAATCTGTGTGAGTGTGTGTTCACACATTGATTTGCATAATGGCACATGATTTTGACAGGCAGGACGAGAGAGGGGGACCCCTTGACATTTTTATAATGGCACTTTACAGGGTGGACAAGGTTGGGGGTAGGATAGAAAATGGACGACAGTTCTGCTGGCACAAAATAGGGAGCTCCAGTGTTTGTAGCACTCACGAAGCGAGACAGCGACCTACAGTATTTCCTGTAATCAGCACACTGTGTTTCAAACGCAATGGACAAAAAGAAAAAATGTTTGAATGATGTTCCCACTCATAATTGAAGGATAGTTTTAATGCATTTACTTTAAGTATTACTCCACTATTCAAAATAATATGTTGACATTGTTGTAGACTTTGTGCAAAAGATAAGACCTTAAACTACTTAAACTCCAGGTGGCTGTTCAACATTGTACACAAACGGATTGATGGGGAAAAGATCATGTCTGTACTGGGTCAGCTCCTCTGAGATATTCATGTTGATTCATTAGGAAATTATTTAAATTCTTCAAAGATGACAATTATCCAGTTACTGCCTTGTAGTCATTCTCCCATAGCAAGCTGCCATATTATTAAAAGAACACTACTTGTGAATTTTCCATCCTGGGTTACATCAGTCAAATTAAATATCTTCTCTGGTCAATACCGATACGATTGTTAAGGAGTCTTAAATCACAGAATAAGGCATGTAGGGCCCACACAGAGGTGTGTGGGAGAGGCCACCGGCAAATGAAAAGGTCACAGACTTTGATGGCATTCCCTTTGCCCTGACACACGCCCCTACGTCTTGTCTGAGTGACACTTGCAACAATGGCGTTTTTTCCTCTTATGCAAACAGCCCGGAACAATGCTGTCGCCTTGAGCCATATGCTGCGCCTGTGGCCATCCACAAGTCCCTCATCTTTCCGTCCGTGGGAACGTCGGGCAGACAGAAAGGGTAGTCTGGGATGAGGCCCTTACCAGATCTCCAAGGATCATTTTCTGTCATCTTGTCTGTGACATGACAGACACAAGAGCTCTGATAAACAGCCGTTAATGTGATGTAGCTAGTCGTGAGAAAGTAAATCAGACAGGATTGTTTTCACCACACAATGACCGAGACTGCAGCTGAGAAAGTCAATTAGATGATATGCATTAACAAATAAGACTAGCAGTACAAAAGTTAATTTATTCATGTTCCTGATTATATTTAATAAATGGTAAAACATTTAGAAACGGCAAAAAAATACAGTAAATACAGTCCATGCTTTTTTCTAATGTAATCTAAACCTGAAAACAGCTTATTATAGCGTAGTAAGATGATGATCGAGGCAGATTTAAGTCAGAGTGTCGACATAATTCCCAACAAATTATTTCTGCACTTATTTCTACACTCCCCCCTATTTTTAAAACCTGGTGGCACATCCGTCTCACGCCATGCCTCAAATCCCTGTCATCCTGACACGTATACACACGCTCACACGTACACAGAGACCTCATTAAAATGCATACAGCCTCACTCACAGGCACACCCCTGCCGCATGCATTAATTAGCACGCTGGTAACAAGCTAGCCTCTCCATTCACACCCTGAGCCTCTTTCATTAGCATGACAGTGGCTAGCAGCGGCCAGGGGCCCATAGGCTGCAAGGTTCTCTCCTCAGGGCCCCTGATTAAAGGGAGAACCCCTAGCACGCAAATCTCTCCATTCCTTTCATCATTGCACCCATGTGGCGTCTCTCGGATGATCCCCGGACCGCAAACTGTCAAGTATACCTGTTTCTATGGGCCAGACCCCCTTTCCAGCTCTTTGACTCGCTTCTCCTTCTCTCCACACTCCATCCTTCCTCAAGTCACCCTGACCCACTCCAGTGTACTTTCTTCCATCTCCATCTAATTGTCATCTCCTATCTCTCTCCAGACCCTTATGGGCTTCTTTTTTTCTCCAATATAGCTCCTAATACATGTATGCAAAAGGGGGTGGCCTGGCTGGTGTCGGTCTTCACTTCGCCCATGGATGCAGATCACACAGGCGTTCTATTTCAGGTTCACAATGGCAGCCCCAGGTGACTCGCAGAAGGGTGTTCTTCCGAAAAAGGCTTATTCTTATTTTGCACCTATAGAAATCACCTTCACCCTTCTCAGCGGTAAGAGATCCGGACAGCCTTACACCTGACGTACAGGGCAGCTATCAACTCCAGGCCTCGCCCATCAGGCTCTCCCCCCATTCGGCCTGCATTTCAAGGCAAAACGTCTCATTAGCTGTGGTCCTTGAAAGAAGGGCACTCAATTTCAAATTCAGTTACACATTCCCTTTGAATGGAATAGGCGGCAAAGGAGAAGAGAGAGGGAGAGCACGGAGAGAAAGAAGGCCTGCGAGATGGTCTCAGTCGAAGGCTGAGGCCTTGGACCCAGAGGGAGGGAGAGCAGAGAGGGGAATAAGGTCTGCTGAGGCAACCATAATTTCACGCCATCATTACCTCTATGGGTTGGAGATTTATGCTAATGCTATTTCAGGGAAGGAGTACCGGACAAAACGGGGTTAGAGCGTCAAAAGAGAGCTGTGTAGTTGCTTTGCCATTATTATTTCTTCCTCCAGTACTGAACCTATATGTCAGTATATGGTTCCCAATTGTATTGTAGATAATTGTTTACACTCATATTTTTAAAATACAGAATGGTTGCATTCCTTGAGACACAGCGCCTTATGTTAGCTGGTTCCTGACATCCATTTTGTCTCCCTCCATGACACGGCATTTCTCAAGCCAGTCAAAACTCCATCATATCTTCACACCAGTCGAGGCAGAGGTGAAAATGTGATTTAGCTGAAGCCGGGTGACCCTGCCTTGGATGTCTTGCTAAGTTCAATGGTGAACCACGATTGCTGTTTGCTGGTTTAAGATTTGTGATTTGGAGCCCATACAACTCCAGGATAGCCTCCTGGCGCTCAAGAATGCTGGACTGAGAACCTGGAGCGTGGCAGCCACATACAGCACTGTCAATCAGTAATGGTGGTTGTATGGCAGCGGCTACATGCAGCAGGGGGCGGGCTGACTTCCTCCTAACGAGGAACAGTCTCACAGAGAGACAGGTCAGGGGTGTGAGGGCCGGACAGATATCATAACATAACACATCAGACACAGATGAAGGAAATGTCGTGGTCTGCCCCTCCAGCCAGAGCAGAACTAATAATTAGGATTAGTTGATGTTCCTAAAAACAGTAAGGGGTGCGGCACCCTGCAGGGTTTCATGGTTAAGGACCAACACGCAACAGCAGAGAGGTTGCAGTGCAATAACGAGGGAATCGATTGGCGATGACCTTTCACTGATTCCTCATTCTGACCTATCGATTATGACACCTATTGATCTGCCTTTCTGCTGTGTTCTGATGCAGCTGTGGACATCAGAGTTGAGATCAGTGGTTAAGGCTTGCACCGTGGTGAGATGGGAGGGGGCGGATGGATAGTTATCATCAAGACCACCTGTCACTTCTCCAGCCTCCTCCTCCGACAACCTCATCAGAACTCTCAATATACACCACAGGAGGTCAGGCCATAGTAATAATAAACCAGTTGAAAGGATAAGGACACAGGCAGAGAGGAAATGGGCTATGACAGGTTTCACAGCAAATGGCAAAAGTACCAGTGACAATATCAAGTGAATGCAATTCCGCCATGTTATTAATTCAGAGGATCAGCAACACCTCTGCAGCACTGGGTGATTATTTAATATCAATCACATAAAAGGGCATTCCTGCCGTACAATCCATCCTGGTGAAAAGAAATTATGAGTAAAGTTTGGCCAGTTTCTTTAAATTCCAAACACTAGAAAAACATGTTTCTGCAAGTGGATTGATCACATTACAGGAAACTGGACACACAACACTGGAGATAAGCAGCCTGACCACGTGATGATCACTATTTATTTCATATGATTCAGAAATTATTAGATTGAAAGTCAAGAGTTAAACAGCATAATGTGCTTGTGTACTAATATTGATGATGTTTAGGCTTGCGTTTATTATTATTACTGCCAAAAGGTGGGAGAGTCCCAATTCCTAACAGCAGCATTTTGGACAGTCTCAGTCAGGGAGGATGGAATTATTCTACTAATACAGACCCTTTGTTATGTGGAGATGTGTTTGTGTATTTCAACCAAAATCAACATCGTGCTTGTATAGCTTTAGATTTTCAAAAATACTGCTACTATTTTAAGAACACATAGCTTGGATAAATTCCTTTGATGTTTATTTTAAGTGATGTGATTCAAATGCACCTACTGAATAAAGCTATTCATGTCAGACTGTTTCATTGAATTCATTTGTCAAATGAAATTTGATTGTCTGTCTTGGAACCTGAATTGAGCACTGAGGATATCTTCACTCCGTTTTCAATCAGTGCATGACATTTGGCTTCACTTTAAGAATGTTTTACTTTACTATATTTCTTAGCTCTTGCACAACCAAGTGCCAATCAAGATAAGGCTAAATATTAAGTACATGATTTGATTTTCCAGCAAGAGAGAGCTCTTCACCTCCAGACACTGATACAAATTTGTAAAGGTGTGCATACTTTAATATAATGGCTGTCAAAAGTCAATTTCTCCCTCCTTAGGCCGTCTCTCATTGCTGCAAATTGAACTATACCACACAGATAGAGTGTAGAAAGAGTCACACACACATGGTGAAAGCTTGGAGGAAGTGCACCAGGCAGCTGCTGTCTGTTAGCAGTACAGGAGGGTGAGCCCTTGTGCCCTACGGCACACTGCAGGGGCTAAAACGTTCCTCCACATCTATGCAGGCAGCTAAGAGACTGGAGGCATACATGGGATTACATCCTGTGCTATGGCCCTAGGCAGTCACCAGGAGAGGCCCTCACACATTCAGTAAAAGTGCACACACAGAAATATGCAACATAGCATTGAGGTGCAGCCACATGCATGCTCAAACAGATACACATAATATTAAATTGTGCTAAATTGTGCAGAGTAAATGCTTTTTTTCGGTGGTAATTTGTGAAAAACTCAGTATTGCTCTCTTTTCCTGAGGCAGTCAGCAGGTTACTCTCAGAGCTAGAAATGAGTTTAAAGAGGTTTATCCTTATCTGAGGAACATTTGATGAAAAGTGCAAACAAACATTTAAATATGGTTAAAACTAAATTGATCAAGTGCATCTGCTATGCAAAATGTGTGCCCTCTGTGTTGCAGAGCCCAAGGTAAAGTCTCCCCCTTGTTTACCATTCAGACAAAAACTTCAAACATGCACAAAAACAAGCACATATGCCTCCACACACACACACACACACACACACACACACACACACACACACACACACACACACACACACACACACACACACACACACACACACACACACACACACACACACACACACACACACACACACACACACACACACACACACACACACACACACACACACACACACACACACACACACACACACACACACACACACACACACACACACACACACACACACACACACACACACACAGCAGGGTCTCTGTGGTGAGCAGATGAAGGTATTTTGCCTGCACTCTTCTTGGTATCATTGTGCAGTAGGACCCAGGGGTGTTCTCAAAAGTATCTGCTACGTATACAACACTCCCCAGACAAATATACACACTCACACAAACACACGGTACTGCATGTTGCATATTCAAGTGCAGAACAACTCTCTAAGTACTGAAAGGTCACATAGCGGCAATACTCTGCTACTGTCTGGAGAACAATTCAGTTGTAGTTTTAATGTAAGTAACTGTATGTTTGTACAAATAGACCAGATTAAAATAGCGTAAAGTTTATTTTTTCATGCTCAGATTTGAGTTACAGTTTAGTTCATCTTTGAAATCAATCCCTATTCAGGGGTGAGTTCGTTTATGCTTCACCTTACAGCTTTGGATTTATTCTCCTCCCAGCTCAAAGAGAGATATAAAGATAAATGTCAGAAACATTTCTCTTACTCTTTCAACCCTTGTGCCCATTACAGTTAGTGCTAGGAGTAATTGTGATTTGAAAGTAACCCCAAATCTGTTTAATGAGAGCAATGATCCATAGGAGCACAGGTAAAGTGCTTTTAACGAGAGGGCCCTTATTTCACCAGCCAGAGAGGAGCAGAGCCGCTATTTCACATTCAGCTTCAAAGCAGCGCTTCAAATTGTGCAGACGAGACTTCATTTCCTCTTATCTGCCAGTGTATGGGTCCTCCAGAGTGAGAGTGCACAGAGTGAAAATGTGAGGGAACGGTGGGTGAAGATGTATAGAGCACACAGCACCACAGAGAGATGGGAGATCTCAAATTAGCTCAATATGAGAAGGAGAAATGGAGGAAGTTGTTAGACATTACACTGCGAGCTCTGGAGTGTTGGCTCTATAGTTACGTCCTCCTCAAGACAGACCTTGAAAGATACTTTTCAGCTTGGGAAAGTCCACACTATTCATTTCAAAGGGACTCTGCTCACACTGTAGAGCTGCATAGACTGATAATTGGCTTGTCTGTGGACTGTTCTTTGTATAGGTGTTGTAATTATTGGATGTTCAAGTGAAGTTAAATTCAAAGCAAACAAGTTAAAAAGGCTTTTATAGATGCCTCAACTCTAATACTAAAACAGACTAAGCAGCTAAAAGCATTACAATTTATATGTTCATAAAACATTTACACCTGCTCTGTAGTATGCTTAAAATGAACTTATATTAAACAACACAATGTATTGCTGTATTAACCAAAACAGAAAAATAATAATAATAATATTTTTTTAAAATGACCCAAGAACGTTTTTTATATATATATATTAAAAAAAAGCAAATCCAGAGTGAAATAACGTATAGGAAAATGGGACAACCTTCAGCTTCATTATTGGATCCAGGTTAGGTTTATGATCCAATAAGATCTGCTACAAAATCATTTTAATAAACTGTTTTTTGGAATGTAATGACTGACCTGTGGGTTTCCTTGCATCATGCATCATGTAAGGAATGTAAACTATATGTTATCGGCTTCATTCTATAATTCTGAGAAAGGTCAATTCAGCTTTCAATCTTGAGACGAGCGTGTGTGCGTGTGTGTGTGTGTGTGTGTGTGTGTGTGTGTGTGTGTCTGTCTGTGTGTGTGTGTGTGCTTCAATGTATCTTCGTGTTTCTGACTCTGGAAAAATGAACTAAATTGGAGCAATCTAGATGCTGAGATCTATACTTTAGTAGGCAAGGCACATCAAAAAATACATATTTTGTCAGTAACATCCTTGCCTAAATCTCCTGGTGTTCCATTACCCAGTGATAGAAATCCTAGTGGGTAACTACAGTCAACCCCCCCCCCCCCCCCCTCCATACAACAAAGCATCTTGGACTAGAGAAATACTGGGGTAAACCTTTGAGGTTGGATTGAATGAATGAAAAAAGAGAAAATGTCACCAATTCCATCTTCGAAGATTTCAGATAGAGTCAGACAATGAAAGTACATCAAAGGGAAATGCAGACCCCACAGTCTTCAAAAGGCGCCTTGAGCTGCACATTCAGGGTTATTAAATAGTTGAATATTGACAGGGTTTTTCCTATCCGAGGTGAACGACACCTCAGCTATCTACACAGATCCAACAGGACCAGAGAGATGGCCCAGCCGACTGCTCCCCCCCTCCCAGGAATTCACGGCAGCCTTAATTGACAGCCAAAACCCTACATTCTACAACGGCTCCCCCCTTCCTCTCTTCTCACCTCCTCTCGCTGCTAACTTTGCCCACCGGACCGAGCTGTTGCTGAGCCAATCAGAGGAGGGTTTGTTTGCTGAACTCCGATACGTCCTTCAGCACTTTGGCCCCATTCATCTCACCAAACAATCCCCCAAAGAATTTAACTGGTGGGCAAACACAGAGCACATGGGTATTGACGGGGGCACCTTGGCTGCCTGTGTGAATATTTACCCTGTCATCAAAGGAGGGGCATGCATATAAATCCATGCCTGAAATCCCAAGTTCAGGTTCAGGCTTCGGGAGTGCAGGAGGCGAGGAAAGAAAGAGACAGCAAGTGAATAGCACTCAGATCTTACACCCTATGGAACGTGACGGAGCCCTAAACCTATGGAATATGATAGAAAATTAGCTTGCTTTGTAACTCTGCACGCAAGCAGAGGTTGTTTAAAATGTCAGATCCATGAATAAATACATTTGAAAATAAAACGACACCCTCCCACGCATCAGGGCTATTCGACAAGAGATGTGCGGGAATGCTGTAGTGCATTCAAAGCACCTAGCACTTCTGGGTTTTTTTCAGATCTAAAGGTTTTGTGGCCTCTTCTCGCAATGAAATTGAAAAAAGTTTGGTTAGGAGTTCTGCAAAAAGTTCTGACCTTTTCGACAATATTCTATTCTGATGTTAACACCTGATAAACCAGCCCTATTCCATTGTTCAAAACCTGATAAACTCAATCCGTAAGGGCCAGGAAACGACTATTTTCTTTTGCTGGAGAGAAGCAAGAAAATAGCTCCAATTAACCACTAGATTGCAATGTTTTGTCTGCGATTTGGAAGAGTGGAGAGATTCTATCAGGCTAGTTCTCGTGGCTGATATGCTAATGGTAATACATTCAGCCCAGGTAAACCTACAATGGGATGAATATACATTTGATTTAAACTTTCATATATAGCACTCAAGCGCTGGCATGGTCTATTGGAGACAAACAAACCATGCTTTTGCAATATTCCTGAACAAAAATTCCCATCTCTGCCAATGCTGTTCTCCCCTCAACATGAGCAGATGTTATTACTTTGTGGTCAGGTGAAAGACAGTTGTTTACATTCACTTGATGTGTTAGAAATGATGAGACAACACTTCTTATGCATATCTATAATGCATTATAAACACAGTTGTAATGACTGTAGTCTGCTTTCTCTTCATCGTTACAAGCAATCACACATATTCATAAGGCATTATAACAAGAGCATATTATACATCATTGTATTATCCTTAAAATAGTGTTGTTCAATCAATTTATTTATTTTTCAGGTTATAAAAGAAATGTTGCTCATTTAATATTTCCCCAAATCTCACTCAAAGAAAAATCTCACTCTAAACAAGTGAAATATTTAGACTTATTTGTAAATTATACTTTAGAAAACTGAAAGACTGGTGATTTTGTAAATCAACCCTTATAAAGGTTTAATTTACAATATAATGTGTTATAACAATGTTGATTTGTTCTAAAAAAGATAAAAAATAAGTATGCAAAATAAAATACACTATGACCCTTGCAACAAAGTCTTACGTACATTACATTACACTACATGTTACTTGTTAGACGCTTTTATCCAAAGCGATTTACAAACTCAATACTGTGGGCAATCCCCACAGGAGCATTTTGGGGTGAAGTGTCTCAGGGACACAACGACATGCTGCAGTGGGACTCAAACTTTCGATCCTCTGATTCGAAGATCAGCGCACTAAGCCACTGAGCCACACGCCTCACGTATTATGATACTTAACCACCTTATAAGGCATTGTAACCACAGACTGTATGGATTGTAACATCCTTCATACTGTGTAATAATCTTTGCAGATTATAACGCATTAAAAATAATTTAAGATGAACTAGACATGGGCATTTCATGGCATGTATCAAAAATGTCTTAAAGAAAGAGAAAAAAATCAAAGTTAAGGTGTGTGGCTTTTGTTTATATGCAGTCTTATTCCCCAGGGATGACTTCAAAACATTTAGAGAAGGGAAAGAGGAAACAGTGAATCTTTAATGCATAAAACAAAATGGCTGCCATGCGTCACGACACATGCAGCAATAGGAGAGAAACGGCACAGATCCTCTCAATGTGCACTGCCCTCCAGAGAGCGTTTCTCCCTCAAGATCCTCTGCTGCTTCTATCTCTGTGTGTGTGTGTGTGTGTGTGTGTGTGTGTGTGTGTGTGTGTGTGTGTGTGTGTGTGTGTGTGTGTGTGTGTGTGTGTGTGTGTGTGTGTGTGTGTGTGTGTGTGTGTGTGTGTGTGTGTGTGTGTGTGTGTGTGTGTGTGTGTGTGTGTGTGTGTGTGTGTGTGTGTGTGTGTGTGTGTGTTGGGGTTGACGGGGTCTTTCTCAACCATCATCACTCAAAGCTAGGAAGCACGCTCTCCTCTCAGATCAACAAAGCCCCAGTCACACGTTACTGTACACGATGATTCCTCTGCAAAACCACACTCCTGAAAAGCTGTCAGAAACCTGAAGATGCAGGCAGGCTAACATTAAAAAAGGATGACCTTATTATAAGAAGGAACGTGTTTTATTTTTTTTCTGGCATGTAGACAGAGAAAAGGTGATAATGGCAGGATGATATGTTTTATTTATTCACTTTGCTGATGTCTATTTATAATTCAATAGCTCAGTGTGTTAGCTTCAAATGACAGGACTACAAGAGGCAACATGTAAATGCACATCTACTTAGTGAGGCTATGTGTTAGTAGGAAGGAATGTGTATGTTGATATTGCAAGATCATGCTGTGATATGAATACAAATATGGCATATTCACTTTAATGTAAGGAAAACAAACTAAGTAGCATTGTCAATCAATTATATCAGAATATTGAAAAATAGTTGAAAAGGTTTTGGTCTTTGCTAGGGTTAGCAATTTACAGTCAAAATGTTACCATTTTCTTATCGAAATCAGAAACACTGAGAGCGATTATTTAAAAAAATATCATTTATAATACTGCAATTCTTTTCACAATGTGAGTATCTCATCCTTTGACCTCTAAAAATAGTTCTCACCAATAGTATACTAAACTAATATATTATTTAAGATATTTAACTTAAACACTTTTTTGAAATCTATAGTTTTTTCTGTCACAACCCTAAACCCCCATACTCGTCAATGGAAGCTGCCATCATTATATAAATACCATCCCATATTATGTGATCACACACCATGGTGGATTTTTTAAAACCGGTTGCTGCTATTACCCTGCTAAAATAGATAGGACTTTATTTTACATTAAACAACAATCACAATTATTTAGCAATAAAACCACAGACCAGGATTTATAGTAAGCATGTAAACATCGGAACTCAAACCTGTGAGGTCACACACACACACACACACACACACACACACACACACACACACACACACACACACACACACACACACACACACACACACACACACACACACACACACACACACACACACACACACACACACACACACACACACACACACACACACACACACACACACACACACACACACACACACACACACACACACAAAGCCTTTTGTACTGTCTTCCACACCAGCACTCCTCCAGGGGCCAATACTGTGCTCCAAAGCCCTTTAGAGGGGCAGCAAGCCGGAAAATGACCCCATGCTGTCCCCGCTCGCCTCAGCCCCGCCTGGTTACGCCCGTTTCCCAGGGACCCGCTGAGGGTCCAATGCCCCTAGGCCTCCCTCTCACGCCACACTACCTCCCAGGGCCAAACGTTAACGGGGGCTCCTCACCGCGGACAATAGGAGCATGGAAACGTGGGAAAGAAATGTCACAAGGCTCTCTGACAACCAAGGTTCGACCCCCTGACCTCCAGGGCTGGTCCCACTGGGCCTCTTTATGTAAACACAGGGTGTCCAAACAAAAGCAAACCCTGTGTTAATCAGATTCATAACCCATGTGAGGAGATGTATAGAAGCTAAGGTGTGGAAGCTTAAGGTTTGGACTGCTTTGTTGCTTATCCACTAGATTAAAGAAATGATTGATTATTTTTGTTTTCCTTTTGCATTTTTTTATATATTTCTAAACTGTTTAGTTGAGAGAAATAGATTCTTTACTATTCTTTAAATAAGTTTACTTTCATACAGTTGAATAACACGCCCTTAAATACTGTGCCTCTCTACCCGGACTGTTTTTAATGGAGTCATTAACAGGGGGTGACAAAGACTGGCCAAGCGTCTGCTGTTTGAACTCCCCATCGCCTTGTAAACAGTCCTGGTCATTTAACCTCTGACCTTGGGGCAGTGTCTCCTCTCAATCCTCTTCATATGGGAGATGCAGGTCAAATGAGGATATGGTCAGCCACGCCGCGCCCTCCCAGGGGGTGGTTGCGGGACTAGGGTGGACACAGCAATGGAAGTGGGGCAATTTGTTATGGAGTGGGGGGTTAACAAGTTGATGATAGGCACGAAGCAACCTTTCACTTAACCTCCAGGACTCCTTGACCATGACTCTTTTTTTCTGGGTTAACGTGTGATTGGTGATAGCTATGTTTGAAGTTCAAGAAATGTTTTGAGCTATTTTGTAGTTTTAATTGCAGTAAACTATCATAAAGATGTGATTATGTATGGCCTGTAAAAATAGAGAACCCTTATCGGTAATCTCCTGCTTTTTTCTTATCAACGGGCTGTCATGTATTATTTGGTAAATAATGGTGTTATAGCAGAAAAAATACACATATCTTACCAAGTGATGCCTTTTTATGACTTAAAACCACTAAAGCTCCCAATAAACCGGGTCTTGTGTCAGTTTTCTTCTTCGTGGGTCATATAATTGTAGTGACAAGCATTAAGGCGGCTGGTCATCCTATCTCCAAACAATGGGCTTAATCTGTTTGCACAAGGCCCTTGACAAGGTCCCATTGATGACCTCATTGGTACGAGAGCATATGTTTGGGTCAAACCACTGTGGTCACTAGAGGTCAGAGTTCACGAACCAAACACCAAGACCTCATTCCCAGGAGACTGGCTGAAGGATTCCTGTGCTAGTTAGTGGACATCATTAAGGACTAAGGCTGGACAAGTGGGGGATTAATGACCCTTGACATGATGAGCTGCTAACCTTGCAGTCAGAATTATAACCAAAAGAAAGGGCAAACAAATTGAGTCTCAATGCAGACGAAGAACAATACCACACAGTCATTCGATTCCCAGTCTAACACCTGCCTCGATAAATTTCATTTCAAGGGAGACCTGCTCAAGTAGTTCCACATGAAACATAAAAACATAAATAGAACAACAAAAGGACATCATACAGCATCATTTACATAATTATCCACATAAACAGGTACCAATAGCTTCCGATTGAGTAGCATCCAACCGAGCTTTAAAAACATTTAGTGGCACCAGATTGTTCAGTTTCCATTTCATTTGCAGACTATTCCATGACAGTGGAGCTGCGCATCTAGAAGCTGTCTTCCCTAAGACAGTCCTAGCAGTTGGCACATTTAATAAAACCACAGCATTCGATTTCAGGCAGTAGCCACTTACAATTTTCCGTGAGATCAGGGAGCAGATATAAGATGGAAGTTTCTCTAACATGGCTTTGTATATAAAAATGTACCAGTGACTGAGCCTCCGTACAGTTAGTGAAAGCAAACCTGCCCTTGCATACAGGGTACAGTGATGGGTTAATGCTTTACAGTTTGTCACAAATCTCAGTGCACTGTGATACGCAGCATCTAACTTGACCAGGCAATTGGCAGGTGCATTCATATACATCAAATCACCATAGTCCAGCACAGGTAAAAAGGTCACAGTGACTAGCCTTTTCCTGGCCTCAAGCGAGAAACAGGACTTGTTCCTGTAGAAGAAACCTAGCCTAACCCTCAGCTTTTTAAGCAGGTTATTGACATGAAGTTTAAAAGTGAGACAATCATCATGCCAGATACCAAGGTATTTGTAACAGGTAACCACTTCAAGTTTTATTCCTTGCGTAGTTACAATATCTAAAACAAGCTCTGGTGTCTTTTTAGCTTTAGAAAAGAGCATTACCTTGGTTTTCTCAACATTTAAAAAAGCTTTAGTTCAGAGAGCTGAGTCTGAATAATATTAAAAACAGCCTGTAATTTAACACCAGCCTCCTTAATGGAGGGACCTGCACAGTGCATCACGGTATCATCCGCATAAAAATGTAAAGTAGCTTCATCGACATTTTCACCTAAACTGTTGATGTAGATGGAGAATAAAAGTGGACCTAAAACAGAACCTTGGGGAACACCATTTGCAATGTTCAACCACTCAGAAGACAGCCCATCAAGGTGAACACATTGAGACCTTTAAGAGAGGTAGCTCACAAACCACCCTACTGCATGGCTGGACATGCCTATACTGGCTACCCTCTTTTTTTAAATGTGATGATCGACGGAGTCAAATGCTTTGGAAAGGTCAATAAATAGAGCTGCACAACTCTGCTTATTATCTAAAATACTTGCCACATCATTCACCACTTTCATTGTGGCAGTGATGGTGCTGTGTTGCTTTCTGAAGCCTGACTGATGTTTAGACAGGATGTCATTTGTACATAAAAACACCTTTACCTGTTCACTCACTAAGCGTTCAAGAACCTTAGCCAGAACTGACAACTTAGAGATTGGCCTATAGTTCTTTAATAAGGTGGCCTCCCCTCCTTTTAGCAAAGGCAGGACATACGCTGACTTCCACAATTTTGGAATTGTGTTTGTGCTGAGGGAGAGGTTAAAAAGAGTAGTGAGAGGTGGAGCATTAAAATCTGCAGCTATCTTTAAAAAGAAAGGCTCTACGTTGTCCGGGCCAGCCGGTTTCTTAGGATCTAACTTGGTTAAAGACTCATGATAGAATGCTTTAGATTTTGAAAAGGGGAGACAAATATTCACATAAAGTCATTAACAATGCAGAAGTGTGGGCGGGAAATAATAATTAACTCTCCAGATGGGGTCTTTGGAGGGACAGTCTTTGAGGATTGCATTTTTGAGCGTTGATCTCAAGGTTAACTATTCAGCATGGAAATAAGGGGCCAGAGGTGAGGCATTTCCTGACCACGAGCTACATCCAGAATTAGCATGTTAATATGCGTTTTGTATCCATATGAGAATTTGCATGGTAGTTTTCATATGAATTAGCTCCGTCCAAAGGCATCACAACCACAACTTAACAGCTTACTCGCTGCCCTTCACCGCCGTATCCCAGCCTCCTCATATTTCTCCATCTCCTCCTCCTCATCATCACCATCATCATCATTGCCGCCATCACCACTACGACCGCATACAAACCCCAAACTCACAGGACTGTGCTATTTATATGAGTATAGATGAGATGCTGCATTGTCAGACGTCTCCATGATCATAAATCTGCCCGCATGGCCTGTGATCGTTTATGAGCACTTTACATGAAGATCACTCTCACAAACAACGCCCTTCAGCCGGTAATGAAAGCCAAGCGTCAAAGTTGAAGATCAATGTCAGACTACCAGATGCGTGACAGGGACTGCTTGTATGTATGTGACCCCAAATGTAAAGAGGATCTCTAAGGGATGTTGATGGCAAACAATATCAGAGACAAAGGAATCCATAATGCTCTATGTGGCATTCAAATAATGGTATAAGCCCCTTTTGGTGTATTATTTTTCAACAGATCAAGTGGCTTAAAATAAAGTTCATACTTAACCTTGAGACGACAAAATGGTAGCTTTTTCCAGACGACTGAACAAACAAATTTCACAGACGAAGACCCGGGATGTAGTTTGAGATGCCAGAAGTAAATCTACCTCAAGTCTATTTTGTCAATCAAAGAGATTATTATTATTTTGTTTAAAAAATACCTTTAAGATGTTTTAAATATACTAATCTAGAGCAAAATGTGTGTCCAGAATTTGACACTGATACTATTTTGTGAAGGCGAATGCCAACCAAAATATATTGAATTTTTAGACTGGGACATGCTTTCAGCCAGTAGCTGAGGTCAAGGGTTAAATGACTGAGGTCAGAGAGACTTGAACCTTTGTCTAGGGACCTCTCAGATCAATGAAAGGGTGTTGAACATGTGTACTCATAATGGGGGGTTGATTAGAGGAAGTAAGTGTCAGAAGGGTTGTTTGATGTGTGGTCAGTGCAACTAAAAATAATTCTACATCCTATCTTGATCCAAAGAAAAGTAAATGTGTATCTTTCATTATAAAAGCATGCATGGGATATTTTGGTTTAAATGCTCAAATACTTTGTCAATAAAAAGGTCCAAAAGTCACCATTCGCACCCAATGGCTGCACTCTAGATTGACATATTATTGTTTCAACACTATTTGTTGATGTGAGAACAATATGGTAAAAATGTGGTTTGATTTACACACAAAAACCACTTGGTTACTATTATGTAAAGACCACGGCTTGGGTTAATCAAGATCTTAATTAAAATCAAACAAAGGACTGCTTTGGGTTGAATCGCTATGTTTCAGAGGTGTGAGTTGTGGTTTGAAAAAAAAAGAAAGAAATATAGTTAAGGGCACTATTTGATCTTGACTTTCTCAATGTTGGACAGACTGGAATTTTTAATTAAACATAAAAATAACCTAAAATGTAGTACAAAGATATGTGTTCATCTCAGAATGCCTGGAGTTAACCTGATGCTGAGACCTGACTCAGGCTGGCTGTGCCCAGGCAGGTGCCAGCTCAGATCTGCGCCCCACGCTCTGGCCTGGGCCACAGATTAAAACACGTCTCCCTTTGCCCACTTTCATCTACGGCCAACTGTCCAGCCAAGCATACCCTATGCCTCCTCACCCCTGCCTCTGCTTATCCTCTTCCTGCTCCTGCCTCTGCTTTCTCTCACATGCAGGGGACCGGGAGTGGCATGCAGGGACAAACCTGAGACTTTTTTTTTTTTTTAAAGGAGAAAAACAGGAGGGGAAGGACATTGAGGGGTGGGGATGGTGAAACAGAAAGGAGGCGAGGAGAAAAATAGAAACGCACATTGTACTTTTCAAATGGATGGGAAATGATTCGCTGGGATTTGCTGACAATTATACGGTGGGGTTTAATCAATTCGGACCATTCACAGCGTGGAGAGGGCTGATCCCCCAGTACAAAGGAACAGACCGTGGGAGGGCGGTACCTGAGAAAGCGCCGGCCTGGTGTAAGTAACATGAGGCAACACTCCCCTCCCCACACATTGCACTGCAGCATATGGCCCCTCTCTGAACTTATTAGCTGGCGGATTAAGGCCAATCGCAGAGACCCAATGGCCTGTGGCTACCTCAGTCGCACCCTCCCTCGCCCCTCTTCACCCCCAGGAATGAGGCTGACTGACAAGGGGCATTGTGTTGGGCACCTAGATCGCCACACCCCTCACTTAGCCTGTCATGCGGTGCAGTTTGATGAGGTTATTTGGTAGAGAGAACAGGATCTGACCATTAACCTTACAGCGACAGAACACACACCGTACGGACGCTTAGATAATTACTGCGTCGTGTTGTATCAGAACAGCTCCCTTCAAACATATACATCATCCTTTTTTACAAGATAATTTTAGCGTTTTCCCTTGACCACTATGGTACTACCTGCAAATTAGCAAGCTGTTCGGCTATGGAGTGGATTAAAAGCACCTGAATGTGAACACACAGATTAGCCCTGTAGATATGAAGTCTAATTAGCATCTCATTGCAACTCGACATGCGAGCTCAACATGAGTGCAGACACGCTGAGAGAAAAGGCTCCATTGGCCAGGGGTTGATTATAGGTCCATTATGCACACAGTACTTAGTGATGGGCTGGGAGTAGGAATTAAGAGCTTGATGGCTACTGCGAGGGGACCTGGGCTGAAGTACAGGGGTGTTAGCAGTCAACAGGGTCTCAGGTCTACAGGAGGCCAAGACTGGGGTAGGCTTTACAGTAGTCTAGGCCCTCCTGAGTATTCATGGAGGGAGATTTGACAAGAGAGGAGCCCCCTATTTAAGCCTTTATTTGATCTGGCAAGCGGCAGGTGATCCTGCGCCTCTTTTTGTGTCGGACCACAGGGGTTTGTTGACCCCTCCTGACCTGTCTTACCTGGCGCCCTTCAGGATACCTCATTTAGAGAGGAAGAGAGAAGCTAATTCAGTCGTGGGTATCCACCCATCGAGGAGCTCCACCTGGCCAATGGGTTGAAGGGTCAGCTCCACACTGAGACAGTGGGGGTGTTTGAGGTCTGCTTTGCTAATCCCCTCATATACTGGGAGCTGTTGGAGGACCCATAGGCCAGAGAAGAAGCAGAGAAGCCATCTTTCTGGTTCTTTTAGACAGGATTAGAGACCCAGCAGGGGATGGTCTTCAGGGGCGAGGCATCACGCTTGGAGATCATGAAGGCATTTCATAGAAGAGCAGAAGACGGCCCAGCTTTGGTCTGCTTCCCTCCTGAGACCACCTGTGACCTATGACCCCACATTGACAGCGCACATCCACAAATGATGTTGACAAGCGTGGCGCTGGTGGGTTTACTGGAGGTACAGAGTTGACAAAATGCAATATCGTCTGTTGTGGAAAGCCTCTTCTCGGTTTTATGGTTCCCTCAAAGTGAGAGCTTGTTTGTTTGTTTGCTTTCAAGAAGGGGTTCTCGTTAGGCGAAAGCCAATTGATCTTTAATGAGAGGGGAAATCCTCTCCCCTCTCCCCACAGGATAGTTTGCTCTACCTTATCTTAACCCCTCCCCCCCTTGCTGGCTTTCATGTGTGTCTCGTCATTCTGATGTGAGTGACTGCTTCTCAGAGAGACTGTGTGTTGGAGAACCAATGATTAATGCTCTTTGAGGATGGGGTGGCAGGGGGGCGGGAACTGCACCACACTTTCTTTACATACTAAGCAAAAGACTCCTCATTTTCCTACACAAACCATAATGGTTATGGCACAGAATAAAAGACTTTGGTCAGAGAAACACCCAGCTGCCTGTATTTCATAGAACAAAATATAAATGGCAGCCCTAATACTCAAATATTTTCTCCCACCAACCTCTGTCCAATCAACACTTCTGCACCATATCTGACACCCTCTCACCTCCAGAAACACCCCTGTAGCCCAGCCTCTCTCATCAAAAGCTTTTTCACAACAAAATGAACCACAGTATAGAAAATACAGACTATTTTGAGGGTTAATATCCAGTGCTTAACAGCTAGACACGTTCAGTGGGATCAACAATCCAAATAAGAAAAATTACACAATAATTCTTTCTTTTACTGAATGCCATTAGAAGAATCATAAGGCGTATCAATGATCACCACACTGAATGTCTGTAATGCTTGGGATCCTTTAGGAGAGGCTATTAGACAACCATGGTGATAGAATTGAGAACCGAATAGCAACGATGCAAGGGCAAATGTTAACATTTCAGATTAGCTTCATGCTGAACCTCGAGGTTCATTTGGCTGCTTTTCTTCCATTATCCAGTGAATAAGCAGATCCAGCTGGCAGAGATCCATTTCTCTCCACACAGTAGCACTCTATCTACGTCTGAGCCCACTCAAATCACGTTAGCCAGTCAAATCAGGTTAGCTCCTCTTAAGCATCAAACGCACTTTTAATTCAAAGCATCACTTCATCGACACCAGACTTGTTGGCATGCCAGAGTCTGAGATGTCGGTGCTTCTTCACTGATCCACATCCAGCGGGGTCAGGCGGATCAGGATATGTCTCTCTGTGTGTGTGTGTGTGTGTGTGTGTGTGTGTGTGTGTGTGTGTGTGTGTGTGTGTGTGTGTGTGTGTGTGTGTGTGTGTGTGTGTGTGTGTGTGTGTGTGTGTGTGTGTGTGTGTGTGTGTGTAGGACTATGAGATATTTTAGGGTTGGATGAGAAGTTACTGACAATCTGGCAGTCCCTCACACTGACATGTGTGTTTGATGGTACACACGTTGGCCCGTCGTCGGCCTCCCTGACCCGCTGCTGACGTAGAGGGTTGAGTGTGTGACAACGTGCGGCTGTGTGTGCAGCCGAGGACCGCAGTTTGTTGAGGGTGGGTGGGTGGGGGGCAAGGACGAGGTTGGGGGTTGGAGCTAAGGACAGGGGTTGTGTCGAGACTGCCAGTCTTCGTGGTTATTGTAGGGCATAAAAAGTGTTTTTCCACCATCTTGATGTATTTGTAGATTTATCCCAGAACACCCCAACAGTGCTGTCATTTATCCATATTTTTAAACATGTGAAACATCACCTTACAAATGAAGACAACTTAAATAGGATCTTATCACAATTGACATTTCCTGTCCACATGTCACTCATCATGTACATGTGATTCTGGTGGTCATTAATTTCTGAGCCACTTGAAATCCACATGAAAAGCAGAGTTGTAGGCAGCTGTAACGCGGATTCATATCTATAATAAATCAGCAGGCTGAATGCAGTACAGCAGTGCTACACAGGAACAGTACTGCACAGATTTACATTCTGAGGGCTTGGACATTGTTATAGTCCAACTACGAACCAAGCGGGATTTATCAGCAGACCCCTGCTCTTAACCCACTTGCTGCCTGCCAGGTGTACATAATGCCCATTTCTATAAGCACAAAGACTCCAGGAATCAAAGATTTGTACAAAGAGCAAATGAAGGAAAGGTAGACCCTCTGTCAAAAGTTGAATTTCCTCTTCTTATGTGCCTGAGGCCACGCTTGCACCATGTAAGAATAAATAAGACTCCCTGACCATATAGTATGCAACTGAAAAATCAGAAGGAATAGGCTGAGCTGCAAAGGATTTAAATTGCAAGATAAAAAATTCACCATATTGAAGATATTTGTTCATGATTCCTAAAGAATCTCTAATGATTTCACTTTCTTAGACAATTTGTTAACTTCTCACTACTGTGTTTTCTACTGCACCATTTATCAGATTCTCCTATATGATACACATTATACACATGGAACAATTATGCTCTAGAAAATAACTGAGGCTGCAGGTCGTCCTGACTCATATATACGCCGCGAGGCGGAGTCAGGTAGTCTGAGGCTAATAACAGTAGAGTGGGAGGAAGAGGTGCACGGAGGAGAAGTTAAAAAGGCTATGAGGCTTTCACTGGGTGTAGGCGGATGTCTGGGTGTGTGTGTGTGTGTGTGTGTGTGTGTGTGTGTGTGTGTGTGTGTGTGTGTGTGTGAGAGAGGGCACAGTGTAAGTGTAGGCACAGTGTGGAACGCTAACCCCATTCTGATAAATGTGTGGGATGTGAGGATCGTTGTGGAGCCCCAGAGCCAATCTGCACAAGACCCTCACTGTAGCCTGAGGGCCTCCTCAGTGCCTTCCTCTACCTGCCTGTCTCTATTTTCCACTCTGCTATTATTCAAACACTCCAGGATTGACTGAATAAAAAGGTTTTAGATTATATTCTGGGAATTCGTTTTTTGTTGTTGTAGGAAATAACTAAAAAAACTACTTTGATAATTGCTCACGACTTGAATATTAAACAACAAATACATGATTGATATTTTTGTTGACTCGATTTAATGTATTAAGTCAATTTCACACTAAACGTACACTCCTTCCACTCAACATTTGTAATAAGGCTTCTTCAAACCATTATTACCCTTGATCTGCTGACGTGTGGATCATTAAGAGCGGCACACATTAATGCAAAACGCACAATGCCCTCCTCTGTTGAAACTGTGAATTAGAGAGACGCCTCACAACAATCCCTCTGCAGCAACACTGCAATAACTGTTCAACAAATAGACATTACAAACTGTGTGTAATATAGATGACACAAACACTTTGTAAATGTAATTTTTGGGATTTGAACTGATGAGTTGTGCATCATGAGTTGGAATTAAATAAAGATGGTGCGAGAGGAAGACGGGAGATATGCAGAACCATGTGTGTGTGATGGGGCTGAGCGGCAGACGGAATACGGTGGTTTTGATCAGGAGTTTCTCTGGGATAATTGTCAGGATCTGTGTTTGAAAGATGACTGACAAAAGGAAAAACATGACAGTGGAATTTGTTGAGGAAACATGCAAATGTGTCACACATCCGTCAAACAAAGAAATGCAATATTTATGGATTCTTGAAGACGCTCTCTCTCTCTCAACACACACACACACACACACACACACACACACACACACACACACACACACACACACACACACACACACACACACACACACACACACACACACACACACACACACACACACACACACACACACACACACACACACACACACACACACACACACACACACACACACACACACACACACACACACACACACACACACACACACACACACACACACACACACAGTTAAAGTCTTCCCAGCGTCTTCTCTACAAATCATTTCCCATGTCGTCATGCGCCTTTCTGACGTTCTCCTATAAAAGGATTAACATGCAAAAAAGGCTGTTTACATAACAATGACTGAGTGTTTAAAAATCTGCACTTCAAATCATGATTATGATAAGCATGTGAACAATTTAATAGAGCCTTATTAATGTGGAAGACCATTTTTATATACTATACCCGTCATTTTGCTTTTGATTTTCAGACTACTAAGAGTACAGAAAAAAGAATGGTTTGTTTTTTCATTCACATGCATGTCAATATTTCCTTGATTAATGTTCTGATTTATCCTCTCCTATTTGTATTATTATCATCAGGGCCTCATCGTATATAGTGTAAAAATATGACACTGATTTAATGTAATATATATATAGAGGTTTTACATTTTAGATATTAGTATTTACTATTTAACAAATTATATTTAAGGAAAAGAGAAAGAAAGAAAGGCACAAACAAACATTTCGTTTTTCTAAGGTGCTTGTTTAATTAGAGATCTGGCTGAAGACCTCCTGGTATGTTTAGAAGGACCTCTCCTCCCTAACACATCCACACACACACACACACTCACACGCCGACTAAGAAAACAAAACCCCACTAATCATTTGAAGCCTGTGCTTTGTAGGTGGGGCCCGGTCATTATCAGGCCTCAGCAGTGTGGGGTTTTTGTTGGTTTTAGCTCAGCATCCTCAATCAATCGCTAACAGGAAGAACTTTAATCAGGGTTTTAATGCAGCTGTACAAGAGGTGGGCTGGCCCATTGTCTGGGTCTGAAAAGGTTGATCGGAGGGGAGTCCTCTCGCGTTTCTTTACATTCACCTGCTGGGCCCTATTGGGTCTCTTTCTGAAAGAAAAGGACAAGGGAGATGAATAAAGAACACAGTGTGTCCGCTCAACCAGCCTATGGGTTAATCAAGGAGCTACTTGTCATCTCCACAGAGCCTCACAGTTCTGGCCGTTAAGCTTTCCTCTTCTCTTTCCCATGCCAATTCAGACACTGAGGAGCTGGGACAAGACGAACAACGGTGGGCCATAACACAACCATGAGCTAATGATATGCTACTCTGAAATCAATGTATGAAGCAGAGGGGGGGGGGGGGGGGGGGGGGGGGGGGGGGAGTACTGTAGGAGGATGGAGGGGAACAACTTTATGAATCGCAGACAAACACAATTTTGAGAGTCTGAATATATGCATGAAAGAATGATATGAAAACTTAAATCAATTCAAAAATATTGTACTGCCAGAAAATTTGATTTTCTGGAGGTTATTTTGTTTAATATACAAACGGTGACATACAAACACCCACACTAGGCCTACTCAAACTGCAGGGGAGGCTCTGCTTTCAAAAAATACCCAATGCAACACACACACACACACACACACACACACACACACACACACACACACACACACACACACACACACACACACACACACACACACACACACACACACACACACACACACACACACAACACACACACACACACAATGTTGCTGTGGATATTTGTTTTTTGTATTTGGACACTTCTGCTCCTGCTTACATCTAAGCCATACAGTGTGCTACAAAAAATAAAAATCCTACACCTCCTTCAGATATTGAACACATACTCAACTTGCTAAGGTGAAGTGAGTTTAAACCTCACCAAGACACTGGTCATCTAGAAATATTGAAAATAAATTATGAATTGTCATTAATAAATTGCTTTTTAAAAATGTGCAGTAGGGCCAAATCTTTCTGTTGAGAAGCCTTTCAAATGATGCGCTTACCCCATCTAGTGATAAGAGAGAGTCATTCCTACCACGCACACAAGTATGTGTGTGTGTGTGTGTGTGTGTGTGTGTGTGTTTGGAGTTTCTCTTAAATTAAAACATCAAGACCCTCACAAAAAAGAATTAAAAGATGGAGGAAAAAGGTGTTTACCATAATGTAGAATGTGATGTTAGAGTAGGTGTATATATTTGGAGATAAAGGAAAAGTAAGAAACATGTAAAATGTATCCGTATTGTAATTTCATTAATTATATATTTGTTTCCGCTGGATATTCCTCATACAAAGACCACAAGAGGGCATTATTTAATCAGTGCTTTGTAGTCAAATATATTACAGATTTCAATTATCTTTAAAAGTACATACCGCTTTCATTCAGATAAGACAAAACTGGAGCATTTCAAAGACATTAAAACAATTGGCTCTAATGATTATGATGATTGTTAATATTACACATTTCCAAATAACTACAAATGCTGTTTAAAAAAATGTAGGTTCAATATTCATTTTGACAGTTTCTTTTTTTTAAGAAATAAGAAATAATTACTAACCATAGCATTTCATAAACTCAGCAATCATATTGAGCATTGTAATATATGTATTTAGATGATTATTTTCTTTCTAAATATTTGAAATATGAAATGGTATAACTGAGCAAAGACTTACATCAACATTTTGTATCAACATGTTTTCAATAAAAAGTTCAACCCCACGTTTATGACATTTCCAGGATAAAACACGTGCAATTTGTAGAGCACGGAGGGTGCTTTGGAATTATGCGTGTACTTTAAACGTCACATTTGTCAGAGACAATGCAGACCGGTGACTAATGGCTCATCCACCTGACAATGCTTTTTGTTGAAGTCCACAGGAAGCCTTCAGTGCTCTGCAGCAGGGATTGATGCACTTATAAGAATGCTCTCTAACAAAAGGCATGGTGGCAATTAGGAAAACAAAGGAGAGGAGGATGCCATTGATTATAGTAGGAACACTTCAGCAGCCAACACCCAGCACTCTCTGTCAACTCACAAGGAAGAGAACACAAATAAAATAAACATACCTTCTGGTTATTAATGTTTTATATAAAAACTCTGTAATTATAGTTGGTAATATGATGGTCAAAATAATATGAATAGAAATGTTATTCATTGAAATAATGTATTTGTGTATAATTATTTGACCAAAATGGATGTTATTGATGTAAAAGAAAAGTGAGAAAGACATATTTTGGCATTTGTTCCTTTGTTATTATACCTCTCTCTCATTATATAGTTGGTTTTAACTACCTGAATTAAATGAGGCACGCAAACTGTGAACGTGTCTGAGGAGAAAATTAAAAATGAACATTGCGTTTAATTCATAATGACTGCGTTGAGACTCACTCGGGCGGGCTGAATTAACAAAATTGTACACGGGAAAAATATGCTGTATGCACATGCCGGTTCAATTTTTTACAATTCAGTCTTTACAAGCTACATTTAAACGCTTATTTAGGCTGTTTGGCAGTATTTGAGTGCAGATTTTGACAGGCACTCACTGCAGAAGGTCAGCAATTCACCTGTAAGTCGAGCAATGACCCTGCCTAATTCCTGCTGTCCTTCAGGTGCAGCCTGACAGCCTCCTTTGCATTCTAATGCAGACAAGCTGATTATTACATCTTAGAGGCTTTTTTTGGTCTAAAATAAGGGGTTTGGGTTGCTTGGCAACCTGAATAGATCAAACACGGCTCCCCTCCCCCGTTTTGAAGCTCATAATTCTTCGTTTATATTCAGGCATCCAGTTCTTAATTAGATTAAGTTGCAAAAACCCCCACTGCGAACAAATCCACACTGATGTATGAATTACACACACGCTCAAAATATAGCTTTGCTTTAATGATGTACACACAAACCCATTTTAAAATGTAGCTCCTCGGGAAAATGGTCATATTTTTGAGAGGATATTTTATGTCTAATGTTTCTAATAATCGATAAATATTTGTTAAGCGCATAATGCATCTTTTTTTATTTTTCTAGCATTAAAGAGACATTTAATTTTGGCATTAGGGATTTTAGATTGTACTCTTTTACCTTTTACATTTTGATACAAATTAAACACGTATGATAGCAAATACAATTTTATATCTTTAAAGGAAAAATAAATCTGCCATGCTATCACACAACACAAAATATACAGCACAAATAGTAGAACACATTTATGCTCCCTAATACGTTCCAGCTCTTCGGTATGAGAAAGAGAAGCGTGCCCACAGACAGTGCCATACATTACGGTACACATGCACCCATTTCACCCAAATGGCACAGCTATTTGGAAAGGTGAGGACATTGCGCGTTGATATAAAGGGTCGTTTGGAGGACTTGTTGGAGCTTCATACTGTGAAGGATTGGATCTTCACCAGAATGGCTGCACTTTAACATCATTTCTATCTGCCCTTCTCTGCATTTCACTCAAAGCTAAGGTGCTCAGAATGATGGAGAACAATGTGTGTTTTCCACTCCCCTGTGATTAAATCCTGGCAAATATTCACAAATGAACTCGAGGTTACTTTGTTTTTTAAATAAAACATTTCTATCTACACTCACTGAGAGCGAGTCTCAAACATTTTTGCACTGTTTGCATTTTTCTTCAAGGTAAAGTTAAATGGATCATTTAATTTCACTCGATTCTCACTGGCCTCTCACTGTGGAGGAAGAAGTTGTATGCATATAGCAAACCAAGGACAGTTGGATTTGCCATAAAGACCATGGCATTTTTGCTCTCCCTGGAGCTATGGCTTTGATTGAATCCTGAAATGAGTTGAAATGTCACAAATCCCTACCAATATGCTGGGAAATGAAAATTGGCCTTGGGGTGTTAAGGTTCCCATTAAGGGTGTGCTTAACGTATTCTGTTAAGTGTGGTTGGAGTGCATCGAAAATACAAAATCATTACGTGTCTGCGCACTCAAGCAAAATGTCCCTAAAATTCCTCAACGCTGAGGAAGCCTTTCTGGTGAAGTGCAAGAGAGCTCGGGATCAGGCCTCCTCCGCAGGACTGAAACGAGAGAGAAGCCCAGGGGGTAGCCGGCTCACAATTTAACCTGCCAATATATGAGGGAAATGGGAGCAATTATCAGCTGGTTCATCCATTTTCCTGCAGACTGTTTATGAATGGGAAAACATTCTTGCAGAAATATTCCTATTTATATAAAAATATCTGCCTCCTTTTATGTCAAATTATAGTATATGATGCCTTCTGCAATGTCTCTTTTTATTATAAATAATAAACTCCAGCATGTCCTTTGAGGCTGGTAATGCCAGTCTGGCTTTGAATGCACTGATTTGATACAGCCATCCTCCTTCCTCTCTCAGGTAGCTGTTTTTAGGAAACAGGGAAATGACTCTGCTCGCTGCTTAGTATTCACATCACGTAAAGTGGGTCTGTGTTCCTCATTTAGTTCTGTACTGTACAGCTGGGGAGCTGTCCGTCGTGCGGCGGCAGTATGCAAATGACTCTGGATTTGAATGGAGATGGAGGTAGACACAAAGCTCAATTAGAGACAGAGAGGGAGAGAGAGATGGTGGGGGAGCTTTGAGTGTGTGAAGGGGAGGGGGAGGGGAAGGGGGGGGGAACCTTGGCTGCTTAATGCCAACCTGAGGAAACCAATGTACGGACACATCCAAACACAAAGGCACCCACAGATGTGAATGCACTTAAATAGCCAGGCAGATTTCTAAATTCTTCAGACAGGCAGCTGATCTCTGAAGGCTCAGACAGCTCAGCTCTGTCATGCGTTTCGGTCACACCAATCACACTGAAAATATCCCACATCAGCCATATCACACATATCATCAAAACAAAAAAGGTATCAGGCAAGCACAGGTGCACCTCCTCGTCTGTGTAAAGACTCTCCAATGCGGAAAAAAGTGGCATGGCGACCATTTTGTCCTTGGGGGTGTTGCCCAGCAGTACATATCACCTGACCCAGCGCCTGCATGAGTGTCCTTGGAGGAGTCTCTGACATCAGCAACTGCCACCCCTGGTTGCCATGGCAACGACAGCACAGTTGGGGGGGGGGGGATAGTGCGTTTGTGCAGGATGGAGGGCAGAATAATTAATGAGCGCATATAGGGAGTTTGAATCAGGCTTTAATTGCATTTGTTGGTGTGTGAAGCATGGATTGAACGCTACGGCATAAACGGGGGAATATCAGAGAAGCCGTAAAAGAGATTAAGAAAGCTCAGTGGTCAGAGAAATCATTTGCATTATTGTCAAGGTTATTCCCAAATTATTTCCTTTCATTTAAGAAAGTTTTTTCAGTGACAAGACAGTGAGGAGGTGCATGGGCAACGGGATGAGGATTAACCTCCTCCTCCTCCTCCCTGCTCCCTCCTCCAAAACATTTTCATCATCATGAACAGTTTACAAATATGTGTGTAAAGCCACACGGCATCAGTTTGTCGGTCAGCAGCTGACTTTGTGTCTATGAAATGTAATAATTTCAACAAGCCTGGAAAGATTTTTCATATGCAGCTCAGAAATAACAGACAGGAGTGCAGACTTGGCTCTGGCTGGATGAGACTAACTTGATCAGGGAGGCACAGAGATCATTCAGTTGATCTGGTGATGGCACACAAGTCTGAACACTGCCTGTCAGATTGTATGGCCACAACGTTCAGTCACAGGGACACACAACCCCACCTAACACCTGTGTTTATGTAACAAACCACTGCTCTCTCACACACACACTTATTTACAAAGAATTGTACTTGCTGCATCTGAATCAACAGCATCAATGCATTTCTTGCCTTAAATAAATAGACTGCAAGCGGCATTGACTGAGACTCATTACTGCCGGAAATATAAATAGTAAATGTCACACCTTGTGGAAGAAGAATACATATGTTTTAAAATATTCTAACACAAAACAAAAAGACAAAATAAGTTATCTGCTCCACACTGGGAGATTATGCGAAATAGCAGAAGGAAAGGTGTTGGGTTACTGACAAGTCAGACGTAGCCTATAGTCTACATGCACGCAGTCACGCACGCACGCAAGCATTATACGCCCTATCAGTGCGCGCACATACAGTAAACGTTGCAATGGTCTCATCAATAATGCATCGGCACTTCATGTTTATGCAATGTATAGGGCAAGCCCGAGCGATGGGTGCTGTAGATGCAAGCCTGCGCACATTGACCGCGTTTTACAAGCCTATCACAGACAGAGCAAGACATTAAAGTTACAAATATGTTCCGCCTGTAGAGAAAGAGATTAAGATAATAAAACAGTCCTCAGCACATACCTGTAAAGCATTATTTCTTTGATTCTGGTTTAAGCAGGCTTGAAGGGCTTCATGATAACACCGCACTAAGGAAATAAAACTGTAGCTGCGGTGATATGCAAATGAGTGGCTCCCGCTGAATGCAAGGGCATTTATTATTCATAAATTACTCATGTTTATGCAAATTACGGTATACAGAAACAGTGGTGGGGGTTGAGTAGCTCGCTCTAAACACACTGTGTGATTCAATTTCTGTTATGGTCTTCCATCTAAAATTATCCAAATCCAGGAATTTGACCAACATGGTCATGAAACACCCAGTTTCCATTCATCTTTAGTCAGTGAGATGAGGGTGGGAAAACAAAGGAAGTGGAGGCAATTTCAACAATGCTTAATCAAATTGGAGAAAAACTGAAATGTCGGATGTTTAACACTTAGTCATGCAACGTAATGTAGGCCTGCATCCGTCGATCATTTTCATTTATTTAGGTTTATCTTTCGTTCTCAACATTTGATCCCGGATGGAAGAACTCGTGTTTTGATAAAAGATAGATTTGGGCTTATACAAGTTTTGAATACATTGTCATTTTCAGGCTATATTAATATGGTTTTCCAATTAAACACTAGCCACAACTATAAACCTGCTATAAACGCATAGGTAAACAGCTGATGTGAGAAAGGCTACCTCTTTAAGCCTAAAAAGAAAACAAATGTGTGATTGTTAAAGTGTGTGTGTGTGTGTGTGCGTGTGTGTGTGTGTGTGTGTGTGTGTGTGTGTGTGTGTGTGTGTGTGTGTGTGTGTGTGTGTGTGTGAGAGAGAGAGAGATAAGAGGGAGGGAGAGCAAGCTACTGATAAACATTTTATATGCGCACTTTTATCCTACATTACGGTAGCAGCACGTCATCAAAAAGGGACAACGCTGACGTAAGAGAGTGGCGACGTGCAGCAGTTTTATTATTGCTAGTGTTTGTATTTTTTTATATAGTGAATTTGAAGTTTTACGAGGAATTAAAGAGGCTGTTTGTACACAGCTACCTCCTTCTTCACTACATAATTTTCTTCGTCAACACTACCCAGTTTTGAATGGACTAGACACAAATAAAGTAAGTTAATTGATGTTAGCGCAAAACCTGTAACACTTTGAGCAGCTACGTTAACTTTTAATTTCTATCAATGTTGTTTTCTTCGACTTTATTTTTGACATTTTTGCTTTCCAATTTTCTTGCAGAAGCAGCCATGTTCCACAACAGTTCACAGGGGAAATACTGGATATGGAAAAATGAAGACGAGATTGAGCAGAAGAGATGCAAGGCCAACCTGAAGTTCCGTAACAAGATACTGGAAAGTGGGAAGGTAAGAAGTACATAAAACCAAATAATACATAAATTAAGACAATGTGTGACAGTTTACTTAACCTCCTCGCGCCTCTGTGAATCAGCCTGGTCTGAGTGAGTCCTCGTTCATGGAGCGACACGAGGAGGACGTTTTATTCCGACACTATGAGAGGAGGATGATGGACTTCTGCAACGCTTTCAAGCCTGCAATGCCCAAGTCTGTTGTGGTATGTGTGGGATTTCTCATTATCTTTGTGGTTGAAATATGTAGATATCTGACCCGTGTGTCTCTCACCTGTGCAGGGTACAGCCATCATGTACTTCAGGAGATTCTACCTGTTCAACTCCATCATGGAGTACCATCCTCGGATAATAATGTGAGTATGTTTAAAATTATATAAGCAAGCCTTTCCAAATCTTCCATGACCAATTAGTTCCTCTACTTGTTAGTTAAGCATAGGATACAACACAAAATGGCTTCCAGTTGTGTTTTAAATTATGGAAGTAATGTCATTTGGAACATATATCTCATCTTAGCAACCTATTATCTGTGCTTTTAGTTTATATTAGTAATTTTAAGTGAGTGTGTATATTTGGTGGGCCAGTTCCCTGTAGTTTATGCATTGCACATCTGAAATTTGGTTTAAAAACACAATAGTGCAGTCTTCCTATTGACTGGCTAACTGGCCTGGATAATATTGAGGAAAGTACGTATGTATTAATGCAACATTTAAAAACATAGCTTCTGAGGTTTGAGTCCAACTTACGTAGGAAAATAATTTGCTTAAGATGTGTCGAGTGAATGTTAGATGGCATAACACTACTTATTGAGTTAATTCTTACGTATCAATCTAGGTTCCAACTTCCAATCAATGTTATATCAAGTGTATAACATCTTCCTTTATTTAGCTATACGTTTAGGAATTCTTGAGTTTTGTATAACAATTATAACTTTTGACTTGCCATCCAACTATTGTTTAAATTCACCAAAACTGCTAATAAGCCTTTAGTTCAGCCTTTTTTTTATTACCAGTGTACACAACCTGTTACAAACTCACCTCCCTGTTTCAGGCTGACGTGTGCATACCTGTCCTGTAAAGTGGATGAGTTCAACGTGTCCAGCACCCAGTTTGTGGGCAACCTTCTGCAGGAGACCCCGGCCGGGCAGGAAAGGGTTCTGGAGCAGATCCTGGAGTTTGAGCTTCTGCTGATCCAACAACTCAAGTTTCACCTGGTGGTCCACAACCCCTACAGACCCATGGAGGGTCTGCTCATCGACCTCAAGGTAGATCGATCCTTGGAGATCATCATATGTTATTCTAATCTAGCTGAGTATGTGTCCTGTATCAATATATGTTGTAATTGTAATGTATTTCCTCCATCAGACAAGATACCCAACGCTAGAGAACCCAGAGTCACTGAGGAAGAGTGCGGATGACTTTCTGACACAGGCGACCATTACAGATGCAGGACTGCTGTTCCCCCCCTCTCAGATCGCTCTAACAGCCATTCTGAACAGCGCCTCCAGAGCCGGTCTCAGCATGGAGAGGTGGGTTGTTGGACTTGTTCATTTCATAACAATGCTAAGCTAACATGATGAGGTTTGTTTAGCAATTAAAAGGAAAATGTTCTGCCAGAATGATTAAATGGTAAAACATTGTTTTGTTTGTTTGTCCCAAATGCACAGCTACCTCAATGAGTGTTTGGGGATGAAAGAGGAAAAGGAGACTCTCTCAAAGATGTATGAATCCATGAGACGTGAGTGAGCCGCACCTTCAACGTGAAACCACAGGATGGCGATATTGAGCCACGTTTTAGCGGAGATTCATGTGAAGTTTATCTGTGTTCATTCAGGGATGAAAACCATCCTCAATAAGTATGAACTTCCCAAACCAGAGGAGGTGAATACTTACAAAAAGAAGTTGGAGAGGATTCATGCTGAATTTGCCACTTCAAGCAAGTAAGTAGATGAAGTCAACTGCTCGTGTTTAGAGAGATTGCTAATACGGAGAGAATCTAATATCACACTATACCCTGCTACATTTTAAAAGCCAGAAAAGGTGATTTTATTGTGGAGTTTCAAAAATATTTTTTTTTTTATATAGTCCTAATTAACATTAGTGTAATTTGGGCACCTTTTCTAGTTTAGGCGTACTAAATAGGACTGTTTTGTAAACACCAACGTAATTTGTATTCCGCCACACCAAAGTAAACAACTCAAGTTTCTCATTGTCATACATAGTAACAGTTTTATTTTAGCCAGGTTGTCGTATCTAAGATGCAAAAGGTTCAAGGTTCAGTATCAGGTAGAAAAATAAAAAGGAACACATCATCAGCTGTATGAAATACAGAAAGGAAGTACAACAGCACGCCACATTCCTACCTACATCATCTATACCATGTAGTACATTTGATATTGGTATCGCTGATGAGGAGACTTTTAGGCTCAGTTATCTGTCGCCGGCTGTCTGTTAACACTTGGTGAGGTTGGTGAGGTCCGTGGTATCATTAAGTGCAACTACAGTAAACAGTTTGGTAAACTCTTTAGCTATGACAGGCACAGATTCAGACTCTGCAGCTGCGTGAATCATCAGGAGGCACACAAGGCCAACCCTCCATGACTTTGAAGTTGATAAATCTGTGCATGGCATGACTTCTCAGGATGAATCTATCGGTGCAGACAGGTGTACTGAAACGCCACCGGGGATGGCGGGAGAGAAAGAGAGACTGCAAATGCATGAAAGCTTTTGTTCACACCCCAAGGCTTAGCGGGAGTTCAGGTGATGTTTGTTAGAGCAGCATATATGTAGGCCCACACACTAAAGCAGGATCCCATCAGGGTTAACACATGCACAGGACACAGAGATCTCCTAGACTATTGTTCAGCTAGATCATACACAAACACCGTTTACTTCTATACAAGCCTAAGGAAACAATATCAACAAACAAAGCAGCATATAAAAAAAAAAAAATGTAACAAGTGGTTCCAGTGCTGCGTGGTAGCTCACACAAAGATGGTGGACGTTTATGAAGGAAGAGCTCGTCATAAAATCACGTGGCACGGTGGGCAGATGGTGAGTAGAAAGGGAGTTAAGGCTTGTGTCGTCTTGGAGAGAGGTGCTGTGTTTAAATTCCCTGATGACGGCAGAAAACGCTAGTTCAATGCTTTGGATTGCCTCCCCCGTTTCCTCGAAGCTTCCCTCCAAAAAAAAAAAAAAAAAGGAGTGGCAGAGCAGGGTGCCACGTTTGTCTGGTTTCCATGTCAATCACCAACCATGTTAACCAGTCAAACGGAGGGAGTGGCAGGCATACCAGGATAAAAGAAGTTCACACATTTTGCAGTTGACTGTATCTCAGGTCCATCTTCACAGAAATCATCTTTTCGAAAAGGTCTCAAGCGACAAGGCTTCTTGTCAAAATGTAAATCAGTTCAACACACATGTCGGTGTCTGAAGCATTTGGGAAGGGCTTTGGAAGGACAGTATTCAGATGTGCAGCAAGTGTCTTCCCGTGGAGAACAGCCATATTGCGTTAGAACTGCTAGGGATCTAGGCCACATGCTTTATAAATACAAACTGACTTTAAGTCTTCGGTCGGGCACCTCATGGGACGAGGCCTGGCTTTGGCTGGCGGTGTGGTCTGACTACCACACTTTGATTCTCTGGTGGAAATCTGTCAAACTCACATTACCTGGATGGCAGCAGCCAGTGACATGATGGTGCACTCTGTCCTGTAAGATAAAGTGGACACGTTTGTGAAAGGCACACGCTTGGAGAATCACTTCTGTGTACTAAAATGCTACCAGGCGTGTGTCTACTACTAGTCTAAATGAAAATGAAGAGACATTGGAAAGTACTTATGATGATCATGAAGCTATAGGGGGAAACTACATGCTACATTATTCACCTAAATGGGTGTTGAACATGGATTTGAAGGGGTTGGTCACAAATGTAAGAAACAAGAGTTCACCAACAATTACAGCTTGCAAAGATAACTTCTGATTTGACATTTAGAAACCGTAACCCTGCTTTATTTAACTGCTCTTATTAAAACTACCTTTTTGTATCGCAGCAAACGGAAGAGAGGATATGAAGAAGATGGCCATGTAGCAAAAGAACCACGTTTAACAGAGGAGGTGAGACCGTTCTGCATTGAAGGGAGAATTCTGACAGCTCATTGTAAATCTTTCTAAAATGGCTTCTTTTTTTTTCATTGCAGATTATGAGTGACGAAGACATGTCATGAGCATTTACCCCAACTTGGCTTTTGATTTAAAGTTGTTATAGTAGTTCCAGTATTTAACTGTCAAGGTTGGAAGAACAAGCGAAAACACGATGAAGTTTGCATCTTATTTTACTTTTTCTACAGTGTGTAGAAACTTGGGTTTGCCTTTGTTCCGCAGTAAGAATAAAGATATTTTTCTACATTGCGTGTCTTTGTTCGTAACCAATCCACTGCGTGCAAATGTTTCTCCACCTTGGTCAGGGGACAATGAATGACTCCATTATCTACTTTACAAAAACTGTTTAATAAGTGCATGCATGTCTGATACAGTCTGTACTATTCAAAACAAATTACTGCTGTAAACACTTTTATTTTACTTGGCATCTCTGATTATGTGTTTTGTCTGGCATTGAGAAGTGTCAATAAAGACTTTACCAAATCATCGAAAAGTAGCTGATACAATCGGAAGGAAAAAAAAAATTCAGTTCATCTGTCTTATATACTCATGATTCCAGCAAGAGAATTTATTCTTAATATAAAATAACCATACTTTCTGAAAGACTTTGTTCCAATCTAGAAAAGAAAGAAAGAAAAAAGAACAAAATAGACAAATGCTAGTTTCAGCACTTAGCGGATATTGTCACAACCTTAAAATAAATCAGTCAATTACAGTATAAAAAGCATAATCGCTCATAATCCAGTTACAAGAAAGGGGGACAGAGAACTAGCTTCTTCATGTCAGTTAGCTCATACCGAGCAGGAAGTGGGGGACACACTTTGGCAACCTGTGCTGTGGGTACAACGAAACTCTGGAAATCTCTATTTGGCCCTTGTGATGAAGGGAATGAAATGTACCCAAGTCAGAATTTTGAGCACAGTTTAAAAGTTTTGATTCCTGTGGATGTAGCTGTCAGTCACTGGTGCAAGTTTTTTTTTTTTTTGAGTTTTTTTTTTTTTAAAGTACTGCATCGGCTTTGTACTCCGCTGCTGTTGCATAGCTCTCTTGTGGTGAACGGGACAAGATGGTGGGTGGGGATGGGCGGGACTATTGGAGGAGGACATGATGGAGGGGTTGCCATGGTGATGAGGGTAGAGCATGCTAGGTCTCTGCGCTGCGGTCCGGTGGAGGAGACTTGACGGAGGATGGGAGAGATGGAGGAGAGAGGAGTGCTGTACTACCTGTTGCTGTTGGACATGGCATACTGAGCCTGCTTCTGCTGGAGGAGCTCTGTGATGGCCAGCAGCTTTTTCAACACATGCTGCAGAGAGAGGAAGCAGGAGTTAGATACATCCCTTCTGAAACATGGCTGCCGTGTTCTCCTGTGTGAATCTCATCAATCTGACCTGCTGCGCTCCCCTCTCGTTGCTCAGTGTCCGCAGCTCGTCTGAGTGTGTGACGCACAACTCATGCAGCGCAGCCAGGTCCCTGGACAGCTCCGTCCTAAAGTGCTCTGTGGCTTCAGGGAGTTCAGGGACGTTCTACAAACACAATGGGAAAAAAGTTCTAGGCTTGTGAAGTAAAGTTGTGAGTCAGGGCTCTCAAGAAGAATATCAGATTATCTCATCACAAAGCTCACCCCCAACTCATCCAGAAACATGATCATCCTGTGTTTGTTGTTTTTGATGAAAGGGTTCACACCCTCCATATAGGGTTCCTGTTTGAGGAAAATCAGAACCAGTCAATTATAACTTACATCAGACATAAAAAACTATTTCATAGAACTATTTAGCTACTGCATTAAATATAGATTTATACTGCATGCTGTTGCTTTAAGTACATAATCCACACCTTAGCACCAAATTCAACCAGGTTGGCCAGGTTCTGAACAGATTTAGCTATCAGTGTGAGGGTCCTGCCTGCTGCTGAGGATGGAGGGTCTGCAAGAAGAGAGGGTAGTATTCAACACACATTGTAACATGTGGTACAACAAGCAGAAGGGGAACATGTGCTTTTCGGCTGATGCTCACCAGAAATGATGTTAAACAGTCTGGGGTTGAGGATGGCCGGACAGATCAGTCTTAGAAAGACAAAGCCACTGGGAGGAGAATGGAGGAAGTAAAATAGACTGAATAAAATCAAGCACTAAATAACATGCATACATTTAAAGTCCTCAGCAAACACGGATGAAAGACACATTCAAAGCTTTGAACTCTCAAACAAAGTGGGTTTTGAGCATTCGTGTTTCTTTACCTTACAACTCTCGTCCGCATGGTGGTGTTCGCGGGCCATTTCTGCTGCACAGACTTCTGCAGACAGCCGTAGATGAACCTCAAAGTCCTGGACGGGTCATCACAGAGAGACAATGACTTATTATATGTGTTCATTAGACCTTTGAGCTTGTATTTCTGTTTGAACACCGGCAAAACCACGACACCACTGTGTGAGTATATGACGGTTTGTTCTTACGGTGGTAAGATCTCAGCGGCCATGAAGATCTTCTCCACCAGCTCCGACAGGATGTTCAGCAGATGAGACAGGTTCAGGTTCACGTCCTCGTTCTTTTCCAGTTTGGAGGGGTTCAGCTAGAAGGCAAAGACAGGGAGACAGAAACGGAATCATTAGGAGAAATACATTCAAATTCACAATGCATGATCGTAAACCATGAGATAAGATACAATTCAAAAAAAAAAATGTCCTCAGCCACTAGTAAAGACATTTGTGATATGTGACCTGCTCTATCGAAATCAGTCGCATTGACCCGAAGACACATTTTGAGTTGTATATATATACTGCTGGAAAGAGGAGATTCCTAGCTTTCTAATGATATCAGGATTGTTGTTGTGCTTCAAATATGAAGCAAAATATGTCACATTATATAATGACTATCACCGAGTCATCATTTTTGAGAAAAAGGCCTTCAAAGTTTCCTCTTCTCTGGAATCCATCGATCTGATTGGTTATTAGCAAATGATCAAAATACAACGGAGGGAAAATATTTTCATTTGGATTGCTGGTCTGGGGGAAGCTCGCGAGTGTGTGTGTGTGTGTGTGTTTGTGTCATTTTGCGTTTGTGTGTATTGTGTTTGTTTCCCGGGGAAAACACTCACGAGAACCACCGGCTGTTGTTATGCCTGCTGTGACTCAAAGTTACTCCGTTCTCCAAGTAATTATGCCGTTAAAAGCTTCAAAGTTGTATTGATCATCTGAATTTGCCGAAACAAGTTTAATATTCTGAAAGCCAAGACTTTGTTTATTTGAAACCAGATGAAAACTTTCAGCAGAGGGAGGGGGGGGGGGGCGGCACTGCGGAAGAGCAGAGTGGCGAGTGAGAGCTGTCTTCTTCCCTTTACAAGCTTCAAACATGTATTTATCGTGTGATTTTGGAAATAAAAGTTTCATATTCTCAAAGCCAAGAATTTGTTTATTTAAGATCAAACAAAACACCCAAACCCAGAAAAAATAGTTTTTTACGCATATCCACGTTTATTTTGAAATGAGCCGTTGCGACTGATTTCAAGAGAGCGGGTCACATATTTCTTATTTGTTTAATACAAGAGAACAAAAATGATTAATGCACTGACTAGACTTTTGTTTCAATGTGAACTCAATAAGAACTCACATACCAGCCTTCAGACCTCAGCCATGTTGATGTTGTGTCACTGTTTTGTTTTGATCTACTGTACATCGCATTCTTGCAGAGCCACTACACTGATAAGTCATGAACCCAATGCCACAGATAAGAGCAGGGGGAAATAGCCTACAACTTGTGTTGCTGTGTTGAGGAAAGAAACCCCCCCCATCAGGTCTGTACCTCGCAGGACTGCTTGCTCTCCATAATCTTGAGGATGGTGTCTTTGAGAGCGTGGTGAACAAACGGTGTGGCTGTGGCCTTCATGTACTGCTCCATCAGCGTGCTGGCAAGGGTGGTCGCTCTGAACAGTGTTGTGGCTTCATCTGGAAGGAGTGCACAAGGTCATACCAGTGTATGAACACATGTCTGTACATATGAGGGAAAACAATGAAGACCAACCCTGGGAAACACTCCACTCTGAGGCCTTTTCAAACTGAAGTATTGCATATTCAAATACTGATTAGATACAGTATGTGTTTTTGGCTTACCCTCCATGCTGATCTCCCTGTCATTGAGGGTCCTGAGTAGAGGGGCTTCAGCCTTCTCATGTCTGAAGATCCGCAGAAGGAGGCTTGCTAATAAGGTGCGGTCCTGACCACACACATGGGCCAGAGCGTAGATGACGTGGAACTCTTTCTGCAAGATCATCTGCAGAGGACAATGATTTGGTTGTCATTTGGAGTGACTAGCAGAGGAGAGAAGCAGACGGTAAGTTAGAAGCGTTTACCGACCTCTTTAAACTCTGCATACTCCTCTTCAGGCATGATCTTCTCCATGGAGTAGCGGGCACGCACCCGCAGAGAGCCAGGCTCGATGCCCTTCAGAGGCACGTGGGAGCTGAGGGGGAACCACTCATCGATCATCTGGCCCTTCTGCAGGCGGTTCAGCTGGCAGCGCATGAACACTGAGGCGGGAGAGAGAGGGGGAGGCGTGAGGAGGGGGGGGGGGGGGGGGGGGATGTCAGTCGTGATATAAAACATGAGGAGACTAAGAGAGATTGGTTTTTACAATGTCCTTACAGATGTCACTTTCTTTGCTCTTTTTTGTTTTGTTGCTCAGGCTGATTTCAAAACTGTTGATTTCACTCGACAAGTCACTGAAACAAAAAGATACATATATTTTAGAAATCTGTAGAAGAGGAGAGATATATGGAGATACGATTCCTTCTGAGCAAGTTCGACAGACTCACTCGAAGATGAACTCCTCGGTGAAGACGGGGTTCTGCCCCTCCCTCGGGTGTGTTTTAGCCACTTGGACGCTGTTCAGGTAGATGTTACAGTACGGGCTGTTGAAATACTTCACTGGCAGCTTGTGGGCCTCCTCCACATACAGCACCAGGCTGCTCACCTGAGAGGGAAACCAGATTTAGCACACACAACAAACAAATGCGAGTCGAGCTAAGTGTGGGAGTTAACCAGCATCACGACTTTCCTTATAATAACTTGCTCAATGTGTTACAAGCCAGATATGTTCAACCAGTTACTTTTTAATAAATGCAAGAAGTTGTTTCAGATATTCAAATCCGGGCCTTTTCAACTTTACGGTATTTCTGATCATGTAGACGCTCTGTCACACTTCATTTAGAAAACCTTCCGACTGGCTTGATGTATTTGATCATCTACCGCTTAGCTTTATGCATATGAGAACACATTGATGTAATGTTTACCTGTCTAAGCCTCTTGTTGGTGGTCGGCTGAGTGGTTTTCCTCAAGTTACTGCAGAAAGTTTGAAGGCATTTCATCCAATCCTGCAAACACAGAACACCGTCAGAACATTTGAAAACAAAGTGATAATAAGTTCCGTCTCCTTAAGAACTCACAACCTTATAAACTGTTGACCCCGTTTGTACTCGTTTGTTTGATGAGAAATAAAACAACAGGTTCTCTTTCACACATATAGGTCTTCATCACAACTGAACATCACTGTCCAGGGGCCTCCTGTTTCTGAGAAAGCAGCAGTTTGTGCAGAACATTTCTTTACCCTGTCAGTTGAGACAGTCATCTATGTTAGCGCAGTGTTCCTTACCTGTGCCTGCTCTGGGACATCTCCCGCAAAGTAGAATATGTACTGTTCTTCACTAAAGTGCTGGACAACAATCTGGAAACAGTGTGGTCTGTAGGTGGAATGGAAGAGAATATATTTAATTACTTTGTTCTCTATGTCGTTTCATTTTTAAGAAATAGCTTGCCGAAGTCACTGAATTAGACCGGGCACAATATTCTGACACCTCACCTGCCGAACAGACTGTCATGCACACCGTACACGGAGCACACGCTCAGGTCGATCAGCCCTTTTGGTTTGGTTGCTCTCTTCTCGCTCTCAAAGTAGATGAGCTGAGCATCGTTCCCCTCCAGGATGAAGTAAAGGTTCTTCCATCGTTTGCCTTTGCCTGAAGGTGAGAGGAACCAAAGATACGGTTATTATAATGGTAGATCCTGAATGACATGACCACAAGAGACAGGGTCATGTTTCTGATGATATGACAAGCAGCTACTGATGGGCTATACAAACACAGATGTGACAAATACCTTTGTTGAACTGGAGGTAGCCTTTCTTGACAATGTTTTTGTAGAAAGCATCTTTTGTTTTCCGTCTGATAGTGTTATAAATCTCTCTCCCATCCACTGTGTCAGAAAGAACTTGTTCTTGGTTCTACAGTCAAAAGGAATCAAATCAAGCCATCACACAACCATCATATCAATTCCCTTCCACTCTTACCTTGCTTTAACTTCTTTAAGTGCTATAAAATGAACTCGAAAATGTTTGATGCAATTTGTTCTTCAGAATATACATTTACAGTTCAGTGGCGTTCAACTTTTACTCTTTGCCCACACTGGTCTGTGCTGAGATCAATATTTGGATACTTTGGATGGCAGAAAAGGTAGGAGCATTTAAGAGCACATAACACCCCTACATTTTCAAATGTATCCCCCATTAAGAATACATATCATTTCAATCTTTGAACGTACCTGCACTGAAACGGGCTCTTTCAGGTTGTAGCCCTCGACAATCTGCTCTTTCTTGTAATGCTCGATAATGTCACCAACACTGCCAATGGGAGAGCGACAGAACACATGATGCAGCACCTCAGTCACAAGTCAAAATGCAGCATGTCAGCATATCATATTATTCTGTTGTAAAGGCCGCTGGAGGCAGGCACAATGCGGGACGTACCTGTTGTAGTACCTCCCCCCCATCATGTACTGATTGTTAGGGGTGGGGGAGATCTTAAACCTTTGGATGTTTTCATTGGTGCGAAAAAAGAGCGAGTAGTCCGCAGGTGTGTTGTCTGACGGTCGGACCAGAAAACTGCACACCTGGCCAACTATGAAATGAGAGAGGGGGGGGGGGGGGGAGAGAAAGGTTTTACTGCTGCTCAGCTAAATATTTAGATACAGTGGGGCAAAAAAGTATTTAGTCAGCCACCAATTGTGCAAGTTCTCCCACTTAAAAAGATGAGAGGCCTGTAATTTGCATCCTAGGTATACCTCAACTATGAGAGACAACATGAGGGGGAAAAAAAATCCAGAAAATCACATTGTCTGATTTTTAAAGAATTTATGTGCAAATTATGGTAGAAAATAAATATTTGGTCAATAACAAAAGTTCATCTCAATACTTTGTTATATACCCTTTGTTGGCAATGACAGGTCAAACGTTTTCTGTAAGTCTTCACAAGGTTTTCACACACTGTTGCTGGTATTTTGGCCCATTCCTCCATGCAGATCTCCTCTAGAGCAGTGATGTTTTGGGGCTGTCGCTGGGCAACACAGACTTTCAACTCCCTCCAAAGATTTTCTATGGGGTTGAGATCTGGAGACTGGCTAGGCCACTCCAGGACCTTGAAATGCTTCTTACCAAGCCACTCCTTCGTTGCCCGGGCGGTGTGTTTGGGATCATTGTCATGCTGAAAGACCCAGCCATGTTTCATCTTCAATGCCCTTGCTGATGGAAGGAGGTTGTCACTCAAAATCTCACGATACATAGCCCCATTCATTCTTTCCTTTACACGGATCAGTCGTCCTGGTCCCTTTGCAGAAAAACAGCCCCAAAGCATGATGTTTCCACCCCCATGTTTCACAGTAGGTATGGTGTTCTTTGGATGCAACTCCGCATTCTTTCTCCTCCAAACACGTCTAGAAAAAAGTACTACAATTTTGTTTCTGGTGTCCTTTGACAGCTCTTTGGTCTTGGCCATAGTGGAGTTTGGAGTGTGACTGTTTGAGGTTGTGGACAGGTGTCTTTTATACTGATAACGAGTTCAAACAGGTGCCATTAATACAGTTAACAAGTGGAGGACAGAGGAGGCTCTTAAAGAAGAAGTTACAGGTCTGTGAGAGACAGAAATCTTGTTTGTTTGTTATTGACCAAATAGTTATTTTCCAACATAATTTGCAAATAAATTCATTAAAAATCAGACAATGTGATTTCCTGGATTCTTTCCCCCCATTCTGTCTCTCATAGTTGAGGTATACCTAGGATGCAAATTACAGGCCTCTCATCTTTTTAAGTGGGAGAACTTGCACAATTGTTGGCTGACTAAATACTTTTTTGCCCCACTGTAAGTGGACTTTGACGTTCACAACTCATTTCTGACAAATAGAAAACACAATATTGTCACAAGTGATTCATAATGTTTGGTAATGAAAGGCAGAGAGGAATGATACCTGTCATCAGCAGGTTGTAGGCCTCTTGCTTGGTGATCTTTCCGTGATACCATCTGTTTGAGAGATACAATAACATTCAAAACGTAGTTTAGTCAACAAAATGCAGACTTCCAGTAGAGCCTCCAGCGTCACAAACACCATCTCTAAACACACATCTTAAAATACTGACATCACTGTTGGGGGATTTCATCAAAGTAAAACGACTATCTCATGTTCACTTCATTAAATCTGAATGAAATAATGAATTAGGCTCTACACACATACGAGCTCCCATTCACGTCCCATCTATTGTGCAAAGGGTTCAAAGAAGGAAACGCTTAGATGTGGCCAGACTTTAATCTAGAGCTCCTATCCTCTCTCAGGGTAGAATCAATAACTGTCAAACTTTAAGACTTGCTAAAGCTGAAGGACATGGTCGGTTAGGAAACAATAAAAACGTGCAGTGAATAATGTGCTGTCATGTTTTTCTAAATGACAAAACAAAAACATGTTGGGAGAATACAGGCAAACAACAAGGCGGATCTCACATGGTGGATATTATCCTGTAATGATATGTTATTTAAAAGTATAAATATAGCAAAATACAATTGGTCTTTTTTGAGCACTGAGAAAAGTGAAATCAGAATATAATAACTTACGCTTTTCCCTCATGTGGATCCTCCTCCCGGCCCTAGAAGAATATCAGAAACAGAGATTTGTCATGAACCAAAATCAAAAGGACTAATAACTTTATTGTTTGTGATGACTATGGACTGTTATTTTGTATAAGCATATAACATAGCACTACCAATGGGGCTCTGCTAATGCCACTCTGGTATGACCTGGTATGTTTCTTTTGAAGCACTGAGTTGAATTTGCAATACATTTGAAACCTTGAGCTGCACTTACCACCTCTTCCACCAGGTCCTCCACGATGAGGCCCTGCTCCTCTGTCCGAACATTGGTCACCCACATCCAGCCATCATCCAGTTCATTGTGAACAATAAACATGTCCCCTTTCAGGAAGCTGAAGATATCATTGAATCAAAATGGCCATTAAGACAAAAGGATGACAGATTGGAGGAAGAAAGGAAAAATAAAGATGAGTGAAACACACTTTAAAATCTGCTATCGATCGGTTGTTATGCTATAACCTCAATCCATCTCAAAGCATTGTTATCTGTATAACGTGAGAGAAAGAAACTGCCAAGTCGAGTTATTTAGTTTCCAGTGTAATACCAGAGCATTACCAGCAGGTGTCTCCCCAGACTTATAACATTTGAGGTAAATATTGCATGTCTGAATACTGGGTTAAGCCAGTGGCCTCGCTGGCAGACAGAGGGTTGAGGTTGACTTCAGACAGATGTTGATCACATTTAGGAAATCAGGGATAGCTGGGGTCATCAGTAAGTGTGCCGACTGCAGCTTAATAACAGGGACAAGACTGCTTTTCTTTAACAAGTCAGATGATGTGCTTTCCAGGCTGCTGTGAGGAGACAAGCAGGCCGGTGACATGCCAATACACATTTAAGTGAACTAGGCTGCTCAATGAGAGCAATACCATCAAATGATATATTTTTAAGCCCATGAAATCCCCTTAGACATGGATCATGAGTACTTTTACATAAGAGAAGAGAAAACGTTGTACTACTATAGGTTTAACAATAGGTCTCTTATGTACAGTTACATAGTGACAAAGATAATTACCTGATCTCATCAGTATCTGGCACTTTGGTGTAAGGAAGTATGGCCCTGACTCTCCTCCTGTCTTCTACAGGCTGTGGAAACATGCACACAAAGAATAAAACTCTCACTCTAACCATGACCTTCTGAAACCACATCCATGTTAAACCCCATAATTATTCCACTAATTCAAGTATTCTACTACAACCCCCTCAGGGAGAGATCACACTCCGCTGAAAAAGGTAATTAGCATTAGCTTGTGCTTTGCTTTAAACACTTCCGAGTACTGCCTGAAGGTGAAAGAAGAAGGGGATATGGAAGATGGGGGGATAATCCCTTGCACATTGAGCAAGTGGCTGAATAAAGGACTTGAGGTTGACTTTACTTCAACTAAAATGGTAATTATTCCCCACTCATCTTTCAACTCTGAAATATTTTATCAGGTTAAAGTACTTCTTGCTGTTTTTGCAGCTTTTGGCATTTACATTTCGATTCAGTTTTGGTAGGTCTCTTAAAAAAGTTATTTCATGTGCCATTTAAAAATACACAAGACACTAACACGCTTAATCTAGTACTTAAAACAGGGGGTATTGCAATATTTCATTTAAAAAACAGCTACATTGAGGAAAAAGAGCCAAAATCTAGTTATATCGTGTCAAAGAAGTAGTGAAAATATGTATAAATATTGTAGGGGAAGGGTGGAACATTTTAAATATGCCAGAATTAATTAAATGTAGTATTTTTAATTAATGAATACGCCCAGCCATGGAATCAGTCTCACCTCTGGGGGCGCCACTGGTGATAGCAGTTTCTCTCCTTTTAGCAGGCAAGACACATAGCTGTAGTAACCAATCAGGTCTGAGAGAGAAGAGAACCGCCGCCCACCAATGTAATAGTCCCCACACATGGCAATTATCCTGTTGAGAGAAAACACATCAAAGATAAAAGACAGCGGTTATTTAATCACGAGCAGCGAGGGAAATATAAAATGTTCAACTTGTATTTATTTGACAGTGAAATAATCTCTCTAGACTGCTGTGTCAAAGTTGTTTTTCATTATTGTTCCTGCACTGCATATAGAACATAGCACATCAAAGATATAACAGCAACTGTACCACAATCATTAAACGTCCGAAAATAGATAGTATATGTCTAAAGAGGATTTCAGACAGTGAGATAAAAGAGAGCGATAGAGGCTTTCCCGTTTAATCCAACAATGCTATTTGTCATTTGTGACTGAAAATAACTTGGAATGATTACAATGGTTTCATGAAAGTACTCCTCTAAACCACATCCTGTCGCAGAGCCACTAATCCTAATTCTCTGCTCATCAGCTGAGTGGATCTCTGATTGAGGGTTTATAATAAATGCACTTGTGCGATTACTCATTTGCTGCTTCTAAAGACATCGACTCTTTGCAGTGTAAATGTCACGCAATTAACCTTATGTTCATGATTACCCTTACAGTAGCTCCCTCATTCATCCTCAATGACATCATGGGTTAACACTAAACCAATGAGAGTGAAGGAGATGGTGTCATTGTTAGTTCATTAGAGAAGTGCTTTTTTTTGGAGAAATTGTCGGAGATTTCTCAAAAGCAGAAACAGTCTTTAAAGAGTGCTACCATAAAGGAAACAAGCTTTAGAAATAAAACAACCTTCATATTCTATATAAACATGCCTTTACACAATGAAGGGCGGTATGTTTGAAAAAATTGATATTTCAATTTCCAAAATTGAAACAATGGCCTGGACAGATATGGGCGAATAGATTATCTTCTATCACACGCCTGCATTATGTCCCTAAGCGCTTACAGTTAGTATGAAATACACATATTGGAAACCTGTACATGCAAAATGTGTTTCTCTGCTTATTGAAACGTACACTTTATCACATTCAGGCCCCAGCCACACGGAAACGAAAACGAACAGAATTCGATATCAAAAACGTCTTCCATCCACACGCAATAGGCACCAGAAACGTGTCCTTCCACAGGAGACCGCTAGACCCGCTGGAGACGCTGTAGTACATATGCCGGGCCTGTAAGTGGCGCTGTACCTCCGCCACAAAATATACCAAAAGCAGCGAAGAAGACTTCCCGAGCATGCATGGTTGCCATGGTTGCCCTTCTGTTTATTCTCCGCGCTGGATTTAGCAGCAGAGTTGGGGAGAGGCAGGGCTCTGGCTTTTTTTCTCCCTTCCCGAGGCAAGCTTGTTCTCCTGCTGTAAATCTCTCCGGTAGTCAGCCAGCAGCTGAAAAACACCCACCTCTCCGCCTCTTCCAAGGGACGAGGGAACCGTGCGGCAGAGTTTCCGTTAGAATTTTTTTTCGCCGGTCAACATGTCCGTTAAAGTTTAAATCTTCCGGACAAAATTATAAAAGTGCCGGTCAAAAGGTCTTCTTTGTTATTTATTGAGCTTTAAAACAAATGAATAACGACTCTATATAATAATAATAATAATATACGGAGTCTCTCTTTTCCGCCCCCTCTCCTGACAGCCCGCCAGTTTTTTCATTATCAGGAAATTATCGTATAGGGCTGTTTGGTCCCCCAGAGCGTTGCGTCTGCAGATCTACCCACCTTGGGAACCGTTATAGTTATCCGCGTTTCCCTGTCGGCCTCGTGTGGCCGAACCGTCTATAAGACAGAGAACTGTAGCAGATACGACCCGTTTCGTCACCGTGGGGCTAGGGCAATAATCTACAAGGAAGCCAGAGGTAGAGGTTGCCAGATTGTTCGTCCTTTATCTACTGTGTGTTTTCAGCTGCAGGGTGAATGTATTCGCACACTGACTAAAACATATCACTTGAAGAAGAGGACGGATTGTAATGCGTAATCTGATTTGTTTTATTGGCTATAAGACTGTTGAGTAGCGTAGGGTATTGTTGCTAGACAAGTCTGCTGTCTTCATTCTTTGACTTCAGGTCCACCCACGCACACAATTCTTCCGCATAACACACACAAGCAAACAGAGACATGGGTTTATGCAGACCAAGTTGATATGCAATATAAAAACATCTGTATGAAATGACAGTGATAAAATAGGCTGATGTGGTCAACAATGGAATGACATTGCACAGGAAACCACTTTCCAAACCTCAACATTCTCACTTCAGTATCGACTCATCTTTGAGGTTGATCTTTCACTGCAGTGTCTGAGGCTTTCTGCCCTATAGGTTAGCAGGTAATACACAACGTCTGTAGTCCTCCTATTCTTATCCACTACTTGAGGGAGGCAGACTGCCTGATTTTTGTGAGATGAACTATTGTGTTCTATGTCACCGACTTAAAGGGCTCTATAGAGAAAAGAGATTCAAGATACAGTTAAGTATTCTACCCAAAAAAGTCCTCTTAGTTGCAGCGATACCATGCTAAACAGGTAAACTCACTATATGACGCTTCTATAGTTATTATGTTAAAAACACCTCAAAGACGTTTGGAATAATTTTGGTTTGCAGTAAATTAAAGTAGGAATTCATATAAAAAAGCATTGTAATCAATTGTGTTGGCCAAGGTTACATCTCTGGAGAAAAATTTCCACCATGCTAAATTATTTGCAACCACCACCTTAATGTGTAAATGGAAAAAAGATGCTTGTATTTTACTTACTCTGTAAAGACTGCGTAATTCTTAATTTTGTTGATGTTTGACAATCCATCCCCAGTTATTTATTTATTTTTGGTAGTGGGTTACCCTTGGCCTTTTTGTTTATGTCTACGATGCTGTCGACTGGCAGCTTTAGACTATTCTCAGGAATTCTCAATGGAATACCCAAAGTTTTTTCTTTTCTTTTTTCTCTTGTACGCCATGTGAAGGCTTCGGGTACCTACTTACTGTATATTGTGTATGTCTTGGCTTTATTTGTAATTCAAAATAAAGTATTAAAGAAATAATTTTGGTTGCAGTAAATAAAAGTAGGAATTGATATAAAAAATACACACTTTTTAAGCATTGTGTAGGCCAAGTCAGGTCAGGTTAAATCTGTTGAAAACTTCCACCATGCTAAATGATTTGCAACCACCATCTGAATGTGTAAATGGATAAAAAGACACTTCTCCCTAAGGCTTTTAAGAAAGCTCTCGCTGCAGATTCACACAGGACCGAGTTCTTTTTGCTGCCTTACCTGAAATGGTTGACCACGTTGGTCAAGCTGAGGAACGACAGGACGAAGGAACCGGGCCGGCGGTCGCTCTCCCTGATGAGGTAGCTGCCGGGGCTCCGGGCCTGGCGCAGCCGCTCCTCAGCGATGTTTCGGTCTAGCTTGCCATGGTACCACCTGAGACAGAGCAGAAGGAAAGAATTAGAGGACGGGCGACAAACAATTTAGATCAAACATCTTTCTAAAGATATAGAACCACGTAATTCTTTTCCACAGAAGTGTTTTCAGAAATAACCAAACATTTAATTGTATAAGAGAGCAATCACAAAACAATACATTAACAAACATGGATCTTCAACCAGTTGTTTTTTTGTTCTTCTTAATATATGTCTTCTTTAATCATATACGCTAGGGCTGAACGATTAATCAATTTTAAATCGAAATCGCGATTTGAAATGATTCGATTATCAAATATTGCAAAGCCTGCGATTTTTAAAAACTTTTTTTAAACTTTTTTTTTTTCTTGGGTGTCAGTCATTCACACCAATCAGAAGTGCTGTGCTCCACATGTACCAGCCATTGTTAACCAATCAGAAGTGGCCCATGATAGAAGGTGATAGACAGATTGATCCAATCACCTGCCAAGTATTTTTGAAAGTGCCTGCCCTTTCCAAATGGCTTCCAATGGAGCTTTCCTGGATGGTTTGGTGAAACAAACCATCTGAGTCAGGTTAGTAATGCTCCATCACATGTTTCACATCTAGGGTGAATCTTAAACTGAAGCTTGACTTTAAAGCAACCCAACGGAAGTTTCATGTAAGTTTAGTTCTTTCACTCGTAGCTCGGGGTGCGGGGGTGCTAGAGACGGGAGCATGTCGATGCAACCTTCCTAGCCGGAGATATGGCCGCTTTTTCCAATAAACTTCTGTTGGGTCGCTTAAAAACAAATATCGCAAATCGAATCGCAATATTTGTCAGGAAAATCGCAATTAGATTTTTCCCCAAAATCGTGCAGCCCTAATACACGCATATTTTTGAATCCTTATTTTCAGAAAAGGTTTTGCAAGGCAGTAAGTCAACAAGTCAATGATCAATCCAACACATTGATAGGTGGAAAATAAAATAAAAATTAGACATGAATCTCTCATGTAGGCCTATTCTTAAAAAAATGGATATCCAAAAGCTTTTACTTTTGAGTTTCCAGCACACACCATTAAATCCTTCTACTTCCTGAATTAAACAGAAGCCACAGGAGCAACACTGGTTAACATTTTAGCAGGTGATGCTTAACCTGACTCGGCCCGGCCAGCTGGGGTACAAAATGAACACGCTTTTTCCAAATTTAGGCCACTGGTGCCTCTCGAAGCGGAAGGCAGCTACTGATAAAACATCCAGCGTTAAAGAAGATGAATGAGGCGCTGCAGTCGCTCTCACCACAGGAGACCTTAAGTTCTCCCATCTGGTTCTAGAGGTCTCTACTTGTAATAAAATGTGGTGAAGTCTGCTATCATGGAGCGAGCTGCAGACGGATTGCCAAAGAGGAGGGGAGAGTTAAGGGTCCATGAGGGGCTTAGGGGGGATTTGGGTGATAAGAGAAGTGAAGAGGGCGAATGAGGGCAGTTGGAGAGTCAGCCCTAGCACACTGTAAAGAACTGGGGAGCTGGGGGAAATACACAATTACATATGACCCATAAAACCAATGTGACATTAAAAGCACTAAAAACTAGATATTTGGGATAACAACTCCTACTGGCTCTAATCCTCAACCACAAACCAAGGAAGGCTCAAACCACTACGCCTACAAAAACCCTTTTCAGTCAGAACTAGCCACAACACAACATTAAACACATGTGAAAAACTGTTTCCGTTTCCATTGCTTTGTGCCATTCGAAATAACTAACCCGAGTGAGCAGCTAGTGTCGGGCGTGTTGTATCCTTTATATGCAATAAATTGTTTCACTAAACAATTATTATTTGTTTATATCATTATTGTGATAAATGACAGTATAAAAAACACACCATGTGCCCTACGAGGCAAATACGCAGATCTGAACTCTGCACCAACCAGACCACAACACGACCGCTGCTGCTGCACATAAATGACTCAATATAGTGGGTAATAGGTATCTTTGTCGTGCCAAAATGACAGGGCAAGAAAAACTTTCCAAACATTTTCTTTGTGCAAAAAGGCACCTATTACCAACCACAAACACCAACACATGGAACGGAAACATACACAAATTAGCACAATTCGGGAAAAAGGCTCATTCTACTGTTCTGACTTGAAACTTCTTCTGTTTCAGTCATGCACTTTATGATGGAAGTTATGCTAATGCGGAAAATGTTGATTCAAACTGATAAAGTCCCTGCGGCGGAGCAGCCTGCTGCTGTGGGCTCGGCTGCTATTTTGGGCTCTAAAGGTTCAGACAAAACCCTTATTAAAACAATAACGTGTGCCTTTCACTATCACACAGGAAGAGCTATCCACCACACATATTGTAAGTCAAACCAAGTGTGTTAACTTAAGCACAGGAAGTTTTAAAGTGCAAGACTGGAAGAAACACAACAACTAAGGCAGAGGTGTGAAATATCTTAGACCAGTGGTTCCCAAAGTGTGGGGCGTGACAGGGGGGAAATGGTTATTAAAAAAAGAAGAAAAAAAAAAATCATAGTGTGAAAGATTATTGATTCGAAAATAATATGATACAGTACTATTACGTCTGGGTGTCTGTGTTTCATTAAAGCTCGGCTGTGTGTGTGTGAAACGAGCCATTTTGTGTGCCTGCGCGAGCGAGAGAGAGAGAGCGCACCGGTACCGGAGATCGTTGTTGTTAGCTTCTTGTGCTAGCGAGCTACGCTAACGGATATAAGGAGTTTTTTCGACAACAAAGTGGAGGAGAGTCCTCTCCTGTCAGACTGAGAGGCTCAGTGAACTAAAGGACTCTGAGTGTTTAGATAGTTAACTTTAGTCTAAGTTATCTCAGTGGGTCTCAAACGTTTTGGTCACCATTAATGTAAACAATTATTTCCGAGGCACACGTTTATATGATCATTATAGTTATAAAAAAATAAGCGAATAAATGAAAAACAGGTATGAAATACTATATGACATTAAAAAAAGAATAAAGTTTAAAAGGGTGATTTGTAAAATATCCATAAAGAAAAAGTAAATCTGTTTACAGTTCTGTTTCATATGGGTGTTGAGAGATGTATCCATAGGTCTCTTCATTTTGCTCTCAAAGTGCACCAGATTGATGCTTTTAACTTCAATATTTAAAAGAAAATCTTCCCGGGGGAGATTGCCCCCGGACCCCCCTATGTGAGGTCAACACACCACCTATAAAAATTGCACTTGACCCCTGCTTACACCTACATGCCGTGAGCTGATTATCGAGCCTTCATTGTAACAGTCGCGGGTACACTGTGTATTTGCGTGGGGATTGTTGCAGTAAAAAATTCCACTGTAACGCCCGGGACATTAATGGGAAACCCTAAATGTTTGAGCACCCTCTATGAAACGTCAAGCTACCTCACAGCACCCCCAAAATAAATCTCTGGCGCCGCCACTGAGCCTGACTATTTGTGTTGGGGGGGCCCGACTTTTTTTTTTCTCCAAAGGGGGGGCCTGACAGAAAAAGTTTGGGAACGACTGTCTTAGACCATTGTTTTGCGTCAACACATTTTAGTACTTTGTGCATTTACATTTTTAGCTGTGAATGTGATTTCCACCAAAAATGCATAATGATAAGTCATGATCATCTGCCTTTGCTCTGTCATCAAGATAAGTGAAAAGGGTAAAGAAATGAGAAAATCACTATAGATGTCATTCTACAAAACAAAGCACAGCAGCAGTTACCTAGCAGGACTAGGGTTGCAAAGGGGTGGAACATTTCCGGTAAGTTTCCGGTAAATTGAGGGTAATGTAATCGAATTGTATCATATCCAAGCATAAATATAAACATTTAGTTTTGTCATATTTAGACATGCATGCAAAATGATACAATTAAAAAACATGACATTTCAACAGATGTATTTGTAAGTATAACAGAACAAGTTTTCATTATTTTATTGAACAATCATTTGTTTCATTGAAGAACAAAAACATGAATGTTGAGTTAAATATGACTCATTCTCCCCCCCCCCCCCCCCCCCCCACTCATTCAAAAATGAACAAAAATGCACCCCCATCCAAGGATCCCACAATAAATCATCTGTGCGTGTGATGGAGGAATGCACAGTGCCTGTAGGGGGTGCGGTCTCAATAGCCATGCAGTAAGCAGTGTGCTATGTGCACGTGATGGAGGAAGGGCATGGATATTCAAGTGTTCTTGAATGACATCTGTTTGTTTTAGTCAAGAGTAGGGTCAAATACACTTTCCCCAACTACATTTAAGTTCCCTATGAAGAGCCAACCTTCAATTTAGAAAATTCCCAGTTTATTCCCATGGAAAGTTTCCATCTTTGAAAATTCCCGGAATGTTGCAACCCTAAGCAGGACTAAAGCCAGGTGTACCAAAATATATGAATGTATAGTTTTTTACAACCAGCATCTATAAATGCATTGATACCGTTTTGCTAACCTGCTGTTTAAGTTTACCTCTTTTATCTCTAAATGGTTCAACGATCTGAAATGTTAAAGTATATGTGTAACCCTTCCCTGAATGTTGCCTTTGATATATGGCTGAGAGGTAATAAAGTGATTAGTTATCAGAATGTGATATTGGAGACTGCTGAGCAATGCAGGGACTATTCAAGCAGAAGTCTTTCATTTTGATTGCTTTGCCACCATAGAAATTCAGAGCGACTTCTTTATGTGTGGATGAAAAATGATATGGTTTTGCATAATGCCCTGAAGCCAGGAGTCATTACAAAACAGTGCTTTGTCCCAGTGCAGGGCCCCTGTTGGGGTTTTGCAGGAGCATAGCAACAGGTGAGTTTTCAAATGAGATGATAAGAATTGCTATATATTTATCCGTTGCCTTTAATTTCTCCCTTGTAAAGCTCTTAAGGCTTTAGACTAGGGGTGGGGAACCTCCGGCCCCCGGTCCGTATAAGGCCCGCAAGACCATTTGATACGGCCCTCGAGGTAATTTATAAACACACGCAAAACATTAAAAGAAATCTAGACCGCAAAAGAATTAAACAAGAGTGCCTGTTTTTCCTGGCCAAGGTCAGGGTCCTTGAACACAACACGAGCCTAACGTGTCATCACGTGGTATATGTCTCGACTGACAGGGGTGTAGTGCTGACGGAGAGCACCAGAACGTCGCTCCGGCACTTCAAAAATGGCAGTACCCATAAGGAGCCGTACACATGCCGCAGTTTCTGCGTGGCTGTGTCTTTAGTTGAAAGCCCAGTGGGCGAGCTGTTCATCTGTCATACTGATCATACAGTCAATAACTTTGTTGTTATTAGCATCTGGTTAGCTAGCTATGCTAACGAATATAAGAAGCTTTTTCTACAACCAGTGAGATAAAGGCACATCTCTATATGATCATTATAAAAAAATAAGAGAATAAGTATAAAATACTATTTGACAGTAAAACATTTTTTTATTAATAAACAAGAATACAGTTTGAAAGGAGTGATTTGTAAAATATCCATAAAGAAAAATAAAATCCGCTTACAGTTCTGTTTCATATGGATGTTGAGACATGTATCCATAGATACTAGATAGATGTTGCTCTCAAAGTGCACCAGATTGATGCTTTTAACTTCAACATTTAAAAACAAATCTTCCCAGGGGGACGTTAGGTCCACCCCCTACTTAAATCATGTCCACATGGATAGGATACTAAGTTGCACACATCTTGTGTCCATATCTTTCTGTTTTGGTGGTCATGCCACAACCGTGCACGTGCATGCATACGCGATTCATGGTAAGATATCTGGATTAAGAGGTTGCTTTTTCTTTGCACAGCATGAAAGAAAGGCAAAATGAATGGGCTGTGATTTTTGTTTTTTTAAGCAGAGGCCAATCATTTGTACGGCCCTCGGAGGATGTTGAAAAAATGTAAATGGCCCTTGAGAGGAAAAAGGTTCCCCACCCCTTCTTTAGACAGAAGTGTTAAAAGCTTGTTGGCTTCTGGTAATGACTAAATCCCCCTCCTACTCTATGGATATACAGAGAGAGTGAAATACAAATGCCTTTATGCAATTCACTTAGCTGTTAGTAAACCAAGCGGATGTTAAAAACTGCAAACGAGTCAGTTTTCAGTTGTTTTTCAATCCAGTATCGATTATCAATATTCTGCACATGTTTACATGCTAGACGTTGTTTGGTTTTGAGTTGCTATTCATTGCACCAATTGTAAAGCCATCTTTAGTAACAGTAAAACCTCAGCCATGTGGATTTGTTGTTGTATTTCGCCTTGAGGACATCTGCATTATTTATCATTTCATTCACCATCAATCCAACACATAACATATTTTATACTTTGTGAAACAGTATATGTTTTGCACTGTCCATTACACCAATCACCTATCTATCAATCTATCTATCTATCTATCCAAATTAAATCAAGTTAACTGCAGTTGTATGTATGAGTTATAATTTGCCATTTTGAAATGCCACTGTCCATGATGATGTGGGATGTTAGTGAGAAACTATTCAGGAAGGGTGCTATGAGCATAAGCCATGACAGTGGTGATAGGACACAATGATTCAATCAGCTTGAGGAATGCCCCGTCGTGTCAGAACATGAACAGCCAGCAGCACTCTGAAGTCCTGGATCTCTCCTCTCAGTGTTAATCTCTCTCTGCACCCAGTCACCTCAGAGTCAACTAGAACAAGACAACTGATACGACTTGATACCTATTAAGTGTGCACTGGTCCTGTGCATGGTATTGTGGGAGCTCAAAGCATGGCCAATTACACAATCACAACTACCTGTTAATGATTCAACAACACAATATTTTTCAAACTGCTGAAGAGAGAAAGCCGTTGGAGTCTTCAAAAATGTCATCATTCACCGCTCCAACAATCACATCCTGAACTTTACTTTCACACCAAACACACATTTAGTCATTCCTTCGTGAAACTTTCCGGTGCTCCAGTTTATGAGTGACTAGGTTAAGTTGTACGCATAGAACGGCTAATTGTATCATGCTGTCAGGAACAATATACTGTGCGTTGCTGAAATTGAACATGCCCAAACCTAGTGAGTTTAGGCAAGATGCCAAAAATATAGGGCTTAGGCTCCAGTAAGCATGGTAGCATGATTCATTGTGTTTACAATCCTTCTGGCTATATTTTAAGGCTGAACGTCTTACAAATATTGCATCACAAGAGCTCTGACGAGACAGAAGTGACATACTGTTTGTAGATTATGCCTGTAGGGTTGAGCCTGTAAACCCTCACTGTGGTTATCTTACGTGGTATAGCTTTGGATTTGGAAAGAACAACCTGTGGCACCATGAAGCTAAAGACAACTTTACAGATTGACCAGTTTAGTTTTGTGCATTATAAAAAATACTTTACTCAGATCAATATTACATATACATTTCTTTAATGAAGTTGTTTTATTCCAGGCTCTCTGTTTGCCCCTTCTAGTTTGTGCTGTATCAGCAGAGGAGAATAACCTGTGAAGGCATATTGTGCATGTATGCAATTGATGTTAATTAAGAAACAAACATGTTTCATTGAGTAATATACATTTGGCATTACAAATACATTCAAGGATAAATAGCATTAGACAGCAATCCTTGTTTCCCTGATGTATGTGATGTGAGTTTTAGACGGCAATGAAATGGCGCATTTCAACTGCAGCGCGTAGCACGGTTTAAGCGTGCCGTGCCAAACCTGGCCCGTTTTTTGTTGCGTTTCCACTAGGGGTAGTTCCGGCTAACGGGTACTGATTCAGTTTTTCTGGCTCTCCAAAAATCCAGGTTCTTTCCCGGCCAACAACCGGGCTGAGTCGAGCTGAATATGCTAAACTTGTGAGAGAATCGCTGGATAGGGGGCTACAACTACAACAAAATGAACATATTTGACCGTGATTTAAATTGTAATACACGTTTCAAAATTAGGCCGAAGTAACAACATACTGATACCGGTTAATAAAAACCATGAATTAATGCTTTGACAACTCTGCAGACAGACGGCAGGCGAAAAACCTTTTAAAATGCGTGTTTTCTGAATGGAGATCGGCTAAGCTAACGTTGTATATGCTCCGACCGTCCACACTCACAACAACGGTTTAACTTTTGTCTAGTTTCTGAACAGATATGAGGAGCTGTGAGCTCTGAGTTCTAACAGCTAACGGCTGATGTTGGTTTTGTGGTTCGCATTGAAGATGACGTCAGGGCTCCGCCTACACTGCGTTACTATAGTTACTGCCCCAGTTCCTAAACTGTAATGGAAACGCAGCATAAAGTGAGCCTGGCCTACCAAGGCCTAACTATACCGTACTAAGCCGTGCGAGGACCTGCAGTGGAAATGCGCCAAAAGACACAATTACCCCATACACCTTTTGTATACTGCCCAGAGGACGAATTACCATAAGATGTCTCTGCGAATTAAGCAATCATCTATAAATCATAAAGGGAAATGAGAACAACATCAATTGACTGATCTGAGTAAACAAAAAGATATCCAAGTTCTCTGGGGCGTAGTGAGTCATCATTGCTCAAAGTAGTACAGAGTAGTACAATGGCAGGCTAAAGACACCAAGTGTTTAGATATCTGTGTACTTGTACCCGGGTAACCCTTCAAGCAGTCTTGGTAAATGAATTACGCAAGCAGTTGTGCATTTCATTTATTCAACTGCTGTAAAAATGATATCCCTTGTTAGATTTCAGGTAAGCTGTTCTACTATCTGTGTCCCATAGCCATCCTATTAATGTACAGCTTATTGTTACCAGATGCCAAAAAGAACCCTAGTCTCCAGGGGAAATGAGACTAAAAGGACAGACACAGACTTCTGTGATTTGAGAGAGTTGGACCTCGTCTCTCTGTCATTCTGTCTGTGTCTTATTAAGCTCTTCGGCTCTAGCTCATTTCTCTCTTCTTCATCTGGCTTGATGGATGCAGCTGTACTCCAAAATCTCCACAGACGTACTGTCAGCCCTCATCAGGATCAAAATGAACGAAACATTGCATTATTGTACATTACCAATGCACCTCAGCGGAGCTTGCCAGCTTTCCATGAGAGCGTTCTGAGAACAAAGTGTTTTCTTCAAACTAATTCAATTCCCAGTTGGCTAATCGTTGCGCTACGTTTTGGAAATTGAGCTTATTGTACACTCCATTACATTGCCTTGATCTCACACATCACCATGTCTTTTTCTGACTCCCTTGTTTCATGTATCAAAAATATTAGATAGGACAAATGTGGCCATTATCAAAAAGCCAAATGATACCATTATAACGGTTCGACTATCCAGACAAGACTTTTTCCAAGCAAAACACATAAGAAGAACACAAACATATACATGATCGATTTCCTGTGATATAACAACTGACAAATCAGACGACCACAGTTAACTGAAGAAATAACACAGAAGAAAGTCCCTTGCATAATATTAATACAGTATCTGCACACTCACATAAATCACAGATATTCCTTTAGAACAACACGATTTTGTTTTATCAACTAAGTGAATTAGGAATCCTAAAAATAAAAACACGTAGGAGTTGTCAGCTGTTTCCAAGTTAGAGTTGCGGACGGATTTGATGCCCCACTTACGCCGAGTTCGCCCTCTGCTGCATCTCCCTCCCGTGTCCCGTGGTCTCACAAGGTGCACTCTCTCAAGTGATAATACTGCTGCTGGCCAGGCAATAACTGTAGGCTCCAACGCCGAAAGCAGAGCAAAGGCAGCTTTAAATCCGTACGAGGCATGATGATGGGACCCTGCTGCTGCTGCCCTGATACAGTCATTTCCCGTCACTAATGACAATGAGCAACATCCATGGAAGTGTGACGAACAGAGGGACACAGAGATGCAGACTGAAGCCCCACATGCGTTTAGTTATGCTGACTAATTAAAAGGAAAATGGAAGGACTTGCTTCCGTTATCCTTAAGACGCTGTTCTGATTAAGTTGGTCTTTCAGAAATGGAGGAAATCTAGTCCTGTCCTCTTTGCTCTAACTCCATCCTGCTCTGACTTTCTCTTTCTCTCCCCTCTTTCTCTCTCATAAAGCCACGCATCATGAGCATGAAGCCAATTGGTTTTTGAGGCAGCGGGACAGAAAGGGTAGGGAGTGGCATATCTCTATATGAATGTGCTCCTCATAAACGTTCAAATACACAGACCTGAATCAGTGGAAACAAATCACACAGCCTTGCAACCTTAACTGGCCTTAGAGATTACTTTATATACACATGGCTTAAACCGCGCTTAAATAGTAAACACACTATGACACGGATCTCACTCACCTTGAAATCTTTTAGTAAATGAACAAACACCAGAACTTCTAATGTAAACACAGTATGGGTTTATGTACAAACCAACCAAACCACTATTATGCAAATTGTGAGCCCTTAACCATTGACTTATGAGCAAGTTTCCACAATGGAAAAAGGTGGAGGGCTGAGGAAGCCTGACCGTAGCGGTGCATTGTTTTTCTTTTGCTTTAAACATGTTGGATTACCACAGCTTGATATGTCATTCAGGAGAAACAGATGGAGAGGTCGGAGAGAACGGAAAGGCCCATCTATGCATCTTCAGGCTAGGGCTGTGCAATTAATCGTATTTTTAATCGCAATTACGATTTTGGCCTGCCACAATTACGAAAACAACGATAAAGAAAAACGATTATTTTGCTTTGCTAGGTTGTGTGCACTGCAACATATTTGATCTAATTTATTTTAGTCTAATTTATTTTTATTTATCATATTTATATATGTTTAGTAGCTTGTGGAAGTGCGCTCCAGAATATTTGTTGATCTTGTTTATTGGTATTTATTATTTTTGATATTATTTATTTAAATGTAGATATAAATGTATCATTTATTTTAGTATTGGTTTTTCAGTTGAATTATATGTTCAGGGTAATCAACAGTTACAAAGATACTGTTCAAATTATTATTTGTATTTGTTTTAAAGTTCAATAAATGGATGTTTTCAAAGAATAATCTTATTTAACAATCGTGATATCAATTATTGACCAAAATAATCGTGATTATGATTTTTGCCATAATCGAGCAGCCCTACTTCAGGCTAGCTCAGTCTGATTGCTAACAAACCGTCATCATCGTAATGCCAAGCCAGACACACAGGGACCAAAGCCGGCATCCCGGTTTTGCTGCTGTGAATCAGCATCCCTGAAATAACATCATTACATCAGTGATAATAGCTACACTGTCATCTGCCCGTACAATCCTCCTGCATTTTTGAGGGGGCAACCAGTAAAGAAAATTCTTGTCCCGCCATTGATTTTTGTCAAACTGAATGTGTAGTAACTTATTCAAATATTATAACTTACACAAAAGAGACAGACAATGAATGTCAATCAAGATGAAAAGTGCAGCACTAGCACTAACTTGCTTTCAGTTATGTGGCTGTTCTTCTGTATAGGTACAAATGCATTAACAAAACTGTTGAAATAAAAGCATTCATGTCTGTTGTGTTATTAGAGATTAAGCTTGCACTGCAACAATTTCTATGCAATGTACCCAACGTATTATTAAGCACACCTAACTATGTAGAAAGTCATTCAAATCTAAAATCCTGGGTATTGTCAAACACAACTGAAATGCTTCTGAGGATCCTGTTAGGGCCACAATGAGCGGCTCAGTCTTGAAAACAGGATGTAGGAGAGAAAAGGCAGGGCAGTGTGGGTATTAGAAGGGCATGACAGGACGTTGTGTAACGCGTTGAAAATGCATGGATGCATGCTTTGCCTTATCAATGCACTGAAAGGAACTTACCCTACCCTGGTATTCTAATCAATAGGTCTAGTTAACCAACACTAAATGTGCACCATTTGCTATAAGGGTTGAACTACTGATGGAGCAGCTGTGCAACAAGATAAAAACTAAGTTTCATAAAAACTGCAGTAGTTTGCAAACGTTCCACCTAGTAGCGGGAATTGACGTAATTTATTAAGATTAAGGAAATTAGAGGCTTAACTGCAAGGCTCATCAGTCACTAAAACTGTCAAATGACTGATTCAATCCCATTATCAACAACATGCTTTGTTATAAAAGTGTTGTCATTTGAACACTAATAGACCCAATCTCTATCAAGTAATAAAGTGTTACGATATGCGACATGACGCTTGTGCCATTTCAGAAATATTCCATTGTCTCTCCCTCCCCACACAAAGGGCCATTAAGTGGTGTAGGTACTCAATTAACCCTGCAGTTATAGAGCAATGTCCACTGCCAACTGTTTAACTAATTCACACCATCGCTGATCTTTAAATCCAACATTTCTTTCCCCCTTTTCTCCTCCCGCTTACTACCACCTTTTCGAAGAAACCCTTCACGATTCCAAATCCTTGATAATCTCCGTGGAAACTCAAAATCAACGACTAATTTCTCAACATGCTGTTTGTTTAAGCTCATGCACTGTGCCGGAGGTTTGTAATGGCAGCAGGAAGTGCGTTGTTAGGGCCACCTGATATCTTTACTATTACGTCTTTGTTAAGCCATCATCAGTGTTACATTCTTACCTCATTGCAATTATTTATGAAGGACAAACTGTTGTGTAAATGAATGTGACTGCCGTTTGCCTTTCTCACTCTTGAACACTTTTACTCAGCGAATGTGCCAAGTTTAGCCTTCACACTGTGCAACACGCAGTGGGACCAATGGTGTGGAAGTGTTCCACCATCACTCTCCTAACATGCACTTTGCTGACTGCTAACATAACTCAAAGGCATACAGATCAATCTCGAAGACCGATTACAGAAGCCTACACAGGTAGTGACACAGCTTAAGTGATAGAGTGAAATTCAGAATCATTCAAGGCAGTCAGCTGGGAATGTACCACCCATTACTGCCAATGGTAGATTTGCCACTGGCATTTGCTATTATAGGCACAATGAAAAAAAGCCCATTACGAAAAAACAAATGTATGCACGCATGGCATGATGTATGCATGCATGGCTTGTATTACACATAGATTACACATTGGATGTTCACAAACATAATGTGACACATCATGCAATTTCATGCCGTATAATGTGACCATGAGTTTCAATATATTGCCCTCCAGCTAAAGCTTGAACTATGTCCATGATCGTTACGTGTTTGCCTTCATCCCCGTTTGTTAGATTAGGCATCAGGACAGAACTACTGAATGAGACAGTAACCTCACAGAGGGTCTGCATATCAGCCTTGTCTATCGCTGTGGATAAGTGGAACATCCTGAAGGAGAGAAAGTAGTGGTGCACGATAATTATCGGCCCGGTATTAGGAATTATGACGTCATCCCGATAAAAGTATTAATAGCCCCGATAATATACAATATATTTTTGGGGTAAAAAAAAAGAAAAAAATATTGCGGTGTGGGTGGATTGGGATGAGGGGCGCTTGTTTTTCACTCGGCTCCTCCTGTTTTGCCAGTACTGTGGTAATAGTGGTTTAGGAAGAGGGGAGTTTTTCATAAATCCAGCGCTCCCTAACTCATGCCTGGCTGTGACGTAAATGGTGTGCGGCCGTGAAGCCAGGACAGTAAACAAACATGTTGTCGGTAGTATGGGACTATTTCAACGTTTCAGAGTTAGATAGTTCGCTTGCTATTTGTATTAACAAATGCAATGCAGAAGTTCCACGAGGAGGGAAAAAGGCAACGAGCTATAATACTTCCAACCTGATTAGTCACCTGAAACATCGCCATCGCTACGATGGTGTGTTAAAAGCGTACGAAGACGCCTGCGCTGCTAAACTAGCGGCGAAACCAAAGCCAGCTGCAAAGGCACCGGGGCTTTTACCCATCGACGAGGCTTTGGAAAAAGGCATGAAGTTTGCCAGAGACGACCCCACCCCCACCTACTAGTCTTTTTTTACAACCAGGTGTGCAAAAAATACAGGTACATTAATATATATATATATATTATATTATTATCAGTTATCGGTATCGGTCTTGAGAAGCAGGAAGTTATCGGTATCGGTTTCAAAAAACGAATATCGTGCATCCCTAAGAGAAAGACCCTTGCATTAACTGGGTCATCATTACAAAGGGATGGAATCACCTTATAACTTGTCTGTTCTTGAAAAGCATTCACTGCCAAAGTAGAGTATGAATGAAGGCTCTATGACGAGCCCTTAGGAGGGCTTGTGTCTGGCCTTGCTTGTATCACTGGTGTTATTACGAGGAGTACAAACCGTACAAACACTCAGCCGTGTGGGAACATTTCGGGTTCCCTGTGGAGTACAACAACGATGGAGTGCGAGTGGTGGATCGGACGAGGACGGTGTGTCGCCGTTGTTCGACAGCGGTGCGGTATGCTAATGGTAACACACGCCAAACATGCTAAATCATATCAGAAGGCATCACCCAGATTTGCCAATCACCGGAGCCCGGTAAAAGACAACAGCAGTTCAACAGCCCTGCTGTTTTTAAGAAGCCAATAGACATGAAAGCCGACAGTCCAAAACAAATAACGGAAGCTATTGGCATATATTTAAACGGCTATGCGCCCTTGAAAGACTTTCTCATTTATTATGTAATATTTTTAAGACATTCTTTTTAGTTTTACAGCTTGATGACACCTTTTTGTTCGACATCAGCCATAATAGATAATATGGCCATCTGAGTGTGTGTGGTACTGTTTGTGGTTTGTTTTTAACTTTGTAATACAGTTAATTATTCAAAATGTTAGATTTCCTTATTTGTATACTGAAACTTGCCAAACCGAGGTACGTACCGAACCGTGAATTCTGTTAACCGTTACACCCCTACCTTGTCCTTTTTCCTTTTTGTCATTTCAAGCGATAAAAACTCTCGATCTTCTCTCGAATTATATTTTTTTTGTCAAATGACGGCAAGACGCCCCCCTAGCGGAAACGCTGATTCTCATACATTAGTAAACGCTTTAATTACAAAAATACATCCTTAAAAAAGCAGAATTTTCTGTTTATATTCTTCTACAGATCTAGATCATTTTAGGACAAATGTTGTTACACACCAACATACATTTCACACGACTTTAGAGAATATTGCACATTAATAATAACCGGAAACTTTACCACCACTAGAAACAATTAAACTAGACCATAACCACAATAAAGAGGAAAAGCTTATGTCCACATGTGCCTTGCACAACTCTGTTGAGTTAAGTGTCTTAGAGTAGTAGTAAGTGAGTAGACTCAATATGACTCTAAACACCTTGTACACTTATGTGTGTCAGTCAGCGTTTCCGCCAGGGGGTCGTCTTGCCGTCATTTGACGCCCTTATTCAGCTCGGGACGCCCTGAACGCGAGCCGAGGGCGTCCAAAAATATTAATAATTTGAGAGAAGATCGAGAGTTTTTATCGCTTGAAATGACGAAAAGGAAAAAGGACAAGGACATCCCTCTGTTGGAGGGGCAAACAAGTCTGGTGGGATTCTTTTCGGAGTATTGAAGATCGTTTCCCCGACATCGAAGGTGCCTGCTACAGGACAACACGGAACGTGCGCGATTTGGACGCGATGAGCGGCGGGGGTTTTAGTGGAGCACGCGCGTGAGCTGCGCCTGCGAGCACCAGAGCCTCGCAGCGGCGAAACTGAGGCTCCGTGGTAAACTGTGGTAACATGAAGAGACGTTTGGGAGCCGAAACAGCTGGCGCTTTAAGAGAGCCGAGCCAAATGATCCGGCTCACTAACGTAAAAAGACAATATCTATAAGGGACGGCTCAAGTCAAAATTCAAAACATCCCCCCCCCCCCTGCTCTCGGGGTGGACGCCCTCACAGCCCTGGTCTGGCGGAAACACTGGTGTCAGTATATGGTGTTACTGAATGTGGAAAATGAACATTTGATTACAAGAATCTCAAAGTTAAAGCAATAACAAAACAAAAGATATCCCATTCATGCACACGTTACAACTGTTCCACTGCTTTACTGGAAACCCTGCCAGTTGATAAACTGGATCCAAGTGCAAACACAGGAAGAAGTCTGTATTTCCTTGGCAAAAACTACTACTTCCACGGTCAAACTTTGAAGAAATTGAATTCAACTGAAGTTCATTCCATTTAGGGTTGTTCATTACCAGTACCGGAAAAACTGGTGAAAAGCTGGCCTTCCCTTTCCTCTGTATTCTGACAGGGAGATATAGGGAGGCTCCTAAAATAAGAGCTGAATCCACACTCAGGCCCAGTCACTTCCATATCTTACAGTATGAGGGTCAGAAATGACAAAGCTCAGCAGTTCTCTAATGAGACTGTAACAAATGGGAGGGCTGTATTTAGGTTATTACAAGACCAGCACAAACACACACACACACACACACACACGTTTGGAAATGTGCTTTTGTGTATGCCTGATAAATTCCTAAAAAAGGCCTATAATTGGATTTACAATTCATAGAATGCATGTTTAAAGATGCAATCCAAAAAGGTAAACATATACTGTGATGTATGCTTGTTTCACTGTAATGACCAACCAAATAATATATTTATCACAGTCAAAATGTTTTACTAAAACTCGTGTTTATTTCCCATGTAGCATAAAAGAGCACAACACTTAGATGCAAATAATTATGCTACTATTGCAGTAATATACCAACTAATGGAGTAATAGAGTTTATGGAGCAGTAAGATACTTAACCTGAATCTAAATTACAAAGTTAAAAGGGTCATTTCTAATCAATTATTTAAATTAGGCATTTGATACAGTTTTACATCAATACAGAGACTGTAAGCTCTTATCACCTCCAACTACAACTCTCCATCAAACCATTTTTTGCAGTTTCCTTTACTTTTCTAAAATGGTAAAACTGATGTGTAGATTGTTTTAATTGTTGGAAACAGATCAGCTGATTGTGTTATGGTAAAGGCACACAGAATGATCCATCTACCAGATGGATGTGCTTGTATTGTTGAACAACTACTAGTAAGATCCACGGGAAACCTGTCTTCCAATTCAACTTGCTGGTATGCATTTGTATGCTACAACTTTTAGTTGATGCAAGATGGAATTTGGCTTTGTTTTAAGTGCCTTGTAACTTTAGTTTACTTTTATGAACGTAATAATTGGGACTAGTCAATCAATGACTAGACTAGAGGATCAGGCAAATAATCGTTGTTTGATGGTGTTTATGCATTATTCATCGTCGATTCCTTAGATAAAGTATTTAAGTTTAATATTTACATACCAGTACTTACTTGGACTTTGTTGTGAATATGTTGGTTGTTAAAAAAAAACTGTTTTCCTAAAGAACAAGATGCACTTGTGCACACTTTATATGTGATCAGTTGAAGACCAATAATGTTTAGATAGTCAATCAATACAAATGTTTTAATTCTTGCATGCTTGATCTCAATTGATAACTTTTTGACTGATTGTACGCAATACTGAGCTGTTAGCTCTAATTTGAATTGGTGAATTGATGCTTCAACAATTTGACTTTAGTTTAACTGTTTAAACCACAACCTAAAGTGTCACTAAAGTCCAACTTCTGCAACCCATTTAACTAGGAAAATATTCTTAAGAGAACAAGACGTTTGCAAATGAGGAAACATACACAAAAGGTAACCAGTCGTGTTAGATATGGATAACTTCATAGTAGAGTTAGAAAGCCATGGTGGGTTACTGTGAGAAATGATTGCGCTATGTAAATATATAACATAACTGTAAATAGCCCAGTTCACTATTGAACCTGCAGGAGTAAAACTATGTAAAATGCAGACCTCGAGAGTATGACAGCATGAAGGAAGTGTATCAAACAAAAGTACAGGATGTTTGAATGTTTGATTTCTAGGTGTGAATGAACAAAACTAAAAATGGTATGCAGGAGTAACTTACTGGTTCGTGGGGGGTGCAGAGAGGGGGAACACGACTTCTTCTTCCTCGTATTCAGGTCCATCCTGCAGGTCGTTTTCATCCATAGTGCCACCGAGAACCACACTGCCTAGAGGGGGAGGAGGAGGTGGTGGCAGTGGGGGGAAGTCACTGGTCCCATCCGGGCCTGTTGATGTGGGTGAAACCAGACTAGCTGGACCCTCCGATGTAGGAGAGCTGCAAAGGCTGCCCCCGGTTACTGAGCTTGTTCCTTGGAAAACTGCATGTCCACCTCCTGCTCCGCCACTCCCTTCTGCGGAAAGCACTGGTGCGCTCATATCCCCACTAGACATGGGATAGGTCATACTCGTGTCGGGAAGTGAGTCCGGATATGTGTTAGAATGTTGCTGGAGGGTAGGTGCTGGTCCTTGTCCCAAATCAGAGACTCGCACTCTGCTCGGCTTGGGATAGTAGGGGAAAGTGGCCGTATCCGGGCCTCCTCCGCCCGCCACCCCTGTCCCTGTCGTGACCGTCTCCTCACTGCTGACCTCCGTAGCCATCATATTAGGACAATATGTAGAGGGGAAAAAGTCCAAAAGGGAACCTGCCCTTCCCCTCTGTTCTCACAACACTCCTTCAGTTTTTGGCTCTGGGGAAACACCACCAAAAGTTTCTCAAAAACGCGTTTAGCTAGCCAGCTAACGTTAGCCGACAAGCTAACTTAGCTAGCTCACTTGGCCGCACTAGCGGGCGTTAGCTTCGCCTGGCATTCGCTCGCTGCGAGATAGCCGAGCTAAGGCTAGCTGTGAGGCTAGCAGCTTCGAGACACTTGATGAGTTCCTGCTTGCTATGTCTTCATTGTTTCCTGAGTAAAAAGTTCCCCCAGAAACGCTATCTTGAAAGAAACATTCACAATAATACAAATAGAGTATAGATTCACCAATACATCCAGTTTTTTTGCTCGGACTTCCCCCTCGGCACCGGGCAGACCACTTGTCGGGGAGTGTTGTTTTATTGTTACTGTTGTGTGTAACCTCCGTCTTTTTCCAGTGTTGTTGTTTTCTTTCCTTCTCAGTTTCCAGCCGTCTCGAGTAGAGTCCACAAACAACACAGTAGCACCGCCTAAATCCCCGGAACAGTATGTTGTTTTCTGCGAACTATCATGTCGTTAACCAAAGTCAATAATTATTGCGTATATAAGCTAAGTTCGCCTTTATTTCTGGGTTTCAGAGCTGGTGGCTTGCCCGCTGCTGCGCTGCTCTTTTTTCTCCCCTCCCTCTCCCACTCCTCTCCAGTGAGCGAGCAGACTCAGCCAAGTGAACACAGAGCGGCACCGGCTCAATCCATGACATCCTCAATCAGGGCTCTGATAAATGGGACTTGTATCCTAATTATTAACACGTCATATTGTTCCCATTGCTTAAAATATACATTCATAATGTTTTTTTCTTTTCAGCAGCTATGGTAAAAAGCAGAGATCCCAGATGTTTGTCAAAACTTGGAGTACTTGCTTTTCCAATGGGTATATCTTGAACAGAAAACAAGAATTGAAAACATGGCAGTGTCAAACTCAAGCCTCTAAACTAAATCCAGCAAATGTGTTTCTGCTGTGCATATCAATGTAGGTGGCCTACTCATTGAATCTTGGCCTTCCTTGTTGTAGCTGAAGGATAATAGATGACCTTCTGTATCAAAGAGAAAATGGCAGGTGTCTGGTGGCCGGCAATAGGCCAATCAATGTGGTCAAATGCCAGACTGATGTGTCATATTTATGTCTGTAAAATATGTGCCTGTGAGTACAACATTTATTTGTAATTGTTAGGGTTCCATGTGCAGCCGATTGCATGCTTTAGCGCTATGGTGTATTAAACGTGTAATCTTTGAATGTTATGAATTCTTTACTCAACGTATGATGAGTCAACATCATTTTTCTCTTGACTTTTTCTGGGCTTTTTGTGCGCCAGTTTGGAATATGGGGTAACAATAAAATCACAGATATTTCATTTTGTCAATTAAAGCTATCGAGACAGTGCACAGTGAGGTTGCTTTTTAATGTAAAATATGATCTGGGTAAATAAATATCTGTTAAAACATTCAAATGATGTTTGCAAGCTGGGAGGCACTTTTGAGAGCTCCAGTAAGTCAGACATGGGGTTAAATTGCCTTAGTAGAGCTTACTTAGTACTGAGCAGCGACGGCAGTGGCACTGTTGGTCTCTATTCGCCATCTCAAAACATGTCCTTGGTGCAGTTGCCATCACCATTTCACCTCCACACTGATCCGTTTTACGGCAACTGGCACAGTAAAAGTAAAAAACATGGATCTATCTGGATATCCCTTCCACTTTCTCTTTGCTTGCTGTGTTTTTAGTCTCTATATATTCTGTTCCCTCTCTTTTTTGTGCTGTGATTCCGCACAAATGTATAAGAAAGATATATGGATGGATGGGGATTTTAAGGCTCTCATGACGAATGGCTCCTGCATGCGTTCTGACAGAGGTGAACAAGCCAGGTTGTGAAAAGCTGCCACTCAATCCAAAGCCCACCTTGCCTTGCCGTGGGTCCCTCAGGAAGCGAATGCCTATGTTCTCCGCTACAGCACAGGCTTCCCTGAAGTCCTGTGACACAGAAGGGCAGTGAACTGTGTAACTAAAGGCTAACATTGACTTGACATGTATCCATAAAAGCTTCTCCAGTTGAAAGGCACAAATACTCAGTTGTAAACACTTGATCAAACATGCACTTCTAGATGTAGTCATACTCTCAAGCATGCTCATTAAACACGTATAGGGCACTCCAGTGGGAGAGGGCTCTTGAAGTGACACTACAGCCTGATCTCAACACATCATTGACCCTGCTGCATCTACTCTACGGCCATGCATTAGGGTTCATAGCTGCTCAAACAAGAAGTCCCCAGTCCTCATTTGGCTTTATATGCAGGTGTAATTCCGGAGGATCATCATCTGTCTCTGTGTGGCAGTAGATTCTACCAGACTCAGAGTAATGATAATGTAGAAAAGATATGCCTTTCCCTGGCAGACTGACTATTCGAAAGGGCCAGCCATCTGCAGAGAGTAGGAGTATCCATCCTCCACTTTGTTTGACTTTAACCACTGACCGTGATGTAAATAAGTGTGAAAAAATATATCTCATATCTGAGATTTCAAAAAACAGGTCCAAAACCTAACCCCGGGATTTTCAACACATGTATTCTGACACCTTCATGTCTTTGTCTTCATCTCTGTATCTCTGCATGTGTGTTGTGGGAGGGGGCCGGCTCTGACAGTCTGCCAAGGGGAGAAGGAGTGTGTGAAGGAGAACGGCAGGCCAGCCTGGCTGTTCTGCTCTGTTTCACCATAAATGCGTTGTCAGATTTGAGGATGGGCACTGATTTGAGTACCACAGGAGCCTGACTGGGCCCTCATCCATCATATTATCATAATGCTTCATTGCCCTCAAAGGCAGCACATGGGAAGATGTCGACCCTTCTACGCCTTTGAAGACAATGACGTGTTTTTGCATGTACTGACTTGTTGCTTGTGATGTGAGGCAGTAGCATTATGCCTTTTAATTTAAAGCTTGCTTATATTGGTTAATGTGAACGATATAGCTGCAGCAAATGGTAATTGGTTATTGATTGTGTTTTGTTTGAGACACATGATATATATATTCTATTCTCAGTGCTGCTTATGACAGAATGAAGTGGGCAGACTGTTACAGCAACCATGGCTCAAGTGTGTGTCAATCGTCGTTCATCCTGTGTGGCGTGTAAGGTAAAAGTCATACATTAGATATCACCAGCAGTGAGTGTGAAAGGCTAAACATGCACAGAGACTTCCCTTCCTTCTCAGTCTTCCTTTCTGTCGTCTTTCTGAAACACACACACACAGCTTTCTTTTTAAATCAAAATGTCCTGCTGTGTCCGCCCAACAAGACCCTGAGTTTCCTGTCTAAGTGATAAAGTGCTGAGTGTCTGATGTTAAGTACACACATTAACACACATGTTCCAAGTTCCAGGGTCAGTGCAAAAGCATGCTTCCCTCCTCAACTCAAGAGGAGGCACTTCAGGACTCCTGTGAATAAATCACTGGATTAACATCAAATTTTAAAAAAGGGAATGTGTGGATGGATAGCGTGAGCAAAGGTCCTTTGGAGTAGTTGGCTTAGTTTTTCCAACATTACTTTCTTGGGAGATGTGAAGCCTTCCCATGCCATGATGTCAACCAGGTGCTTAAAGTTTAATGCCATGTGAATTATCAATGTGAATTTCAAGATGGAACATGAAACCCTAAGTTGCCATCTGAAAATATAACTTCATCAAGCATGTTTCGGAAAATATGCCTCAGATTGTGCCAGAATGTATAACGGTGTTTTCTATATATCTTAAATTTAAATCTTTTTTAAATAATCTAATACATTTTCTTTTGGAATATGTTTTGCCCTTGGCATTTGAGTTTCATGTTACCCATACTTTGGCAGTTTCTGTAGTTACAGTTTTGTACTTTTTCTTATGTGACTTTCTGATCTGTTTAGTTTACTTTTAATACACATGGCTTCAGTTCCTCCTTTGCACAAGATGCAGCAGATCTGATATGTGTGTGTGTATGACTTGACATTTCATTGAGTGTTGTGGTCTATGTAAAACAGGACGTTAAAGAGACACAAGTATAAGGCCTGTTCCATATTTGTGTCTGCATGTGCAGCACACCCTTGCATTTGTTTCTCTGCCTGCACACTTGTCTTGTAATATTCTAATTGGTGCTGGATGAGACTTCTGTTGGCGTTGCCTCAATATGTGCAATATGTGCCATGCCCGGCCCCTGTGTGTCAGTGAGTTACTAATGTGTTGAGCAGACTATGGCACAGTCTGCTGTTCTACACCTCCTGCGGTCCCCAAAGGGAGTTGGAGGAGGCAGATGGGGAGGCTACTGTTGTGCTTTATTAGTGGATAACGGCAGGATGTGTGTGTGGGGTGTGTGTCCACAATTAATGCATGGACCTAATCACAAGACAGTATGAAAGTACACAAAAGAGAGGCAGCCCCTACAATTTTCTTTTTGTTTCTTCCTGACACTCACAGTGGCAGCCAGACACGCTCTGACCAGAAAAGCTCTCCTACTTTCACCGTTGTGCAGCGGGCTGGTTTTCACTTTTTTTTTTTCAGAGGGCAAGCGGGGGAGTTTGCAGCTGCCACTCGAATGCACATATGGGCAGAGCAGTGGTGAGATGGGGGTGGGGGGAAGGAGAGCACATGGCCCCCTCAGTCACACTTTTAGAGAGGGATGGTGGTAGAAAATGGGCAGCTATGCACAACTTTGACAAAAGAGAGAGAGTAGTAAAAGTAGAATATGCAATGTGATAAACACCTTGTTTGTATACGTGAACATGATCAAAACTCTGGTGCAGCATCATTTCTGGAAAACAATCACCGATGCACTTTAGTAATTGTAACCTCATATTTACTTACACGCACAGCTATTGCAACTCATCTGTGTAATGTTGTGATTAAGACCTGATTATTTCATAACGCTTGGTCTAAATCTAAAAACCCTACATTTTACATTGTAGTGTCTTGTCATATTGTTTGAAAATATGCTTGTCCAGATGGGCTCTTGAGGGAATTAGAAGCACTCAAGCTCAAGAAGAATGACAACTGATACTCCACAGACAGACTTCTATTACAACTAATGGACTGCATCAATAGGAGAAGCTACATTCAGCTCGAGGTTAAAACATAAATAAAACCGATTTTACAGATTCAAGTTGTAATAAGCTTAATTTACTTGGCACCCATTCAGTTGTATAACGCTCACAACTTCCCATTTAATATGACAAGCCAATTTGACTTGTTCTGCAGGATTAATAATTGCAGGAAAAAAGGCTCTGCATATAAAAGGGGGTAGTGAAGACCTTCCACAATATGAAAATGCACTGTGTGGCTCCGCGCCCATGTTTGAGGTTGATGATCAGATGATATCACTCTGGCACTATTGGTCTGGGCGGTTCCTTTTCCCGTCCAGGGTTGCTATGAGAGATGGACAGCAGCTCCCCGAGGGCCAATAAAATGGGTTGTTATTAGAGGCACTTTCTGTAAAAAGTTACTTACAAATATCATACTCATAAAACACGTAAGTGAGTGTCAGGGTGTGTGTGTTAGAGAGGAGGGATAAAAGCCTAGGGTAATCCAGCAAATATTTATAGAATTTGAGACATTACACAAACAAGACGTGCTTATACACATCATGGGTTTATCCTGAGACAAATGTATGATTATGAACATGCAATGTGCATAAAACACTCAAACCCTGTGTATATATAGATGCAGGAAATTGATTGTTAGTAAAAAAATGTAAAATCCATGTCTGTGACCTCAATACCCATTAGTCAAATTTGATCTCTTTACTGAAACAGGAAGGGTATTGCCTGAGTCTTTTATTGCCCACAGTGTATTGGTTTGCTGCATCAGGTGATGAGTCACTGCCCAAATGAGGTCATCGCATCCATCTAGACATGCAGACTGACCAAGCTGCTCAATGAGCAACAGCTGAGACATCACACACCTCACTAACTGCCCATTGAATGCATGACATCATCTTCACTCAGGAATTTTATATGCATCAGTATTAATGTCTCTCTGGCTAAAGGAAGACAGCTGACTTTAGCCTTTTCTCGCCTCTCTGTCTGAATCATTACAACCTCCTATTTTCCTGTTGACTCTCTCCTCTGTCTCTTACTTGTTCCTCAACAAAGTCATTTTTCCTCATCTCCCCCCCCCCCCCCCCCCGGGGCCGCGACATGTGCGTTGCAATCTGCAGCCCCGGTGCTCTGCTGTCTCCCCAGGCCTCCCCATCACCCTGTACCCGCCCCTTGTGCTTTTAGGCCCCTCTGTTTAATTCATGAGCTTCCTGTGGCTCCTGTCATGTCTCATCGGGGCCACAGGAAGGCACGGTGTAAATAATGGAGCGTCCCCAAAGACATGTTCAATGCTGACTGTCACAGCAGCGCACCATGTGCTTCCATGGGGAAGACAGGACAGCAGTCTGTGTTTCTCTGCTTCTCTAACACATATGTCAGGCTCATAACATTATTTGTTTTCACATATGGTGAACACAAAGTGTAGTTACAGTCGGCTGCCTGCGAGCCTGCAGAGACATACTGTGGTGATGAGCCACATTTCACCTCTCAGATATTGTGTACTTTGCAGAAATAAATAGTTATCAATGACAATTCTGTAAAAACTTGAGTAGATTTTCAACTCAAGCTCATTGCAGAGGAATCAATGTCAATTGATGAAACATTTTTTTTTTTTCAAATATCAAATAAATCACATCAGAAATAACTTTTTGCAATTTGGTTACATCTTCCCGAATAAACAACTGGCTCTAATTCGTCAAACAAGCATAGGATTCTCCCACTGCTATAATCTTTAGCATTGATCACCTCTCACAGCAGAGGTGTTTCCAAAGCAACATCCTATCAGCGATCTTCAGTGGAATCCTTTCTTAAACCCCATAACAGGAAGCTCAGATCAATAATGTTGTGAGACAAAATGAGAAATCAGAGCAGTGGTAAGGAGGCAAGGCCCTCGCCCAATTCTCACAGGGCAGTCTTTAGAGGCAATGTCTTTAAAATGATCTGCTTGTTAGGCATACAGTAGCTGAGCAATACTTCAAACACAACTAAGATCCTTTTTCCTACTCATCTACCCTCAGGGTATTTGTTCTGTGTACATCAATAAAGAATGGATCAAGACAGGGGACTGAGCCTGGGTAGGATTGTAAAGCTCAAGTCTCTAAACACATAGTGTCCTTGTAATTTGCCTTCTTGTCTATGCAACACCATCACTCACTCTGCAGGATTACTCCATTATCAATTTTCAGGGCCTCAGGCATGTGTATGACTATAAATTGGGCAAACACGCTGGTAATGTAAATAGGACTCAGGAGCTGTGATAGAAGCTGGGTTAGCTGTGGAAATAAACATAAACTGATTCAGCCTTATCTCGGGGCTGAAGTCTATTTTTCCTCATGATGGAGCAAACTTATTTTTCATATCTGCAGGGGTTGAATGTGTTATACCTTAAAGATACATTTGGAGATGACATGGTGTGTGTGTGATAGCGTGTTTGCAGGTTTGCATTCAGTCTTGATCGTTTTCACCGAATGAGGCTGTTATTTTGTTTCATCTCACTCGTAAGGTAAGGTAAGGTGCGTTTATTTATATAGCACATTTTCAGACACAGGCAATTCAAAGTGCTTTACAGTACATCATCATTAACACTTAACAAGAATACAACAGAAAGGAACACAATAAATACACACAATGGAATAACAGATTCATAAAAACCATGCATAAAAGAGATACAGAATAGTTTAAAAACAACATTGTAAATACGGTAGGTGCTAAAACAAGTTAAAATACTTATGGGTAAGCAGATGAAAAAAGTGTTTTTAGCTGTGACTTAAAAGAACTCAGCGTTGGTGAAGACCTCAGGTAATCTGGAAGTTTGTTCCATTTGTGGGGAGCTAAAATAATACATTGTACATATTATGCTGACCATATTATGACACAATCTTCAGTCATGAATGCAAATGCTATCTTACAATGTCTCTCGACAGAGCAATGATATCAGAGTTAGTTGCTGTGTGTGTGTGTGTGTGTGTGTGTGTGTGTGTGTGTGTGTGTGTGTGTGTGTGTGTGTTTGTGTGTGTGTGTGTGTGTGTGTGTGTGTGTGTGTGTGTGTGTGTGTGTGTGTGTGTGTGTGTGTGTGTATGTGTGTGTGTGTGTGTCAGGTTCAGAGACAGTGACACATAGATGTACGTGTAACTGCTGTTGATCAAATGGGAAAAATCTGGAAACACGCCATGTCCTTATTGATCCGTGCAATGTTCAACAAATGTGTTACTTACGCCGACTGTACTTCACTATCACCTGTGAACCCCCCACTGTTCAACACTGGGATGTATGTTGTTTAATTCTGCTTGACCTGGTATGCTCATAGAGTGTGTGTGTGTGTGTGTGTGTGTGTGTGTGTGTGTGTGTGTGTGTGTGTGTGTGTGTGTGTGTGTGTGTGTGTGTGTGTGTGTGTGTGTGTGTGTGTGTGTGTGTGTGCATACATTCTCTCTTGAGCATAACTATGAAGCAATGGTATTGATGATAAATGTGATGTTTCACTAACATAAATTAAATATTGATGTCAAGGAAAGACATTTTCTGTGAATGGAAACATTTGATTTTGCAATTATTATTACATTATTATTAGTTTCAAACATGTGGGTCCCCAAAATAACAGGTCGTAAAGTCTATGTGTACAGAATACAAGAGTTACATTATTTGGCATAATAAGTGTGGCAAGACCTGGTGATTAAGAAGGAAAGTATAGGCGTAAAATAAAAATAAACACAGCTCCAGTGGTGTCACAGCTGGTTGTGACATTATGAAAGTGGCTGTTAATCAGCTCAGAGATCTTTCTATCTATCTTTTTTAATCTGGCACATTTGTTTTGGTGGACTATATCAAAAACAAAATCACCATATATCACTCCAGTTTACTTTTGCAGCTCTTTTTACAATTCAGTAATTTGGTATGATCCTTTCCCTTGAATGGATGTCATGACATTTGTGTTAATTACATTGTCATGAAGTTGGGTCTCAACAGATCAGCTGGCTGACTAGTAACACTCGGAGATTTATTTTGTGTTGCTCTAGGTGGAAGCGAGACGGTAAATTATACACTACAGTGAAAAATAAGGGCACTGCAGCTGGGGAAATCTAGGACAAGCTATTACCTGAAGCCGAATATTAATCTTCAGAACCTAATTATTATTCTGTTTGTCTTGCCAATATAAGCTTTTCTGACCCAAATGAAACACCTAACAGAACACTACATGTGACATAAAATGGGTTTGAAGTCTTACATGTACATTGCAAAAACACCAACCCATAGGCAGGTGACTAAGGAGTCACTCTGACTTTCATTGTAACGATCCTGATACTGTTGCTTAAATAGATCTAATTGGAGCTTGAAATGCCTGCAGCAGAGAGCGAGTGCTTCTGCCTGCGGCAATATTCTCAAGGTCTTTCTAGAACAGGAGCAAGCATAGTTTACTGCTCGAGGGCGAATTTTGCTCTGCGATTAATTAAAGAGCGCTTTAATCCCTGCTATTAGTTCTCAGCGCCCTTAACAAAGACACAAATTAAATTATTCTCACACTCAAAGCTCTAACTCCAGCGGCACTTTTGATGTGCCTATAACCAAATGTAATAGGTCGACAGAATGTGTCCCCTTTTGCTGCATTGACACATTATGTATGGTATTATGGCACACTGTGGGATTTAAAAGATAATGGATCCCACATTAAATACTGCTCCTTGTTGACTCCTAAGCAGTGGGTTTTGTACATGATTGGCTAGAAGTTCTTGATGATCCTCTAATATTTTTGTCTTTGAAAAGGAAGATAGTTAAGTTCCAAAAGACAAAACAGCATTGCTTTTCATCAAAGTTTTCACAACAAATGGTATGGATTATTGATAGAATAGATAGATAGATAAATAGATAGATAGATAGATAGATAAATAGATAGATAGATAGATAGATAGATAGATAGATAGATAGATAGATAGATAGATAGATAGATACATTTAGACTTGTTATTCTTGTTCTTTTCTTTTTTCCGTCTGCCTCTTCATTTTTCTATCTGTTTTTTTTCCTTTTCTTCTTTTATAACTTTCTTTCTCTCAACTCCCCAGGCCAGCAGCACCAAAAAGCCTCTTTATGAGAAGTAAAGCTCTGCATTCAGTGGCGGTGCCTCTGGGGACTGTTGCATTTCTGAGCTTAGTTTCATGTTCCATCTCATTCAGAGGCGCTGAAAAGAGGACATGATGCACAAACAAAAAATAAGCAAACAGGCTATTCTTAGAAGGTCAGGGTACAGTCCGATGTGAAGAGAGAGGTATACTGATACTGTTGTTTACCATCACTACTGGTTAAAGGAGATTATATAAGTTAAAGTATGAGTGGATAAATAAGTGAAACCTGAAACGTTTGCAAATTGTTTTAACTGGCACAAAAGCACTTGAAGCACTGTCGATGATTGTTCACTTTTTTAAAGTTTAGAAATTAAAACAATTCTGGCAGAAAGTTATTGCTGTTCACATTTCGTTCTGCTTTGTCTAAGTCAAAGCTTAAGTGTGGATAAAGCCCCCTCTCCTGGTCAGAACATGCAACTCTAAAACAAGAAATATGTTTGACTGAGAGAAACTAAGTGGATTTAAAAAAACACAATGTACCGTTTATCCAAGTCCAAATGAAAATATTTTAAAATGAATTGAAGATAATGACCAATAATTCCCCCAAAACCTTGTTTTAATACAATTTAAAGGCATTTTAAAAATGCAATGTCAATGCCTTTTTTAAATTAAATATCTACCATGTGGCTGCTGTGTGACTGCTTTACAATGTCCATGTTGATGCGTGTCACGTCCTGTTAGGTGACAACAGTGCCAACAGTCAGTCACAGGGTGTCTGTGTGAGTGTGCCACATGGCAGAGAGCCAGCACACACAGATAATCACACACACACACACACACACACACACACACACACACACACACACACACACACACACACACACACACACACACACACACACACACACACACACACACACACACACACACACACACACACACACACACACACACACACACACACACACACACACACACACACACACACACACACACACACACACACACACACACAGGGCCTGGGTGACAGGGCCTCTGTTGTTCTCAAAGAAAACAGACATGGTACACAGAATCATATGTTTCAAATTGTTTTGTTATCAGCATCCAGCCGTACCTTTGGAACATTTGAGACAGGCCAGAAGATGGCACTGTAACACCAACGCTGAAGCAATTGCCCTATTGCTATTAAAAGGAGGAAAATACATCACCATTATGAGACTAGTCAGCCACACGTTTCCTCACAAATTAGGGAACAGATTACTGAGAATGAAAGGTGTACATTGACAGGGGGACACAGAATCTTAGAATGAATGTATATTCTGAACAATATAGAGCTTGAGGTTTATACATTTACCAACATTTAAACACAATTTAAAAAAACTAAAATAAAAACAATGGCAATCCATTTCCAAAATAAATCTAACTATCCAGTTAATGAATCATGACATAAATGTAATATTTTTACAGGAACACAGCAACATACATGCAAATATGCAGCTCCACCAAGCAAAACATGCAACAACAGCCTGCAGTAAATCCTGAGTGTTGTTCTCATATCGTGGGAACAATGAGAAGTAAAGGACAGGAATTACGACCTCTCTGTTTGGCTCTCACTGCCATGAGTTCCCCATTGCCTGCTTCATGCAGCTGTAAATAAAGGTAATTGTACAAAAGCTTAATTAAATGACATAAATCCTGTTTACGATGTCTGGGCTTTACTGAGCCACTGAATCGTAGGAGGAAGGAGAGCTGCAGTGAATAGTGTGTGTTATGTGTGTGTGTATGTGTGTTTATTTCTATTCCACCACCCCCTCCACTCAAATGGCCGCCGCCTTCTATGTGCTTTCCGTTTTCCAGACACACAAACACCCACCCTATAAACATTGTGGACTGAATAGAAAAATGTCCCCTCTATGTAGATTTGAGGTACAGCTTTATTGTGGCTTTTGCTAATGTCACTTACTGTGAAACCCTGGACACTCGGAGCAATAAGTCATCTCTTTCATTAGAGCTGAGTGTGGGGGGTGAAGGTGTGGCTGTCCTACTGGCTCTCTGGTATTCTACACCACAGACATCTCGCTCGGCCCAGTGTCCATGACCCTGCGCCCTGATGAGACAATATTTAATGAGCATAGGAAGCACACAGGCAAGGACCTCCTCAGTTTAAAGGACGAGCAAATATATTTTCATAAGGTCAAATGGAGTTCAATGCTCACACTTGTAAAACTCGTAATCCATAGACGGGCTATCGGGATCCTTTAAACCTCAATCAGTTCACATTTGTCTCTGTGTAGAATAATGCTGTGGCTGATAGACAACCAGCAGAACCTCCATCTCTCTGTCTCAGCAGTTTCATCCAGCGAGCACAATCTCCTATGATTGATTGATATTAGATTGAACTGGCTGGCTGTTGTTTCAACACCATTGACTTCAGCAAGAGATGCAGCCAAAGATTAGCACACTGATTGCATTTCAATTTTTAATGGAAAGTTGGAACATCCAAAGTTCTTCCTGGCGAGTTCATGCAGAGTGTTTTGCTCCATTAGCGACCCTCAGAAAGACAAATTGGTTGCAGTACCATCTGGCCAATGTTCATTTATTATTTGTTATAATATAGTGGCATGTATGTGTGCTCTCCTGAAATTGATTATGTTGTACAGCACACCGTTCTGGGAGGATAATGCTTTTTTACAACCTCATAAGTCATTTGACTCTCTGTGGCAGTTATTAATGTCGCTGTGTGATGAGGTGCCACTGAATCAACTAGACCTGTTGGATTCAGTGGGACATGCAGTAAGACATGATCCCACTGTATGTGACTTAATGGCATGCTGCTCCCTGCCCAGTCAACTGTGGACCATTAGACCCAGATAGAGTGTGTAACTGATAGAGATTCCCCACGTATTGAATGGGTGTGTATGGCACGGCAGGCATGATGATTAGAGATGATGCATTAGCAGCAAACAGGTAAGAGGCTATAGTGCTGGGTAGAAATGGATTAACTAATTTTAGCCAGACTGCCTCCATTCATCAAGCATCATCTGGGAAGAAGGATGGAAAAAATGTGTGGGTGGGGGAGAGAAAACTAAAAGAAAAATGGGTGGCATGACAGGGACATGTAGACCTAAAATTAGCTAAAAAGAATAACCGATAACAGTATCTTCCAAAATGTTTCGATATTGTGCTCAACCCATAGCACAAGAAAATATATCTGCGGAGCTCTCGTGAAATAGTTGGATGTTACACGTAAAAGTTAATTAAGCAATCTGGAGAAAGATCCAAATCACTTCAGCTCTAATGTAACTGATGAATTATTCACTATCAGAAACCTTACTGTTCCCACTAATACATCTTCAGCTTTCTATCCGGCAGACTATAGTGAAGCAGCCCATAATTGCGCAGGGCATGAAGTAGTACTTAAAGCCCAGACCAATGTAGCTCAGAGTGCAATGCACACCAAAGTGACAGGCACCACCAGAAACTAGTCCATCACGCTAACCTTTTTACTGTCCTAGGTACAAATAAAAGTAAAGGACCCATAATGCTGCAACACTGCCAACACATCACTGCAGGCTGTATCTCACCCATAGAGCATAGATGACCTTTTGAATCAAGGGGAGAATAATTACTAGGTAGAATTTAATGAAGGCACATCAAGTCAACATCTCAGTATTCAAGATCTCATTGAACTTCTAGCTGGGAGAAAGCTGCAGCTAAAAGCAGTGGAAGGACATTTTTGATCCAGCTGGAACAAATCTTTAAACAGATCTGACGATTAACAGTGCACAGCGGCAGCATGGTTAGTTTTAAACGGTCTCTCTAGTTACATAATCGCCAAGAGACAAAACACCAACAGACATGTCAGAGTAGGAGAGCCTCCATACTTCCAGTTGTTTTTTTCCCTGAGCTGTTGACGAAAACTTCTCTGCACGTGAGTGAAAACCCCAATATTATGGCTTGCTCAACCCCCCCCCCTGTACGGTGGATTATTACTGTATGTGACTATTCTCTCAAAGGTCAAGAGAAGCGATTTGTCTTTCCAGCACTTTAAACTGTCTCTCACTCTAAATCCCAGTGGTGTCTGGGCGGCGATGATAGAGCAGTCCGTTGCTTCCCTCCCAAACTCCCTGACCCCCCCCCCCCCCTCCTCCCTCCGTCCTTCTCTCCTCCCTCCAATTCTCCCTCAACGGGTCATTCCCTCACTCAGTCAATCATTCGGTTCCCTTATAGAGAAGAAGGCACAGTTGATGCTAAAAGCAATGTGTGGCATCATTTCATAAAGTTTGAGTGTTGGCATTTCTCCCATGCTAATTTACTCCTGGCAAAACTCATACATGTTTTATAAACCTGCTTAGCCTTGTGATGGAAATGAGTTGATATTTTAAGTTTTTTTATTGCAAGCGTCTAGCGTCTCCATTGAAAAACCTTGGCATACTATTTATGTATTCTTTTCTCACAACATCAAAAGCAGGTATTTTTTTCCTATTTATTATTTTATATATTTAAATCCCAGGTCACCATGTCTTACTTTTCTCGTCTTGCAGCTGGTAGCGCAGATTTGATTCAGCATTTCCCAGCTTCCCAAACTCAGTGTTGCTTTTTCTCTGTGCCTCACTCACAGATGGCTGCCGAGGAGGCTCCAGGGACACTGGTATTGCACGGACTGATTTGCAGGATACTCAGCTATATTATGTATTCACAAAACCCAACAGACGCCCCATTGTTTTGCTTGTGCTACTCTTGTGTCTGTCCCCATCCTCACCCTGAATGTAAGAGTAATTTCCTCTCAGAAGACGTGTATACACTTGTATTAACCATGTAATTGTTGTGAGCATAACTGTAAAGAGTAACGTGACGGAAGGAGCTTTTTAACACATATTTATATTTCACTTTTACAGACTGTAATTGCCTTAATGTGTAAACCCCAGGTTAAGATGGAGGCTTTTGCGCTGGGCCAACCCATACTTTTCACATTTATGTGACCATGAATAAATGTATAAATCTAACCTGTTAAATGTGAGTACTCATTAAAAAGCAGTCAAAGGTTAAATAGAGTGATGGAGGGCATAGTTTAATTAGACCATCTTTTCTTGCACTGTAAGGCAGGCCATTCACCATAACTTATAGAGACCTTTTGAGAACTTATTATAAGGAAAGCGATGTAATGAACCATAAGAAATTGAAATAACTAACATAATTAATTTAGTACCAAAAGATAAATAGATCCCCTCACATTGTGTTTTCCAGTATAAAGACTTGCTATAACCCAGATTTCATTAAGCTAAAAATATAAAAGTTTTAATGTCACCTTGCAGTGAGGAATTTGACAACAGGGCAGACTGTAGAGATATATAAGCTACGTGTCATAAATGCCCATTTTACACTGCTGAACAACACTCCCTGAAAATGCAATTAACTTCTAAGAAAAGACATTCTGAACAAAGACACTTCAGAACAAAATCACATTTAGAGTCAAAGAACTAAGCTTAATTGTGTTAGCAGACTTTGAAGGTAGGTGAAATTCAATTTCAAACTCTAAAAGACCATAGCTGCATCGAATTAAGCTTACATACTTCATTCAATCTTTTCCTGTGAAAATTACACCAGAGTAATGGAATATTTTGATATAGCCATAGGGGAAGCTTTTCAAGGATAGATGAAAACGTTTATTCAGAATAAGGGCACTTTGTGATATGATGACATTGCACCAAGATAATACTGCTGAGAATGCCTTCTCTAAGAGCTTCTAATGATAGGTTAGATCTCCACTGCAAGTGATGAAACAACAGTGAAATTCTGGTAATGTGTGACCTAAATTCTGAGAGGGATTTTCATTTTTTGTTCAGAAAATACTATCCCCAAAATGTAATAAAACACTGTATTGCCTGCACTTTTTAAGGTTATTGTTTCTTGAAAAAATATAAATGTGGATCTTCTCCACCTTATTTGTTTTGTATAGTTTGCTTTTCTCCACATTTGAAATGCACCACTAAAGAAAGCTCTGGAGTCGTGGAGCCCTCAGGAGCCGAAGGGCTACATGTTCTATTCAGACTTTTTTGGGAGTTTGAAAAGCAGTCTGCCTGCCGTCAGTTTGGAATCATAAACCAAAGTGTGAAAGATGTGAAGGAGAAAGCGGGATGCAGGGTAAGAGCAAGGGAGAGAGAAAACAAGCCAGTAGACGAGAATATTTCTCAGCTTGCTGAGGCAAAACTGCCATCAGTGTTGGGATGTGAATGTAGGAACAGTGAATTGAGCATCGTCCACGGCTGCTTTAAGCGTTGAGACTGATTTTCAGTCCCAATGAGGTGTGAATACGCACTATATTTTGGGAACATCTATCAATCTTTTTTGCTAGCTTGGAGGTTTCTTTTTCAGAGTGGAGAGTCACTGGCTTCCTGGGTAGAGTCAAGTGAGTGATGCTTTTGATTGTGTATCCATGTGGGTGTTCTGAAACAGAAAGAGTCACATGTCACTTCAGAAAGTCCTCCCCTTCATGTCCCACTGCTCTGGACCATGCAGAAATAGAAATGCTGCCGACAGTATATTTTGTTATGTAACAAACACAGGGCCAAAACCGGGCCGACATATTATTCTTGACAATACTGGAAATGTGAAAGGACACTCATGTGGACACTTTATGCACAAATATTTATTCTGCTGAGGCAGTTAAACCTGAAGTGGAATGATTAAAGTCTGGTTGTCGCAGAAGTTTTGTGCCGGGCTCTGTTGTAGCACACAGCCTCCTCCTGAAAGGGTCTGATCGTTCCCATTGCATATTCAGAAAATGTTTCTGTTCAGTCAGCTTCCTCATTTGCAATGCAAGCTGAGCTGTCAGGGGGCCACAATCTTTCCCTCAGTCCTTATCATGCTTCCTCTCATCCATCCCTTCTTCTGCGCCTTGCTTTTCCCTAAGTGGCCACCCACCCCTGCCATGACTTTGTTCACCAAATTAACCGGGGCACATACTCTGATTGGACCAGCCAGTGGAAAGTCAACTTTAACCTCTCTTAATAATTGGATATATTGGCCTCTCCTATCAGAGGGAAAAAGCTACGGAGCAGTACAATAATGTTGTTTGTGCAGACCTGCACACACCCACATTCACACACCAGAATCAGCAGATTACAATTGCATCAGCAAAGAGGCGTTGCATTCTGTATTCTGTATCTTATGTCTTTGTAATTGCAAAGATGAATAGGATAACAGTAATTCTCATTTGACTAGCTTGCATAGGAAAAGTTGAAAGATCTAACAAGAAACTCTATAAGGTCAATCTGTTTTAGGTAGCATAATTAATTTTAAATAACGTTGAGTAGTTGCTGTAAAACGTTTTGCTCTTCATCAAACAGAACTTTAAACGTTTATTATGGAAAGCATTATCTGAAAGATTGGGTCAGTTTCTGAGCTGTCTGTTAACAAGTTATTTGAGATGTCTAATTATCCTACTATAAAACCTTCTTTGATGTGATTATCAACAAATAGTCTTATAATGTTTAGGACTTATAAAAAGCCTTACTACCAAAGCTCATTACAAGGACCTTAAAGGGCCCATGTCATGGCCATTTCTACTGATCATAATTCCTTTGTTGAGGTCTACTAAAATAGATTTATACTGTACAATTTTCCAGACTCACATTGGTTTCTCATACAGCATCTCTGTAAAGTATGTGTATTCACCGGTATTCACGCTCTGTCCTAAACGGCTTATTGGAGCTCCTGCCCGCCCTCCCTGTGAGCCCAGTGTGCTCTGATTGGTCGGCGATACAGCGAGAACAAGCGAAACTCACAAAACCTCACAGTCGAAGTAAAAACAATAAGTGTGGCTTGATATTGAGTAATAAAAAGGTTTATAACGCTGTGAGAATGGGTCTGCTGAGAGGATTTCTCCGCGATCCCAATGTAGCAGCCCGAAAAACGTTTACCCATTTAAACAGTGGTGGTAGATACCTTGTTTGTTTTAAACATCATAAATACACAAACAACAATGAATACTTACAGGTTGTGTACCCGAATCTCCCGCTGGTCCAAACAAAGTAGGAACAGCATCGTTCTTCAGTGCCCTACGCTGTACATATCCGGCATGAATAGCTGAAAGGTTTGGGAAGCTTTGTTTCGTGAAATGCTGGCAGAGAGTGTGGCCTCTGGATATTCACACGTCACAGTACCCAGGAAGTAAACAATGGAAAATGAGAAATCTCCAACGAGGCGTTTTGTGCAGCATAGACTGTGTTAGAGTTTTACTCGCTACAGGGTGTACTTTGAGGGTTTTTGACTCTGCAGACCGTTTACATGCAAACAAACCTTCATAACACACAAGGGGACGGGTAATGACCGGAAAAGCATGACATGGGCCCTTTAATATAAAGCATTTCCCAAATATGTATGCCTGCCTCGTTATTAAACACTAAATAAAATAATCACATTGTATTCTATTCGCAATATTGAGTTGCCTAGTGACGCTTTGTGGCTGAGGTTCTGGGCGCCATGTGGTTCAGCGGGACTTTGAAAGGCACCATTCACAGACCCAACTGAACTCAGGCCAAGCCGAATTGTTCCTGCACGTTTCATCCAAACATCTGTGGCGTCCAAAGAACATCCTGGAAGCGACTGGTCTGCAGAGGAACAAACCAACAGGAACGCCCCGCGCCTTCCTCTGCCCCTGTTCTCCCTCCAAGTCTCTGCGAGGCACAAGCCTTTCATTCATATTTAAGTCACTCCTGCCTTTGTCGCTTGTTTTTTTTATCTCTGTTGGTCCTCTGTTCGAGCGTTCAAAGGAAACAACTATTGTTGTATCCTGCCCTCTGAACAAACATTATGTGAGATCAAATTGGTTTTGTATGGACTCTCACTCGACCGTTCTGAGCTTAATATAATGAGTTTGACCTACCCTGAGTTACTTATCATTCATTTGAATGTGGGGCAATCAAAGGACCTGATAAATAAAAACAACTGAAAAGTTTTAAGCAATAAAGAGCGTTGATTCCAGCAGAGCAACTCTCTCACCGTGCGGCAGCTGTAACCTTGGGAGGCTCATTATGTTAAACGCTGGTTTGTTTTTGTCCAGATGGGGGAGCTATCATGCTACCAAGCAATAGTACAAAAGTGCACCACTGTAGGGCCTCACTACCTCTATACCTCTGCGTCTCTGTCCTGGGAGACTGGAACCGCCGAACTACATCTGAAATCCTACAAATTATGGTAAATAGAGTTGCAAAACAAGTGCTGACTCTTAGTATTCAGGATTCTTCCCAAACAATTGTAATGATACAGTTCCTATTGTATTGTATTGTGTAACAAGCAATGTCTCTCTGTTGTCTGTTTTCAATCCAGTTTGGTGTACAAAATATGGGTTATATTCAGCAATTTCTTCTACAGATATTTGTAAATTAATACTTTGCAGACTGTACTATCCAGCACATTGGCACCAGTTTTAAGAAGAACTGTTGACAACAGCTGCATTTAGTCTGCTTGTGCAACTATTGGTAAAGCAGATACATTGAGGTGAACTGTAGCTTTAACAGAAATATGTCAGAATGTGTGTTCTGACTTCCTTATGCATTTGTGCTTGTGTTTGTGTGTTACTGTATGCATATTTTAGTAGTCTTCCTGTGGATGTACTTGAACAATGTTTGTGCGTCTGTTTTGAGGCTTATGTGCGCAAACATGTGCATGTGAATAGGTTTGTGCCGGGTGCCTCTCAGTGTGTGAAATGCCGTGGGTTGAATCTCTACAGTGAGAGTAACAAGGGAGGGAGACCACTGGAGTGCATCAGATACAGCTTCTGGCCCAGAAAAAGGTTCAACTATTTTCTCTCTATCTGTGGGAGGAAAGAAACCCATGGCAGAGAAAACAAAAAACAAATGATCAACTGCATCTCTTTATTTTATGCCATCCCTTTAACTTTCCATCTCTAGTAGTCTCACATCGTCAGACCTTATTCCCACACTACATTTGCAATGTACATTCCCAGCAGAAAGCATCTCTGGAGATGCTTCATTAGAGAAAAATATATCTCCAACTGTTTTTCTTCTTTGTAGATCACATGCAACCCAACCAACCCCAGTCCTAGTCTGTTACAGTGTATGAGCCTGTTGAAATACAGCTTTACACTCATAGAAAAAACAGCAGATAACATATGACAAGCTCAACACTAAATAATGATGGTTTTTGTGAAGTAGCAGTGATTTAATGTGTTTTTTTGCTAATTTTTCAGTTGTAACAATGAATTTAATTAGACAGGCTGCAACCTGCGAAGACATACAAAATTAAGGGGATTTTATTCAAATCATATTAAAATCTCTTAGTGTTCAGCCACGAGGACCTGGAGACAGTATACACGAGACAAAAGATCTCAAAAGCCTTTTCATTTAGCTTCTTATTCCTAAAATGATAATAGAAAGACAGGCACCATTTAAAATACAATGTATATTGTATGAAGTAACCGAAGAAAAATGAACATTCATCCACATCCGACCCATTAGATGCATTAACATAAGGCTCGAAGAGTGTCGACTGAAGTGGGCATGATTATTTTAAATACAACTTTTTCACCCTGGAATTTGCAGCTATATTAACTCTGGCAGCGAGTAGTGTTACATTATTGAACTGAAGACCGCTGGGCTAAAGTAAGCTGCAGGGGCTGGAGAGATTATGCCAGTTTTGGAGCCCGGGGTCCTTGTCAGATCTCTGCACCCGTAATTTTCCTATCAAACTAAATATGCAAAAAAAAGTGACATATGACATATTTTTCTCCTTTGGCTTAACAACCTCCTTGTGATCTGCCAAAGCTGAGAAAACGAGGGCAGGTCTTCTCGAGGTGGTTGAGTGCGTGTATTTTTCTCTAAGCAAAGGTATTGCAACATTAATGGATGATAAAGGCTGCAGAGTGCAATCAGTGCTGTACAGAGAGGGCTTAAGTGTCTCTATTATATAAGGATGTGTGCTTCTGACTCCTGATATACTTAATTCTGTGAGAATTGGTTTTCCTCTGTTACCCTTATCACCAACTGTTTGTCAAAGGCCATCAAACGTTAGAGTCTCTTCACTTTTTTTTCTTCCTGTGACATAAGAACGCACGCATACACGTATGAGTCTACTTGGTACCCTTTGAGCATTCATCTCTTATGAACAGCTATTCCCTGGAGGTTCTAGACTAATTGTGCAGCGTTCCTGGCTGAGGCGCTCCGACGAAGTGGGAGGTGCATGAACACTTCATCTTCCTGCACTGACAGTTCTGCACTTCTCCTCAAGTCAGCATCTTTGAGGTCCTGGTAAACAGAGAAGGTAAGGGAAGGTAGAGCTTAGCAGAAAACTTGGGAGTTCAGCGTGCCCTTGAAACTTTATTGACTGACAGTGCGGTGTCAGGGTGTCGTTCAGCGATTGGAGGCAGCTGCTTTCACCTCTCATTGTCTTCACACTGATATGATGGGTGGGCCACATCTAGAGTGTTCATTCTATCGGATGTAATGACGTGATTGGTTGGGACAATGTTTACAAGAAAGTGCTGATGAGAGCTCATCCAACTCATCCACAGGGGTAATTTACTCTGTTGAGTATTTGGCACCCACTCTCACTAAGAGTCACTAAGTAAATGTTTATACAACCGTCAATCACTAATGAGTCCGCTCACACCGACTAACAGTTAAAAATCTAATAGTCTGCCTATAATGCAGTGGCTGCATGGGAAATGAAACTCTAACTGAAAAGATTCAATAAAAGGTTGAGTCTTTTTATTAGATGGCTGCGCAAGCTTTGCACCAAGCTAAGCCCACCATCTTCCCCTCTGAAGTGCAAATGAATCTATAATTAGATTCCACACGTGAGATTCAGAAAAGTCTATAATTGAACAGTCTACAGAGGCAGCAATGATTGGCCACAAATACTGCAAATAAGGAGATTTACATATCTGCAAGAACATATAGAACCATATTAGTTTGTTGGATGAAAGGGAAAATAAAATTAAAAGCTGCAAAAGCAGTATTAATATACGTACAGTAAAGGATTCCACTGCAGTAATTGTTGGTAGCTATTCATTTTATTAGCATGCATGGTGTTAAACAATCACTGAGTGTTGATAAGCTGGTATGGAATTGATCTTTAATGACTACACTTTGTTTTAATTAGTACCGTGCACCAGGGAATGTAAAGCATTCGGAACGACTTATTACAATAATGCGTTTAACAGATATTGGCTTTAATGAAGGCGTAAACTCTGGAAAACCACACCAAAATGCAGACACAGACAATAGCCCTCCCTCTCTCTCTCCTTCATTTCCTCCACACTTAGAAACTAAATGCAGCATGACAAACTCCAGCATGAGACTTGGCATGCTGGGTGCGTAATCCTGCTGTAATGTATTATTTTTCTGTCTCCCCCCTGCTTCCTTCCTGCAGCCGCTCAAAGTGCCACACAGTTGAGATATGGCAAGCCCATCGAAAAGGTGTGATTTAGACTACTGTGGGCACCATAGGACTACTTTTGCAACATGCACTGTGCCAGCACAACCTTACGTACTGCTCATAAGTCGCTATACTGCACTGCAGCTTGGTCCTTGTCCAGATAACACCATTGTGTCTAATTGGTCCTCACTGCTAGAGTCTGGCATCAACTAGGACTTTTAAAAGCCCCCGTTAGCACCATAATGGCAGAGAATAGATTACATTACATTTAGCTGACACTTTTATCCAAAGCGACTTACAATAAGTGCATTCGACCAACAAGATACAAACTTGAAGAAAACAGAATCATATAAGTACATCAGGTTTCATAGAGCGTAAACATTTCAAGTGCTACTCAACTGGCTTTAGATAAGCCAGTCCTTTATTAGTATACTATATACGTAAGTGCTTTGTTAGTAATTCTATCGCTCAAAGTGGAGTCGAAAGAGATGAGTTTTCAGTCTGCGCCGGAAGATGTGTAAGCTATCTGCTGTCCTGATTTCAATGGGGAGCTCATTCCACCATTTTGGAGCCAGGATAGCAAACCCACATGTTTTTGCTGATGGGAACTTGGGTCCCCCTCGCAGTGCGGGTGCAGCGAGCTGTTTGGCCGATGCAGAGCGGAGTGCACGTGCTGGGGTGTACAGTTTAACCATGTCCTGGATGTAGGGAGGGCCAGGTCCATTCGCAGCATGGTACCCAAGTACCATTGTCTTCTTGAAGTGGATTCTAGCAGTTACTGGAAGCCAGTGAAGGGAGCGGAGGAGCGGAGTGGTGTGGGAAAATGTTGGAAGGTTGAAGACCAGACGAGACGCTGCATTCTGGATGAGCTGCAGAGGTCGGATGGCACATGCAGGTAGACCAGCCAAGAGGGAGTTGCAGTAGTCTAGGCGTGAGATGACGAGAGCCTGGGCCAGAACCTGCATTGCTTTCTGGGTCAGGAGGGGACGTATCCTCCTGATGTTGTAAAGAGTGTATCTGCAGCAGCGGGTTGTTGCAGCGAAGTTTGCAGTGAAGGACAGTTTGTTATCTAGGGTCACACCCAGATTCCTTGCAGTCTGAGTCGGGGAAACAACAGAGGGGGCGATGTTGATTGTTAGGTCAAGAGTGGGACAATCTTTTCCCGGAAGGAAAATCAGTTCAGTCTTGTCAAGGTTGAGCTTGAGGTGATGAGCAGACATCCACTGAGAGATGTCAGCTAGACAAGCAGAGATGCGTGCAACGACTTGGGTCTCTGAGCGGGGAAAGGACAGAATTAATTGGGTGTCGTCAGCGTAGCAGTGGTATGAAAAACCATGCGGGCTAATGACAGATCCGAGCGAGTTTGTGTTCAAGGAGAAAAGGAGGGGACCAAGAACAGAGCCCTGAGGGGCCCCTGTAGTTAATTGACAAGGGTCGGACTCGGACCCTCTCCAAGTTACCCTGTAGGTACGGTCTTTGAGGTATGAGGTCAGGAGGGAAAGTGCAGAGCCTGAAACTCAAAATTATTGCAGAGTGCGAAGGAGGATCTGATGATTCACCGTGTCGAATGCAGCTGACAGGTCCAAAAGGATGATGACAGAGGAGAGGGAGGCTGCTTTCCAACAGATCAAACATTTATGACAAAAAATTACTTACTGCCTAGTGCATGTTCTGTTTACTCTGAATAAATGCCCAGGCTATGTGACCTGGGGCCTCATGTATAACGCCGTGCGTAGGATTGACGTGGGAAGGTTGCTTACGTAGTAGAAATCCAAAAAATAGGTGCATACATTTTCCGCCACTTTCCGATTCACCAAACATTGCATACCGGCGAGGAAAGTGCGTATGGCACTTCCTACGCCTGTTTCCCTCTATAAATCACAACCGACTCGAAATGCGGTGCAGCTTTTGCGGGCTTCACGTAACGCCCATGTTCGCCTATAAATAGTCAAAGAAACGCCCTTTCATTCATTCATTTTAACTGACTGCATGGAGAAGATCGCCGGAAATGACGACTGCTAAAAAAAAACATCTCACATCGTGTCAGATTTTGGTTATTTTGGGGAGGTCGAGATAAATCATATTGTTTGGTGGATGCAGTTTGAACCAGAGCAGCATGGAGGTCGGATCGTCACCAAAATAAATAAATAAGTGGTCCGAAAAAGGTTAATGAAAAAAAAAATACACCTAGCCTTCCTCAGGCAGTGTGTTTGTACCGGGGACAGGAGACCCCCCTTGATGATAAACTGTCAGAAATGATCGGGGGGTCCCTCCGGAGTGGAGTCATGACGGCTGGATCTGAATTATGTTTTTGTAATGGGCGGTTTGTGTCCCAGCTGTCGATCAGCTGTGCGCAGCGTCTCCACTGCAGCCTGTGCATCTCAACCCCCCCGTACCTCCTGTGTTTTACGAGCGCCTTATCAAGTCTTGGCAAACGGCATAAAACACGATTAAACATGTATTAAACATATATAAAACCATGCTCGTATCTACAACCTATATAAATGCAAAACGGCGTCAGTTTAGACGTAATTCTGTCCTCCTGCTTACTGCATAATTTATGAGAAAACATTTCATAACATTAACACAACATATTCGAGGTGATTTTAAATAGCATATCCGTATTTATTTATTTCTCCCATCTAGGTTTTTGTGTGCACTGAGGAGTCTCAAACAGTTTTGTTGTTAAATCATTTTAAGATTGGCTTTAATCAATGTTTGAAAATGAATTCTTCATATGATAAATGAGAGGTAACATTTTATTTATGATATTATTTCCACATATTTCTCTCCATTCTTCCTTCTGCCAACGGTGTCGCAGTTTCTCGTCTCTCCCGTTTTTGTGCTTAGTGCGTACGCATGGGTTAGAGTTTGCGTGGAGGACCGCACGTTTTCCCGTCAAGTTAGTATTTTATAAATCGCAAACATTGCGTAGAAACTGCCGTACGCCATTTTTTGAGCGTATATCCCTTTATAAATGAGGCCCAAGATCTCTCTATGTGTCAAAGTTGTCTAAATGTTTACTTTCCAGTGGAGAAAATGTGTCTCTCAAATCTTGTTTTTTCTGCAAAAGGCTCTAAATGTTGGGCACATTCCTAAATTAGCAGCCCGAGTGCTGCAGTGAGCTGTAGTACCCAGGTGAAGCATTTATACAATGAAAAATAGCTGCTGACATATCTGTTCAGTCTGTGTCATACTGTCAAGACTTCAGAGCACACAAATGCAGCTTTTGAATGTTTACTACTCTGACAACATGGAACCAAACTATCCAAAAACAGGAGAAAATGAGCATAATCGATGTGAGAGATGATGGTTATAATAACTTTTAATAGGCACCTTTAAAGCCCATGTGGGCAAGCGTTTGAAACTCATAAGAAAGACTTGGAACATCACTTCAATGAGGATTATTTGTCTACGATGGCACTTAAGTGCTCCCTCGATCTTTGAGATGCACTCAAAATGAGTAACCAGGAGCTGAAGGACATCAACTAAAGCAGGCTTACACGCTTAATCGTGATGGTTCATTACATACTGATAAGAACCATTCTGAGAAAGGATTGTTGCTTAAGCCTGAGAGGGGCTGACTAACAGAAAGCTATTGGGATATCGCTGAGCAGAATGACAATTAAATGCATTATACAGTCAGCATTCCCCTTGTTACTTTCTTATAAGTAACATTATGGAAATGACATGACCCCACATGACCTCCAGTCTTGAGAAGCATTGTCAAATCAAGGTGCATGTCAAAACAGCAAAGGTGCTGATCAGAATATACAGGTATATATATATATGTGTGGCTTTAAAGCTGTTAATTGTGTTTTTCTAACAGATTTAAAAATATGCTGTGTATGTGTGATCAGTTTACTAAACTGTGATACCACAGGGTGTTTCTTTCGTTCAAGGTTCTTTATTGTCAAACTAACATAGCTACAGAGTAATTATGTCGTTGAAAATCTTAGGTCACAGGCTTCTCCAACAATGCAAGACAATAATACAGATAAGCAGACAATATTGAGCTAAAGAAAATGCGGCCATCTTCACCGGCGCATCTGTTTTGAGCAGTGTTATTTGACCAGAAAAGCCACTTTCCCTACCCTTGAGCTACTAACAGAGGTCAACCTATTCTAAGTGAGGACAACGCAACACTCCTATAAAATATCGGCTCCCACTTGTTGACCCCATTAAATGTCTGATCACTTTATTGCCGCACGACCTGAATGCTCTTCCATCCGGGAAGCCCAGAGGCACTCACAGTATAACATCATTACAAATGCAAGAGAACACAAAACCACCTGACAGGTTTACAGGATGCTGAGTGTGTGTGCGTGTGTGAGATAAAATCAAGGGGCTACAAAGGGTATACAGCAGGTTGTTTCTCATGCTTACAGCTCGTCTCACTATGTCTCTGTTTATGTCTTAAGGCCAACCAGGTACCTCTCTGCTATACAGCATGAGCAAATGAAAAACTAACCTTATCCAATTGGTAAAAGTTACTTCAGGCATAGTTTAGATAGACTGAATAGGTGCTTTGAAATCCTCTAACTTTTTTTATTCCCATTCCATACCGATTGAGCATCCACACCTCCCTTTTTAATACATTGTCCTGGATAATTATAGCCAGAAGCATAGGGTTAATTGAACTGAATTGGGTTTTTCAATATAGTTCATCTATAGTGCTAACGTATAGAGTGGGGGAACAATACATAGCAAAGGAGCTGTAATAGCAGGCGGACTGGATTATTCAATGCATGCCCTTTCACAAAGATTTTCAATTTCCACTTTATTCATTTGCTCGCAACAACGGGTTTGAATTTACAAAGTTATCGGTTCTCTGTTAAGTTTTATAATAAGCCGTCTTTACGCCAACTGCATATATATCTGTGAAGTCTCTGATGTACTCAGCCCTTGGATAAGGTTACAGTTAGTATTTTTTGACTAACACTAATCTGGTTACTATGAAAATATGCTTATTAGCTTCTAGGACTTACATGCAACTGTGTATTTAGCTAATCAGGTACCATTAAAACATTTTATTCGAGTAATTTACCCATTGGGGATTAATAAAGTATATATTCTTCTACTAAACAGGTGTTCATGAATCTAGTTTTTATGATAAACACATGTATGTACTTGTTTTACGATGATTAAGCCCGTTTGGGTATGGTAATAAGACTTTGTGTACACATTTATTTTAGAGTGTGTGCCACCCCTCAAATTGCTTTTACATATTCAAGTCAGCATTATTATGCATTCATACAGAGGCAGACCGAAAAGGTGCCACCTGGAGACAATATTCTTGTCAAAGGACACATCGACATGCTGACTTGTAACATCCGCAATACATGTATAATGGATGTATAATGACTTTCACATTTAAAGCATGTTCTGGCATTGTAAAAAATACGCAAAGAGGTATAATTTATTTGAGTAACTTTATTTACAAAGAAAATTAAGAGATTCCCATTCCTCTGCATGGATTACACTGATGGATAAATGTGTCCCAGCCAGCAGCCTGCAGGGAGAACAAGCAAATAGAGCAGAAAGGGATGAGATGACATGAATACACCTGATGACAGAAAAGCAATTTCTGAGTAAATACCAGCAAAGATAAATGTGACAACGACTCTGACCTGCTCCCACCTGATACACATCAACGTCTGCAATAAACTGTCACATTAACTTGCATTAAAGTGCAGGCTTATCTAAACATAGCATCAACATCAACCCACATGACATTTATCCGACACAGGTAATTCATTTAAGATATGCCGCTTAGCAAAAGGCTAAAGAGGAGCAGCGAAGGAACGTTATTGTCTGAGGTCACTGTTCAAACCAAGGCTGAAGTAAATGTCACATCCTGACGCTCTAATGAGCAGATATGCTGTATAAACATGGCAATCATAATTACCTTGAAGGCTGAGGAATAGCACGGGTCCATTTTACTTCTTCAGGATCTGATGTCTGACGACAATGAAGGGGAATGCAAAGCCACTGCCGAAGTACAGCACCATCATGCCGAGCAGACGCCATTTGTTGTCCACAGAAAATGGCAGGTTCTTAAAAAAAAAAGGAAAAGTGTGTTATAATCAGTGGTTCATTCAATTATTTATAACTCTTGGTTACAATATTCACTGAATGTTGGCAGCATATTGTTCTAAGAAATGAAAAGGTACTATTGTAATTAACACATTTTTTTCAGGATAATTCTGAAAAATGTGCATGTCTATACAAATAGCCATTATAAAGAGGTTAATTAAGAAAATATAAAAGCCAAGGCGAGAAATGAAAAAAGACAGGAATCTGGGTAACAATACATTTAAACAATCACGTATTGCCTTTCAAATTTAAAATGAGAAACAAAGTGGCTCAATAGCCGCTTTCACACCAAGTACTTTGCCGTACTTAGCTCCCAGTACTTAGTCCCGCCGAACTCTTTAGTCCCGGAACTGTCCTGGTCGATCACACCGGAATAAGTCCCTGAGGGAGGATTACGCAAATGAAGCCGCTGACGTCACTTCTTCTTCTTCTTCGGGTTTACTGGCAGGCCACAAACAACTTCACGGCGTATACTGCCAGCTGAAGTCCCCCTGACTCCGGGTGACAGTAAATCGCCACCCGAAGTCCCGGGTAAATCGCCTGAAGCGCAGACACCTCCTCATCACTCCACCACTCCCACGTTCTATTTTGTGTTGCCATAAGTTAGTTTCTCTCCGTTGGTGCGCTGGGCTAATGCTAATAATGCTAATGCGAGCAAATAAAATGGCGGCTTGACAAAACCTTTCGGACTTTCACGGGGCTTGGTTTGCAATTTGCCCAGCCAATCATAAATTGGAACCTTTTCCTCACCAGGAAAGTACCACCTCTCTAGCAGGGACTGAAAAGGGGTGAAAAGGTTCGCATGAACCATGGTTCTAGTTCCAGATCTTTTTGGTGAGAAAGCAAAATCCCAAGAACTATCGGAACTTTCCCCAGAAATAGTTCCGATAGTTCCTGGGATGTTGCGTTTACACCAAAAATATCTTCTTTTTCGGGAACCTTTTCACCCCTTTTTAGTCCCTGCTAGAAAAAGGTTACACTTTCTGATTGGCTGGGCGAATTGCAAACCACGCCCCGTAAAACTCTGAAAAGTTTTTGTGAAGCCGCCATTTTATTTCCCTGCATTAGCATTAGCATTAGCCCAGTGCACCAACGGAGAGAGACTAACTTATGGCAAGACAAAATAAAACGTGGGATCGATGGAGTGATGAGGAGGTGTTGGCGCTTCTTGCGATTTACCCGGGGCTTCGGGTGGCAGTATACGTTGTGAAGTTGTTTGCAGCCTGCGAGTAAACCCAAAGAAGAAGTGACATCAGCGTTTTCATTTGCGTAATCCTCCCTCAGGGAACTTATTCCGGTGTGAACGCGATTTACTAGATAGTTCCGGGGAAAAAGTACTTGGTGTGAAAGTGCCTTTTAATAAGAATACACTTCTCATTCCCCAAGTTTTTTTATATTTATTAATTTCTTTGCCAGATACTGTATGTAATAGAAATAGTGGGACAACTTGTCAATAATCGTTGGGTGTGCAATTATAAAACTAAAATAAAATGTACACCACAAAAAAGTGAATTATTTAGTGTATAAATATCATAAACCCTTACCATATGAAGGGGACATTGTCAATAACATGCCTTATACTAAGCTAAAGCATTGGCAACAATAGAAACCTAAACCATATGAAGGGGGCACTGAAAAGCAAGCACCCTAAGCAATGATTACATTTATTTATCCACTTTCAGATAATATATGAGGGATGTTTAAAATGATACAAGTTCGTTTGGTGTTAGCATCCTGCTGTGACCTTAAGTTTAGCCGAAAGCACTAAATAACTCCGCTAAAGGAATGTATATTACCGTCACTTCAAGTGATACTGGATGTATTACCATGAGTATCTTAACAATATATCTGCTCATATTAAATGTAAAGCAGCTATTCAGTTAACTTCAAACGTCCTTTCTTAGTTTGCTAAAGTTACATGCTAACGATGTAGCACCGAGGAGTTAGCTTACATCAATAATGTACAGCATCTTAGCTTAAATGCTATTGCTAACCAGAAGGTCGTCCTACCACACTGCCCAAATCAAAGGTTGCTTTCAGAAATTCCTACTCATGTTAGATTATAAGGAGAAACTCTATACCCGTGGCTAATTTACCTAGAATTAGAAACACTTACTAGTCAAATTACGGAAGTGACCTCCAAGTAGCTAACGTTAGCCTGTGGACACATACAAGGCCGGATATAGACAATATTACATTTTAAAGAATAACGCTGCTCTAAGGACATCATCTTACATTGCCTGGTCCTTCTGCATAGTGTGAAGAACGAACAGCAGACGTTGTGAATCGCCTCACAGCTTGTCCCAACATGATTACAGTCTCGTTTTGTAGCTTGTAGCTTCTCGGCAAAACGTTGTGATCTGCAACCTTCTTGTTTCTGTAACAAGTGGAGGGGCGCAAAGACTTATGGGTATTGGATGAGGCTATAGCTTGTGGGAAATGTAGTTCAAACTCATAAGACGCGAACATTGTATTTTATTATTCTTTAGGGGCAAGGAAATTAGTTAAATTGTGCAAAATAAAAAAGCCCAACCATATTACACATTTCCAAACACATCAGTCCTGACTGACCACTTGTGTTTTGTTTTTGTTTGTCTTTTGTTTTCTGTTAATGCCCTCAGTTTCGAATGATTGTTACAACTGATGTTATGTGGCTTTTTCAGAATCAGAAATCAGAATCAGAAACGGGTTTATTGCCAGGTAGGTTCACACGTACAAGGAATTTGACTTGCTGTCATGGTGCATACTTAAGATATGATGTATTGGAATAATAGTTTAAAAAAAAAAAAATCTAGTTGCAGGGGATATGACTTAGGTACAGTGAAAACAGTGATTATATCCTTAATTAATGTACAAATAAATAACAAATTGTTATCTAGAGTTGCATCTGGTATTTTGACTTGATATTTTCACAAGTGTGTGTGTTGGGCTTCAGAGTAAAAGACTATCGTTTGATAAGCTATCTGCATTTGCAGCCGTCGGATCAAATGTCGCTATGTTCATATCTATGGTAGACACAAGCACTGCTGCTACCTTTTTATTGATGAATGCTCTTGAGCATGGCCTCACTTTCTTAGAAAAAGTGACGGGGAACATTTTTCCAGATTTAACATAGCAGAAGAAGAAAGACGTCACTCCCTCCACTGGGTGTTGAACCTCAAGCACCTGCATGAAAAACCAACGCATAAACCTCTGGACCTACCAATGTGTTTGTAAAAGAATGAACGCCCAATTATTGGTGTTGTTGTGATGTGATTATGTGGATTACACTTTACCTTTAAACACAGCGAGCACACAGGTATGGAGGACAGAACATCACATAAGTAAAAAATAGTAAAAAATAATAAATGCATAAATACAGGAACATTCAGGAATAAATACAGGAATAAAAAAATACAACAGTAAATACATGTGAAAAAAACGCAGGAATAAATAAATACAAGAAAAAATAAATAAATATGGAAATAAATGAATGTATAAATAAAAAAAATTAAGTTTAGAATAAAACCGAACGGACATTATTATATAACTTTAATGTATTTCTACATTTATTTTCACTTATTTATATATTTATTAATTTATGTGTCATAAAAACGACATTTACTGTAATGTGAAAAAAAAAGTTATATTAAAACTAAATGGCCCAACATTCTCTAATACAAATAAAATGATAATATAAAACAATCATAAAAACTTACTTGAAAAGTTATATATAAAGACATTTAGATGTTACTAAAACAAAAACAAGTGATGCAAATGAATAATAATAATAATAATAATAATAATTACTTTTGTCACGAACTTGGAAACACAGGGAAAAGGACTCAAATGCAAGACCCGTGAGACAGAGGTGAAAAATAAGTAATATACATTATTTCCAAAATAGTATACAAAAAACGATCGACACTCTTAACGAGGTGACAAAAAGGCTCAAAAACCATGCTTTAAACATGTTACTTGAAAGGATGTTTGGAACACACTTATGTTTATTCAGATTTTGTGTAAATTCACATATTTTATAGGTTTCAATATCATAAGAATGAAACCTTAAGCTAAAACAAGATATGCAAAATGTTGAACATTTCATAAAACGATCTGTGTGTCTATGTTTTTGTGTGCCATTGATTTATTTGATAGTCTGGGTCTGCTATATTTCACCTGATTTGTTTCTCTTTTGTCATTTGAAAAAAAACACATCCTTTAACTATAAACATTTATTTATAACTTGCTCCTTGTGTCTGTTTGGCATCCACAGAGATTCTTGCTGTGAAATGTGAGATATGGGGAACACGTATCAAGTATTCTCCTGGGTCAAAGAAGAGTTTAATCAAAATGCCTGTTCAATGTTTTAAGCTCTGTTACTCATCTAATTCAAACTGTGAACACTGGTTTGACATTTAAAGTCTTTGAATGCCTTTTGTCTCATGTTTCCATTAATGAGTTCAGAGATGTCAAGTAACATGATGCATTTGCACAGCATCATTGTATTACGTGTTAGTATTCTTCTTCATTAGCTTCCTCAACCAAAATACAATTTCAGATTAAGAATAGGGACTTTGCTTTTCCATAAATAAATCAAACGCCGTTTAACATGTTTTTTCTCCATGTTGCACTTCCACAGTAGCTCATTATTTATTTATAGCAAAACAAACAATAAGACATTAAAATGTCGTGTTGATTTTGAAAATAATCACATTTGTAGAAATGATGTCTGAGGTCTGAAAGCCGCTGGGACAGGGATGTAATGAAAAACAACCAGAAAATTACCTTCAACTGTCTCTAATAATGAGCCACAGACAAAATATGTATACAAACTTTACGAATAATTTACGAACACATCCGATGGCCTGAAAATATTTTTCTGAATATTTTTCCGAATTAATTTAATTGCAAAAAGAGGAGTGTAATGCCTTCTATAATAAGCAGCAAAAATATATGCATATTTAAATATCTCAAGTTCTTTAAGTTTTCTCAATTCTGTGTGTGATACCTGCAGCATAGTGTCAGGGCTAGCAGTAGACCGTGTCCCAGGACAAAGTGAATGTTTTGTCAGTGTTGTCAGCTAATAAAATACTGTTAGCCTGACAAGTCGGGTGTAGCTCTGACATTGTCTCCTGTTATACGGATCGCCGTGGCGAGCTGGTAACTCCTCGTCATGGCTGCCACATCCATCAACGCAGGGTCATCACCTGGCCCGCTGCCACGTGTCTGCGCTCTTATTGCCAGCGCAATCTGTTAAAAAGGAATGAAAGATTGCGTACCACACCACAAACAATACCATCAGACCCTACTATAAATATTGAGGTTAATACTTGTCATACAAGTTTGTCAGCACAAGCCTAACATCCGTCCAGCTTAACACTCACAGATTCATGCATCGTGGGCGTCCACTGTTTGTTATTTTTGTTGACTGTCTATATTTCTACTTATTGACTTTGCTTGGCTCATGAGCAAATCTGTTTTTACTCAGAGTGCTCTGTCAATAGCCATGTGTGTTTCCCCGTGTGAAAAAGAGGAGTGCAAACATGCTGCGTACACAAATAAACAAAGCTGCCATCTTAATAATAACCCCCCATTTCCATTTAAGTCCGCCAATTAGCATTCAGTGAAACCCAAGCTCAGTCACATCTGTAAACAATCCTTTAATCAACCATGTACATGACTGTGCATAATAATATGGCAGGTTAGTGTGCATAATTGCAGTACATTGTAACATTATCACAAGCTTGATTAATAGTTTTTCCAACAAATGTGGCAACATGTAACACATATCTAAGACTCTAGCATTTGCAGTTATCAATACATCTGCTACAGTACATGACAAATAACAGGTTAGGCTGCAAAGGTAAACAGCATCTCTCTTCCTGTCTAGATTTGCAATAATATTCCAATTAGGAGTGGAGAGGTAATTGATAATGTTAATCAATGAGGACAGTTCATTTTGGCAGCAGCACTTGCGAGTTAGGGCGTCTTGCATCATTGCCTCTGACAAGAGCTGATTTGCACAATTACGGTGTTTTGTTGAAAGAGAGAGAGGATAGTGAAAATCTTATTTGGGCTAAGACATTTTATTTTCATAAGTAGGGACAATAGCACTGACATTCTTCTCAGTGTGGTCTGAAGGGCTTTATCTTTCCTTGGAGGGGACAGAGAGAAGGACTCGTCCTCTAACTGTACGATTCCTTTCCATTTCTTGACTGTTTACTTTACTGTCAGAATAAATCATGCAGTTGTGTGGGATTCATACACATACAGTAAAAGCACATGCAAAGACATGGCTTTACATTGCACACACATTCACACAGAGACACATGGATGTTCCAGTTAAGTCACTACTGGAGTTCATAACATGCACTTACCATAGGGGCATGATTTGACATTAATCTTTAAAGTGGATTTAGGGGAAATTGCATGGCCTTGCTGCTGACACAGCCCTCCTGGGATGACTAACCTGTGACCTTGTACAAACAGGATAAGACCTCTTGTATAATATATAACAAGCATCCTAGATTTGTGTTTATGCAACATTGGCATTACCCCAAAGCACTCTTTTTAATAAACTAAATATACAGTAAAGGTCAAAAATGTACTTTCACTCCCTCCTCTACTCTTTTCAACATTGCCATTCCTCTGAAATAAAACGGGCGTTGATTGGTTTCTACATTTGACCTGCCAGGCTGGAAAGAGAATTAGATATATAATTACTTTGAGGACCAGAGTAGAACACAACAAATTTGAGTCATTCCTATTTTTTCCTCCCCCAGCATGCTCTCTTTATAAGGTGTATTCCTGAGGGTTGTGTGAGGTGTGAGACATCCACCTGCTTCTGCTGCAACCCACCATATTACACAGCAGCAATTTATTTAATGTTCCAACATAAATGTGATGAATGTACTTTTATAATTTGTTTTTCAAAATATATTCAGCTGAGCAAATCAGCTGGAAGTACACACTTTAATAACACTGCATTTCCCGTTAAAATGTAAAAATGTCAGTCAACAACATGAAATGTTATTATTGAAATGTATTGTTCTTTTTAATTGGCATTATTAATTTGTATGGTGCATTGATAACATATTAGAAATATTGTTTGATAATTAAATGATATTACCTTATCTCTTCATTATCTGGAACACACTCAGTTTTGCTGATTTCTGTGATCGACTTTGGCCTTTTGGAATACATTCACGGAATATAATGCATAAGAGGATTTTATTACCCAGAATTTCCAATCATAGTAAACGTCAAAGGGACAAAGCATTATAAGGCCAGTCTTTTGTAACTGTTTGTCTAAATTCATTTCTTTCCCATTTGGTCTACTTTCACTTTTTTTCTTGAACTATTTGCCCGTACAGGTTTCTCTCAGACTGAATTACTTTGAGCCTCTTTTCTGTGCTACCTTTGAGGCATTGCAAAAACTTCAAAAGGTTTAGGAAAATCATTCCTTTCAGTTTAACAGGAGTGTTATGCCTGTGGCATTGATTTTTTTTTTGGCTTGTGAGAACTGAAAGTGAGAACCAAACTTTTGAGCGTTATGCCGTGACAAATGGTAGTAAAAAGCAGAATCTGACTCCAAAAACGAACCACTGGACCGAGACGCCTTGTGCTTGTCGGTTCGGGTGTGTTTTGTGAGTGTGTTTCATGAGGCTGTTTGAATACATTTGTTTAATAAGTAACACATATTTGATTATGCAATCTTGCTTTAACTCATTTACATTTCTTCTTGAAAATAGGCATAGAACCATCCAATGCAAAGTTCATGAGAATATGTGCCTCCTTCTCTTGTCTCATATTTCATTATTTGTATACTCTTTACTTTACTTACTATGGTTGCATGCTTTTATAACCTTCACGATTCATTTCATTATACTCTTCCAGTATTCATCGTCCTTGGAAATCCCAGCAGTCTATTGAAGATGAGCTCCTGTTTTGCCACCCTGTCAGCCACGAGACAGAGTGCCACAAAGCCACCTGTCAGCAGGCCGTTAAGCGAAGCTCCAGGCTGACCAAGGACTGACCGGGAGCATCTGTGCCACTGTTTGTGTCTAATACGCTAATGAGAGCTGTCAAGCTGTCGAATCCACTCCCGGTGCCCTCCGGCACTAACAATAGCACCTTCAATTTGGCTGTCTTGAGTGACATTAACAAACACAGGCGCAAAAAGAACAGACGCGTGCCAGTGACGCAGCACACTGGCATGTTCACAAACAAAAAACGACAGATAGGCCTACAGCTCTAAACACACACACAGAGGGAGAGAAAGAGAAGACGACAGAATGAGATTTGTTATTTTTAATAATGGAGTTGCTGGTTTAATTTCATCATGTCAACACTTGTTCGTCTTGTTGCCTATAGAGGCCAGTGTTGCTCAGTCACTGTGATTGCATTTCGAGCATTAAACAAGTACTGAAAGACCTAACAACACATTTATCCCAGAGCACCCTGAAAGAAAGAATGACTCATCCTCTGCTCTATCGCTAAACTCACATGAGCATTGTTGATTGATGCCATGTGCTGAGCAGTGAAGCCCTCCACCACCTCATGAAAAGAGCAGTGTGAGTAAGTCAATGGCAGTGTGTGTGTGTGTGTGTGTGTGTGTGTGTCTGTTTGTTTGTGCGAGAGAGGTCTTAAGGCGCTCCACCCAAAACCTGCCAAGCATCCATCAAACACACCCTGCCTCCTCTCAGCTGACCTAACATGCTTTCCCCTGCAGTATTCTTGGCTCATATCTTGTTTCACAGTATCAAAATCTTCCTGGCAAAAAATAAAATAACAACACGTGCACAAGAAGACATTTGGAAATGGGAGGTTTGTTCTGGGACGCTGGCTGATATACTGCTGCAGTAAACAGGAAATAAATTGATCATGAAAGCGCTATCGGTACACATAGAGGCACTGGTTCTACACTTTCCATTTAAGGAAAGAAAAATATTGCAAGAGCACACATATACGTATGTAAATTAGGTATCCTACGAATTGTTTTCAAACATACAGTTAAGAGTCAATTTGCATGGAAAGTATTCACATCACAAAAATGCGTCATAAATACACCTAAAATAAACCCAGTCCTGACCATAACTGGGTCGTGATATGATTCTCATTTCCTTCTATACACAACCCACAAAACACTGAGGGACATAAAAGAAACACTTCAAATGCAAGGAAAAAAAAAAGTAATCTCAGTTGCCCAATGTATTAAAAAAAAAGCAAAACTTGAAGTTTTAATACAAATGTGGTTACATAATACATGCATAAGGAAACATGCTTAAATCTAGATTATGTGTGCAATAATCTGAATTTATAGTTTATAGATCACATGTGTCAAACTCCAGGCCCGGGGGCCAAATCAGGCCCATGGTGGATTTAATTTCGGCCCGCAGGATAATTTCTAATTACTATTAGATCTGGCCCGCCGGTATATTGCACGCACACCTTCACTCAATCCTGAGGATTTCCTCAGCTCAGAGCCTGAGCCCAAACATTGATGAACTTGCACCCAGGATGAGATGCCAAGTATCTGGCTTGAATTAGCATCACAGAGCAGCACACAGAGTTTGCATGGATGTTTCCTTCTGCACTTTCTTTCTTGAGACAACAGGGCATGTTTGTTTTGTTCTTTGAGGAAAATAGTTTTTTTGAAGCTGTTGTTGGCCTTTGGAAAAATGTAATCATAAGAAATGACTCTGCAGATAGAGCCATAAGAGATGACTCTGCAGATAGAGCCATAACAAATGGCTGCAACTGATTATTTAATGTTGTTTTTATAGGCAATCATTTAAGCTTTTTTTCCAGTTTTAATATGTGCAATAAGTTCATTTCAATAAGTATTGCAATAAACATTGAACCAGTCCGGCCCTCGACTAGTACCCATTTAAAAATGTTGGCACACTGTGTATTTGAGTCTGACACCCCTGTATAGATTATAGTTTTATTAGAGTATTAGTCTATACAGGACAAATTGTATGTACCTGTATACTGCTCATCTACAGGTATATATACAGTCATATGTTCATCAGCATTCCTGTATGTCAGGCAGTGGTAAGGAAGCATATGCATAATGTATGTGCAGATATGATTTGCACATGAGCTAAAGAAAGGCATAAATGATGCAATTAAATTCTACAAATAGATGCACGTGTTTTGTTTCAAGTCTGATGCAGGAGTTAATTATGCATTTCCGATGTGTACAACCAGAAGCACACCTTGTTTTTTAATGAGAAAAAAATAGATACAAGTGATACAAATGAACAAAACAGAAACTGATCTATTTTTGATATCAGCGCCTCATCGATCGAATCCTTATACACACACACAAACACACATCCTGTCCTGGCTGTTGAGAGTACATCATTATTTTTAAAGATTTTAAAGGGAATTAGGTGCAGTGCCAATTGTCCTTTTAAAGGTTTTTTTATAATAATTACTGTAACTGAATTGCAGATGGTGCATATTTCCCGTGAATGTCTTAAATACATGAATTAAACATCGCCGACTGCAGTCTGCATATAGCATAAAGCTTATAGAGCACATTATACAGATTCATGATATGAATTAAACTGTTTCATGTGATGAACTTAAAGGAGTCTTTCACGTATTCTTTTCCACCAACGTCATGCAAGGTCACGCTCGACTTTGAACTTCACTTTCTCTTCTGCTCATGAGTAACCTGGTAAAGTTGAACGGTTAGTCTTCAAATCAATCCTGCAGTCCTCCTGGCTGAACATACTGATACTACATAGCTTGATGTGAATATTATTCACCTTTCATCCAAATCTTTGTAGTCGGCATTTTAACATCACTAAGACATTTTTCATGTTTTCCCTTTGAAGATGGCCTTGTTTTCAAAGTAAGATAAAGACACACAATGTGAAACTGGTTACACAGTAAAAAGGCAATAAACTAACGCTACAGCCAGCTTGATAATGGAATAAAAATGAGCCATGCTCCAAGGATGACAGGATATCAACTCTTATGGCAAAACAAACAATAGAGCAAGCTCCATCATGAGATAAAAGGCTCATGCAAAGGTGGAAATATACGTCTCCAGCTTCGAGTTTTTTGGTTTCACTTCATCTTTAATGATTAAAAATCCCTGATGTAAATAGAAAGTGATGATATGGAAATTCTAGATAAAAAAACATTCAAAAACAACTACAGCCTGACTGAAAGGTAACTCAAAGTCAAAGATGTCTAAAATCCCCCAACCCCCTATCAGCAAAACCCGGGGAGAGCAGCTGGGTGTTGAGGGAGATTCTTTGGATATCTGTAAGCAGCCAGCAGCTGACAGATCCTTTTTTATTCTGCCAGAGATCAGACTCTTTATCTGGGTATTAGAACGAGAAGAGAATGCCTGGTGGAAACACAGGTGGAACTGTCACACACCTGTTTTGGCACAGATTTGTATCCGTTTGCCTTGTTTAGCTCGGCTTGGAACGTTCAGAGCTCTGACATACGGCGGGGACAGGTGCTTCAGAGGCAACGTGTGTGAAAAGCATCTGTGCAGGGCTCCTCCATGCCCCTCTAACCACACTTGGTTGACATTCAAAATGCATCCATGAAATATATTAGCATCGTCCTCGCTTATGATTCATGAACTGCTAACGGTGTAATGTATCTCAGGTTCAGATTTGATTTCACTAAATGACAGTGAAAGTCAAAGTGAATCCTACATTTTCCCTGTTTGTACACAAGTAAGGCTGGTAATTAAGCTCCATTTGTAAACAGCAATACAGACAAACATAATTTAAAAATTCCCACCAACATACACATGTAATACTTGATCCATGTTTATCTGTTCAACAGTATACTTCAAAGAGGCCAGGATTGGTGTAATTAAAGCAGGCATAGTATTCATTATTATGCTCATAAATTTGCTCTTGATTTCCCCTTGCTCAACATAAACTGGCACAGTTGTTGCTCTGTTCCCTCATTGGCAAAGGGCTGCTGGCTTGCAGTTCAATATTGAACCAGTAACTTCTTACAGTCTTTCTCATCTGTTATTGTAATGATGTAATGACTAGAATAATATGGATGTTCATAAAAGTGGATCTACTGTTTCATCTCGTTGCTCTTAAGACTAGAATTCTCAAAAATGATTTATTGCTGGAAATATTTGTCCAGTGTACCCTGACAAAAATCACGTTCAATAACAATTGCAGCAATAGCTCTTTTTAACTGATTCTCAGGCACAGGCATTTAAGTAATGTTATGTTTGTAAAGGTATTCCAATGATGTATAATGTATTTTCCAAGCACTTGTATCAGAGATCTTTATGATATATAAGACTGTGTTGATGTTACATAGAAAATATTTGGTCAGCATTTATTCTGGGATTTATATCCATCTGCTGCATACATCCATCATTTAAATGCCCATTCAGTGGCCCATGCTTTTCACCATCCTAAGGGCCTGATGGATTGTTGACCTTCATCACTGCTGTCCCCGCAGATGACTGCAGCATCCATTCAGTGCGGGACAGCGTTCTGAGAGGGGACAGGAGGGCACAGAGTCCTTCAGCCAGTGTAAGCACTGCGTTGCTTGACTGGGAAAGACACAAATATTTGATGAGTCCCCCAGCTAGCACTGCATTAAAGATGCAGCAGCGTGTCCGACAGCAACTCTGCAGCAGCTTAAGGACCAGTTTACTCTGAGTTGACTGAGCTCAGTGATCTCAAAAAAGGAAAAACTAAGAATGTATGCAAACAATTGCTCTTGATTAAAAAACCAGAGAAGTGTGGGTTCAGCTGAGAAAGGCATTAAATATAAGCCGCATACATTTTGAGATGTAGAAACATTCTGCACATGGCACAAAGGTTATTGGACCTACTTTATCTATCTATCTATCTATCTATCTATTTATCGTTTACACCAACATGTGTATAGATATGTGATGCCAAGACATTTGATTTGTTGTTAGAGGACACACTGAGTCGTGAAGCAACAGGCCTAAGGCTAAGTTAGATTGCCGATGCCATGCAGGAAATGTAACGGTCCCTATATCCCTAGCCTTTACTTAGCCTAGAATGTACAGTAAAGGTTGATTAGTGAGGCATAAAATTGCGGCAGTCATGCAGTTAATCTAGCTGTCTTTACTGGCTTCCTGACAGATATTTTACTCAGGGTCTTTAAAATCACACCATAGCTCCAATCACGCTTGAATGTTCTCTGAGGGCTAGCCACTTGCCTCCAGAGGGGACATCACATTCATTGACTGTCAGAATCCTGGCTTTAGGTCTGAAGCTGAAAGGCCAGGATCACACAGAGACACGTCGCCACAGGCTGCTTCAAAAACTCCATAGCAAAGTGGTTGGGCTGTTAAAATGTTCCCATTGACAAATCACAGTGTTGTAGGAGGCTAGTGTGTCAGAACATAGTATAAAAAAAGGTAACTTACTAAAGGTCTCCTATCATGCAATTTTTAGACATATATTATGGGTCTCAGATATATAAAAACACAGTTGCAAGAAAAAGTATGTGAACCCTTTGGAACTACCTGGATTTCTGCATAAATTGGTCATAAAATGTGTTCTGATCTTCATCTAAGTCACAACAATAGACAAACACAGTCTGCTTAAGCTAAAACCACACAAACAATTATATGTTTTTATGTTTTTATTGAACACACCATGTAAACATTCACAGTGCAGGGTGGAAAAAGTATGTGAACCCTTGGATTTAATAACTGGTTGACCCTCCTTTGGCAGCAATAACCTCAACCAAACATTTCCTATAGTTGCATATCAGACCTGCACAACGGTCAGGAGGAATTTTGGACCATTCCTCTTTACAAAACTGTTTCAGTTCAGCAATATTCTTGGGATGTCTGGTGTGAATGGCTCTCTTGAGGTCATGCCACAGCCTCTCAATTGGGTTGAGGTCAGGACTCTGACTGGGCCACTCCAGAAGGCCTATTTTCTTCTGTTGAAGCCATTCTGTTGTTGATTTACTTCTGTGCTTTGGGTCGTTGTCCTGTTGCATCACCCATCTTCTGTTGAGCTTCAATTGGTGGACAGATGGCCTCAAGTTCTCCAGCAAAATGTCTTGATAAACTTGAGAATTCATTTTTCCGTCGATGATGGCAATCTGTCCAGGCCCTGAGGCAGCAAAGCAGCCCCAAACCATGATGCTCCCTCCACCATACTTCACAGTTGGGATGAGGTTTTGATGTTGGTGTGCTGTGCCTTTTTTTCTCCACACATAGCGTTGTGTGTTCCTTCCAAACAACTCAACTTTGGTTTCATCTGTCCACAGAATATTTTGCCAGTAGTGCTGTGGAACATCCAGGTGCTCTTTTGCAAACTTAAAACGTGCAGCAATGTTTTTTCTGGACAGCAGTGGCTTCCTCCATTTTATGACCAATTTATGCAGAAATCCAGGTAATTCCAAAGGGTTCACATACTTTTTCTTGCAACTGTATATAAAAAACATGAAGGCTATATGATGTGTTTTGCTCAAAATACCAAACAAATCATGCACTTTAGACATCCCCCTGTTTTTGTCCTGTTATGGCGCATTTCCACTGCAGGGCCTCTCACGGCCTCGTACGGTATCGTTAGGCCTTGGTAGGCCAGGCTCACTTTATGCTGCGTTTCCATTACAGTTTAGTAGCTGGGGCAGTAACTATAGTAACGCAGTGTAGGCGGAGCCGTGATTGTCATCTTCAATGCGAACCACAAAACCAACATCAGCCGTTAGCTGTTAGCACTCACATATATATTAGAGCTCACAGTTCCTCATATCTGTTCAGAAACTAGACAAAAGTTAAACAAGTACAAACCACAGACTGTCTGTGTCATGGTGAATACAGTCACTGGTTTATTTATGTCTGCATAGGCCGTTGTTGTGAGAGTGGACGGTCGGAGCATATAGCCTAGTCCGTTAGCCTTAGCCGATCTCCATTTCACGCATTTTAAAACGTTTTTTCGCCTGCCGTCTTTTGAAGGGCCAGAAAAACTGTGAAACAATACCCGTTAGCCGGAACTACCCCTCGTGGAAACGCAACAAACAACGGGCCAGGTTTGGCACGGCACGCTTAAACCATGCTACGCGCTGCAGTGGAAATGTGCCATTAGAGAACTCCTGATTCGGGGTCATTCGCTTTAAAAAAGAAAAAATATATTATATATATATATATATATATATCGGACACAAATCTGGATCAGTTCCATTGTAGGCCTACCCCCCGTTTTTAGAGATTTGGGTAAGGGGGAAAAGAGAGAGGGTTTTATTACCTCACGCTGCGTGAATTCCCTGACACACCGGGGACACATATTTATGTATAAAAGACATACAAAAGTGCATTTTGAATAATAGGTCCCCTTTAAATGCTTAACCTCCCTGATGTGGAACTTATGGCTTATATGCAGCATTTAGTTGGGACTAAATCAGGGGACTTTGGCTCTTTTGAGCCAAAGCTGATATATTAAAGTGTGAAATAAGTTAGACAAAGCATTCTGAAAGCATTTTAAGATAATGTGGGGGGGAAAAGAAGCTTTGCAAAAAGAGGACAATCAAGACAGCTCTAGGATGAGCCAAAGTCCCAATGAGAAAATGGGAAGGAGATAAAGGAGAAAAGGAAGAAATTCACACCCTAATTCTGAACCTGTGCCGTATTTCATTTCACAAAATTATGCCCAACCATTTGCCCGCAGTTACATTCATTGAAAATCCATCCCTGCGTTAATGGAATTATAAGATGTAGTGCACCTAATCAAATGGAATTGATTTAAGTTGCTTTTTGGCCCCGAGCCCTTGTAGTTTTAGGGCTCTGCTTGTGTCTTCTGTTCCCCTGATGGTCCCTGGGTTTAGGGAACCGACTTGATGGACTACCTGGATGTGTGTTAAAACCTTTGTTTATAACTGTGTGTGTACGCTGGGAAACTATGTTGGCTTAGTGGTGGAAAGAGTGAGCAGAGATGTGCAGTAGCCTACACTTGTGTGTTGATTTAAGCTTTTTGAATACAAACAACGATGAAGGAATGAAACAGCCATGCTTGTGGGTATGAGTCTGTTCCTATACACGCTGTAGTGCAAATGTGAATGAACTGTTTCATATCATGTCCAATATCTCTATGTATTGTTTTTCAAAGATATTTACAAAAAAAGGATGCTAGGCAGCTATTCCTGTCTTGTAATACCACTTGTACCTTGAGTCACTGTTCAGTACAGTCTGCCCTCAATCCAACATGAGAGGAAGAGGTAGAGACCATTGTAAAGGTTCAGGGTCTTTGCTCATTTGTATGTTTTGTCTTTTGCATTAAACCTAAAGTGGTAGAGACTACAGAACCACGTGTGTTTACATTTTGTCCGTTTCAACGAGTGGAGAAAGTATTAGGCAAGAGTGTGAGCCGTGTTTTAGTTTTTGCCAATTTGACCAGGTCTCGGAGTTTCAGCCTATTGGTGTAATCATGCTTATTCTTGGCTGCTTTTTAAAAAACATTTTAAAGTAAAATGCTTCAATCTGGTGCACTTTGAGCACACAATTACTATAGACTTGATCTAGGGGGTACAACTCTAAAACACCCATATGAAAAAGATCGGTTTACATTTTAATAATCAAATAAGTATGTGAACATAACCAATAACCTACCATAGCCAATAACAAATACATGTAACATTTTATTTTTGTGGTTCATTTATATCTTATTTTACCTAGTTAACATTTATTTATTTATGCACATTTTTGTATCTCTCCAACTTTAAACGATATTTTTGACTGTCCTATAGTATATATTGGAATGATTTCAAACCTGTTTTTATTTATCCTAATAATTATAAAGGAGTGCCTTGGAAATATGTGTTTACATAATTTGTGGTCAAAACGTTTGAGACTCACTGAGACAACTTAAAAACTAAAATGAACTATAAACACTCAGAGTCCTTTACCTCACTGAGCCTCTCAGTCTGACAGGAGAGCTCTCCTCCACCCTGGTTTTAGAAACATCTACTTCTTATATCCGTTAGCGCAGCTAGCACCAGATTCTAATGACAACAGCGCCAGTACCGGTGCGCCCTCTCTCTCTCCCTCGCTCGCTCTCTCGCTCTCTCGCTCCCACGCTCGCACTTTGGCTGTGAGCTGCGTGCGCCTGATAAGCCAACATCCCCCACTTTCATCACTTACAGCGCCCATCGTGCAGGGCAAATGAAAAGTGTAACCGGGGTGAAAAGGGTGTTACATTTACTTAATTATGAATGTTGTTACATCAAGGCCAAAAATTAGGATGAGCGCCAACGGTCAAAAATGTTTTTCCCCTCCCAGACCAGCACTGCGCTCCCGCGATCTAGGCGACCACCTATGCCAAAAATCTGCCCTGCCAGTACATACAGTGGCAAGGTCTCAAGATTTACCAAAAATACACCTTTATTGAACATACAGTAACACAAATACTACAAATTCACTTAACAAACAATCAAAAATGAAAAAGGGTCACCAATTATTATTATTTTAATAATTTTTATGTATTTGTTTTGAAAGTTAAAGTTTTTTGGGTACCTGGCTGGGGCCCCCAAGCAGCGGCGCGCATATTTCAGCAGCGGCGCGCATATTTCAGCAGCGGCGCTGCTCCGCCACTATTTGTATATAGGGGAAACACTGCAGGGGAGTCTTTGTGAATCTGTAACCTTCAATCATTGAACTTCAGCTGACTATCTCATTCAACATAAAAAACAGAAAATGTGCAAACACCAAGCAAGGTTGCATTCAGCACACCAAATAGCTTTTCCTGAAAATAGGCAGCTCTTTTGAAAGAGAAGAAGTCAGTTCAAGATGTCCTTGTCACAAAAAGTAACCAGTTGAATTTGAATCTTATTCAGCGTAGTCACAAAACAGTTGCAAAACTTATTTCATATTGAATTGAATCAGCAATGCAGGACGAGTATTGAATAGGAATATGTGAATTAATAATAGGGAAAGCGCTGTTGAGCAAAAAGAAAAGGCAGACACAGACAAAATGTACTGTGAATAGAAAAATTATTTTACACATTTACAACTGTTCATTTCAGCAATTCTAGGACCGTATTTTCTCTGAGTCCTCAGTTATGATTAGGCGGAATCAGATAAAGCATTGACATCACATGGAAAAACAACCTTTTTCCTCTGCTCTCTGAAAGCATGAAGCCAATTGCGTATGACAAATTGAGAGCATTTTTGCAATGCCCTTTGCCAAGCTTGTGCAACATTTGTTTCCCTGCCTCTTTCTCCTGTCTCCCTCCCGTGGACACCTAATTCTCACATTTCCTGCATGCCTCGCAAACACAAAGGAAGGAGTGACATTTATTGGGCCTGGTTTATTTGTATTCCGTCTCTTCCCTCACTACATGTCGGGTTTTATGAGCTCACTCAGGCGAAACATTAAAGAAGCTCATTCTTTATTAATCCTCACAATGACAATTCAAAGCTTTCGACACACCGACTTTACAGTGAGGGCTTGCACTTTCTACTAAAAATCAGGTTACAGTCATTATTTTTTAAACATCTCTTGTTGTTGGTGTTTGTCAAGTTTTGCCCCATACAGGCTTTTCATTGTGTCAAACAAAACAAACAAGTAAGTAGGATTACTCTAGCTAAAGAGTTGAGGTGAGTATTTTACATGGGAAGAAAGTGATAACCTTGCTCCTTATAATGTTGCATAAGAGTCTGCACTCAGCTGGTGGGTGACTTGACCTTGTAATGTCGGTACTCTATATCATCTTGTTTGCCTCATGTTTATACAAATGTATAAACATAGAATTAATTAAAACAGCAGACGGACCAAGGCTAAAGATTTGTACGCCTTTTTAACAGCATTTTATTTCAAGACCACTTTAGTCACTTTGCATCTTGCAGCTGCTCTGGGCTCAGTATCAAAGTTCAACATCTGTGCCAACCCTGAGCAGCGATAAGCAAACACAGACATTAGAGAACAGATGTGCTCGTGGGAAACATGGACTGAGTTGTCTGACAAGCATTCGATTAGACTGAATGAGGCTACATTCAGATAAATACAAGACTTGATGTTTTACTTTTGGATTCAATGATGTTTCAAATCAAGACAGTGATAAGAGTTAATGTTGCAGGGAATGAGAGTCTGAAATAGTTTAATCTGATGGCCTTTTCCCTTAGCCCTCTTTTCTTACTGCAGGGTCTTTCTACACTTTCAAACAAACCTGCAGTGTTAGAGCTGGAATAGAGAAGTGGTTGTATCATTGGCTGATGACTGAAGAATTTAAAGAAATTAGGATTGAGGCTACACTTGGCCTAAATTGGTGGTGAGGGAAAATGATGGCTGAGGAACAACAGAAGTTTTGTTAATTCTTCTTTTTATTAATAACTCGAGATGACGGAGCCAGAAATTCTTTGTCTAATAAAGATCCAATGTTATACTTGGCTATGAAGTTACTGACAGCATGTAATATACAAAGCAAACATTTATCAATCATGTTTGATTATTTTGGCAAAATTAGAGAATACAGAAAAGGCTTTCAACAATGTAAAACAGCATCATCGCAGAGGATCAATCGTCATGAGATGTGTGATTCATACTGAAAAGATAGTAGGGGCAACACAAGACAGATGAAAGGTTCTTAGATTGGAAACATGAATGGTTTTGGAAAAGAGTTGTGAGGATGAGAGAACCGAAAAAATGAAAAACCAAACACTCTCTTCATGGACAAAGAAACAAGTCGAAAGGGAACTTATGCAGATAACATTGAAACATCGATCATCAAAATCTCTTAACAGTGACAATCATTCACTAACAGTTGTTACACTGTTGGTTCAAAGTCAGGGAAGACAAAGTGATAGTAGGAAAATGTTCCTAGCTGTATCAGCATTTAAAATCCATTCAGGAAAGTTTCTCGCATAAGCTCATGTTGTCAATAACTCTACTTTTAATGTTTCAATAAAGTTGAGTGATAATTCAATGCACCCAGAGGGAGGTGGGGGAGGGGTTTGGGTAGCCCCTACCTTAAGACATAATGATGGATTATGACCAAACCAGACTGCACACGGAAGTGCACAATCAGCTAAATGTAAGCCGGAGGCGGAGATTTTCATAAATATGTATGGCATCTTAGATATTGTTAAGAGCTTGCAGTGAATTACAGATCAGCATTATCAATTCAGAAATATAAAATACGGCCAAGGTACATTTCAAAAGCGGCTTACTTCATGAGATGCAAATATGACAAAAAGAGAAGAAGAACTTTAAGTGCCTCACTTGACTTTCAGGTGCATACAGAATGAGTTCAAGTGACATTTTGTCCCAGTAGTTTTCACCTATCAAAGTGCATTTTAAAGAATATTCCTCTAAGTAGACTTTATTACACCATGAAAAGAAACTTGAAGAAGAAAGTTTGAAAAGTCCAGACTTGATGGGGGGCATGGGGCAAGAACTCAGAAACAATATCTGCAGCAGCCCTTCCTACAATCTCAGTTTCAGTTTCTGAAGCAATCACGGGCCAGCAGAGCAAAACCGCACCGCAATTAAGCTGTCTGTGATTTTTAATTAAAACTAAGAGGCGTGATCCGTCTAAAACTTTGTTTGCCTTTCAGGCAACACAAGTTATCATCTTTGTAATGGATACGATTATAATGCTGTATGAAAAATGATCACATTACTATTCCTAATTTCAAATAATAAAGGGCAGGCCGAAAGTGACAATATAAGTTCCTTTTTCCTTCCTTGCAGTTTGCCGCCCAAACGTTGTTACAATTAGGACAATAATTCATAAACATGAATAATTCAAAGGTGTAAGCATTTCCAGCTGTACCCAGTAGGCACAATCAATAGGCCGTCTGATGACTTTACCAAGGCAAAGTCCATTACAAGTTCTAATGCATCTGAGTAGCTTCTGAACCAAAAAGCAATTTAATGTTGATAACTCCGGGGAGTGCACAGAGGAACTTAAGGAAGACAAATAAACAAGAGCAGCGAGCGCATACAGCTCTGAAGGATACAGGCCTTTACTGTGCAAAACTGTTGGCTTGGACTTTTTATTGACAACCTGTACATCAAAACTTAAAGAGCCCATGTCATGCTTTTCCGGTTATTCAGAATCCGAATACCTTTATTAGTCCCACAGAGAGGACATTTGCAACCCGTCCCCTTGTGTGTTGTGAAGGTTTGTATGCCTGTAAACGGTCTGCAGAGTCAAAAACCCTCAAAGTACACCCTGTAGCGAGTAAAACTCTAACACAGAAAATACCTGTCTATGCTGCCCCAGAACGCCTCATTGGAGGTTTCTCATTTTCCATTGTTTGCTTCCTGGGTTCTGTGACGTGTGAACACCCAAATCAACAACAAATGACTGGGTTGGCCTAAATGGACCAATCCGCGGAGCATCTCACACACCAGGATCCCTTGGCTGGTAAACGTTGGTAATAGACGAGTTGGGATCGTGGAGAAATGCTCTCCGCAGACCGATTCTCACAGCGTTAGAAACTTTTTTCTTACTCAATATCAAGCCACACTTATTGTTTTTACTTCGGCTGTGAGTGTTTGTGTGTGCTTAGGATGAGTTTTGCTGTGTCTCGCTGACCCGGAAACCTGTCCGCTCCTCGCAGCAGTGAGCCTCGCAACGTCCCGACCAATCCAAGCACACTGGGCTCACAGGGAGGGGGGGGGGGGGGGGGGGGCAGGAGCTCCAACAAGCCGTTTAGGACAGAGAGTGAATACTTGGTGAATACACATACTATACAGAGATGCTGTGAGAAACCAATGTGGTTTTGGAAAATTGCACAATTTAAATCTATTCTAGTAGACCTCAACAATGGAAATATGATCAGTAGAAATGGCCATGACATGGGACCTTTAATCTGAAAAAAATATACACAGGAGCAAAGAGTCAGACACACCAAAGTGATGACAGTCCCTGGAAGAAAACATGCTCACCTCAGTCCATTGTGCCTCTCCTTTAGTTTGCCTCATCTTTCATATTTAGCAGGGTCTTTATTTAAACACTTTGGTGCTAATGTATCTGGAGAGGCCATTCTGGATGGGGAAGAAAACTAGAGCATTATGAGGGGGAGGGAATCATAAATAAGATGACATAGTTTGTCTTGTATACTAAAACTAACATACTGCTGCATCAGTAACTATTCCCTTAGTTGGGAAATCCATAAGCCAATCGGTCTTTTCTGGCCTCTACTATTCCTTCAGTTTGACTATTTTCACTGTATTATCTCAAGACAGTGTGTAATAATAATTCACAAAAAGGCTCAAATGCTTCTCATGAAACATACTGAATTGATTAAGAAAAGATTTTATGATTGATTGACTATTTTTGGATATAAAATATGCAACCATCCAAGGCTAAATAAAGGCTAAACAGCATTATGCACCTTATTGGTTCTGAGTCTAGCACAAATCCTCTCTTCCCTACAAACTTAAATGTGACCTATCATGCAAAATGCACTTTTGTACGTATTTTATACATGAATGTGTGTCCCCTGTGTTCCAGGGAACTCACCAAGTGTCAGAAAACACAACCCTCTCTATTTTCCTCCATACCCAAATCTTAAAAAGGGGCTGCAACGGATCTGAAACAGACTGATCCAGATTTGAACAATTCTATGACGTCACAGAAGTGGCGCTACGGCTATTGGGCCAACTCCACCAATCAGGAGAAGACAGCCACGGACATTGCCGTTCGAAAGCGCTGGAGACGCTGTAATACATATGCCAGGCCTGTAGATGGTGCTGTTCTCACAGAATCAGCCCATGCAAAGACAGTGTTAAATTGAGCGAAATGAGGAATGGCTAAAATGCATGATCTGTTTGGTATTTTGAAAAATAAAAAGTATAAATATGCCTTATATAGGTATGGTCCTACACTATATTATTCAAATATAGCATGATAGGTCCACTTTAAGATCAAATATGTTCTCTTTTTTTCCAACTATACAGTCAAGTTTCTGTCCAGGTCCATCTGGTCAGGTTTCTCCCAGTGAAACCAACATCTTTGGGAAAAAACAAACAGCAAAATGTGTTATTCTGTTCCTCTAAAGTCTGATCGCCTCAGGGTTTGGTGTGATGGCCTGCTGCCGCTCCATTGGGTAAGAGAGGTGTAGCAGAGCAGATGGAAAATGACCAACATTTCCACAGAGGTATACTGCTCATGGATCAACGTAGTCACTTTTATTTACTGAATTAGATAGTGTGCATGTATATGGATTGACTTTTGTATACACGTTTTATTTAATTTATATCGCACAGGTGATGACCTAAGTATTAATCCAGAGAATGCCATATGGTTTATGTTATACTTACATTGGCCTTTTATTAGGATTTCTTACTACAGTCGCAAATCAACAACACATTCAATGTACTCTGCATTAGCTTATGTCAGCTAATGACTTCCATTTGCTGGATAACACCTAAGATCGATTTTCTCTGCAAAGAGGAATGGGCCTATTTGAAATATTCTAATATAAGTTCTGCCCTGGGGTTGAAACAATCAAACAGATGTATTCGTCGCTGCTGCTCTCCTGTTCCTGAGTTGGAATATACTAAAGTCTCTCCCTTATTATTTCCTTTTCATCCTGCAGGACCTTTTTGGCCTTTAGCTTTACTCTGCTGCAGGAATTAGAAACATGTTAACAGAGAGATGAAATGCCATTCATCAGGGCTGACACCAAATCTGTGAGATGACAAGGCGGCGGCAGGATCTCAGACTGTAATGGTCAGGAGATGAATGGACCAGAGGAGTAATTCAAAGTGAAATATCAGTCCCCTGAGAAATAGATCCCCTTATTCCAGGCACCGTGACAAATTCCTATTAGAAAGTAAAGCAGTTTTTCTTCTCAAGCCTAATTTACAGTTGGCACTGAGGTGACACACTATACCTTAACTGTGCAATCCAATTGCTCGGAACCAGATTGATTTTGAAGGAAGAAAAAAAACAATGATAATTCCTTTGGGGTTGAGTCCACTTGATACATCTCTCATGACGTTTTTAACACAATCTTTAATGAGACAACTGTTGTGTTGGATTTACTCTGTCTGAAGTGTCAGTGTAAATGTATTGCCTTGTGAAACATTATTTGGAAAATTGGAATTCACATGATTTAAGACCAAGACAAATACGCTTGTGACAAATGCTTTTGTGAAGAGGTGCTTGAATAAGAAACGTTTAAGAAAAGAGATAATTTAAATGTCCAGGGTTAGGCATATCATCCATTTTAACAAATAATTCATGATCTTTAAAGATGCTTTTAGGCTTGGAAATATTGGTGAATACACTCAAATATTTCTTCTTAAGATATTCGTGACTGTTGCTTATTATATAATTAAAGGGAACATGTCTCAATTTTACTTCAGGCTGTTTCTTTTTATAGAATTTCTTTTTTTTACTTGACCATTGGTTTTGGATGCAAATAGTGTACATTTTCATTGTATGGCAAACTCAATCTTAGTTGTGATTTTACTCTTAGTTACAGGTATACACATGTTCCATCATCAGCAATCTTTGCAGTAATATAACCCAACATCAATTTAATTTGTTTTATTTTCAGAATAAACACTGTTATGATATTTCTTTTTTAAACTGGCTGCTTCAAGTGATGAAATGATGTCAAAGCATCCTTGTTGCATAAAGTGTAGGACTTATTAGACTCACATTTCTACATCTTAATATATTTGAAATGGTTTAGTTTACTACATTGCAATATAGTTCTGTAATATATTGATGGTCACATGCAAAAAACATCTTATTTTTTAACTGTTTTGAGAAGAATCTAATAAACGGAAATGAAAATATGTAGTGTAATTTAACTTATCATCATGTCATTATCTAAAACGGTACATCATTCACCAACTGAGCTTTATTTTGTGTAAATGTAACATCCAGAGAGCTCCAGGAAATTGGGAAAGGGGAATCCAAAGAGGCAGAACAGCTCTTAGTGTCTCTTGGCGCTTCATTATGTCAGCTGCCTATTTTTTGCAACGAGGTATCAAAGGGATGAATGACCTTCAGTTCTGTGGCATTTGGGACACGGGGGGACATTATCTTCATATGCTGTGTCTCCTTGTAATCACCTTTCCCCCACGATTAATGACAGGAAATTGCTCTTTAGGCGATGATGAGTCAGACCAGGCACGTAGAACATGCAAATGGACTTTTAAGGACTGGAACATAGCGGCCATTGATGTGTTTCTACTTTCAAAAGAAACATTAAGCATTGAGGACGGACAGCATTTGGGCTTTTAGCACCTTGTGTCCTTTAGTATTCCAGTTCAATAGCAACTATATGTTACCTGCTGTGGGGATACATTGAAGCTTGTAATAGGTACACAGACCTCCAGCTGATGGGACCTGCTTGTCCTCTCGGGTGCCTCCATTCTCTCAATGGCTTTTCTCTCTTTTAGTCATCATGCCAGAGTCAATATTCTCTGCACTCTGCACCATGGAGGGATTAACACCTTTCTATAGCTGGAAAGAAAAACATGTGGTTAGTGGGATTAGTCACATCTACTAGAGGGCGAGAATAACATTTGGTTTATTTGATAAATGTTATTATACAAACAGGTGGATATTCTAAAAATAAGAAGACAAACACGATCATTTCATTTTTTGTTTACTGACAGGACCAGTGATTTACTGTGGCCTTTAGGGTAATGGATTTTTTTTTCTTCTGTTTTCTCTCCTCAGTACAACTGCGACAGACAGACGCTTCACTGAACATGAGATGCATGTAGAGCTTCTCAGATGTGCAGCACAATGTTCATTTTTTTATTTTCCATTTGATTTCCGACTATGCGATTGTCAAAATGTAAAGAGTGTGTCAAAGCCTTCCGGTTAACAATCTGAGGAGGAAGATGAAGGTGAAGATGAAAGGAAATGAGATCTCTTTATGCTTTTGGTCCGATGAGAGCAACCTGTGACAGACCAAGTCTCTTAGCATTTTGTTCTGTCTTTGTCAAAAAAAATGAATTATAAACCAGCCGAGTGCTGTCTGCATTAACACTTCTTCATCACCATATCACCAACATGGGTAAGAATTCTCCCCTGTCACATGTCGCCTGTCAAAGGTCTCTCATGAATCTGTCTGACTGAAATCTTCCCAGTTCATGTGAAGTTCAGCATTGTTCTGAGTTAATATTAAACAGCTTTGTGTTTCTATCAATGATTCATCAAAGCCTTAATACAACATCTATGGGACTCCTTCTGTAATCACCCCTAACACATGTACTGGTATTCCCTGCAGACATGCTGAAAGAGAACCAATAGTGAGTTCCCCTGGAGAGTGGAGATCAAAATGACTCCACTTTATTCTGGATTTCAAGACTTTCATTTCACATTACTTGGTTGAGTTACCTTGGTCTCCAAGGGGCTTAAAACTACTATACAGGGCACTTGCGTGATCCTAACTTACAACTTATTTCAGACTGTTCATAATGTTCTTTTTAGTTTGGGAAGTATTTGAATGAAACCATAATTTATGTTGATAAGTACTTTGCAAAACTCTTAATCAAATCAAAATCAAGATCTTGCATTGGATTAATTTAAAGTAGTTTGTGGTGAGATATGATTGTGTTTGTATTCTGTGTTTGACAGAGACTCTCTATATAGTGTAATTGATTTTGTTTACTTGCCTAAATCAATCAACATGTTCGGCCGTTTCCACAGCCCTAAATTGCAGCTCTTCTTGTTCAGTGATTTAAAGGTCATCTGCCTGGTTGAGAAGGTCGTCCATTGATCGCAGATAAGGATATATTGATGCATGAAGGGGGTATCTCTGTGTGGTTGCTATGATAATCAATTGTATTCATTTAAATGTTTCTGGTCTGCTCTCATCTATGCCCCTGGCTGTCATTTGCTACGAATACTCTGATAGGATGATGCTCTGAATTTAAAAGAAGGAATTCCAACAACAATCTGTGAGTAGAAATTATCTTTTGCTGTTGTCAGACTGTATGGCTTACTCTTTTAAATATTAGCGTACATGTACAGTAAGTTTGATTAACTCACAAATGTTCTCTTCCCTACACCTATAAAAACAATAGCTCCTGCCGTGTGATTGTGTTGCCAAGAGCTTTCATACAGTTATTAATCGATTTAGTACAATTCTGTGAAAATCAACCAGACTTCTTAGCAACTGAGCATCAGCTCCTGTTTTGAGCCTGAGAAAAATTGTTAAACTTAAAAAATAACTGCTGTGACACAGATGGATTTATTTCATCCTAAACCTAAGTATCATATAGATATATATATATATATATATATATATAGAGATATATAGATATATAGATAAATAGATAGGTAGATAGATAGATATATAGATACATTGATGGATAGATAGATAGATAGATAGATATATAGATGGATAGATAGATAGATATATATAGATAGATATATAGAGACAGATAGATAGATAGATAGATGGATAAATAGATATATATATATAGATGGATAGATAGACATATATATAGATAGATATATATATAGAGACAGATAGATATAGATAGATAGATGGATAGATATATATATATAGATAGATAAATAGATGGATAGATATATATATATAGATATATAGAGACAGATAGATATAGATAGATAGATAGACATATAGATGGATAGAGACAGGTAGATAGTATATAGACAGACTGATACTTTTTTAAATATTCAAATATTTGCTTGAAAAAGAAGCTCATGCTGAGACACCGTGATGACTGCTCTCTTTCCACCCCACTAGTTATAATGAGTTTGTGCCAAGTGAGCTCACACAGGAAATTGATACATCTACGCACGGAAAAGACTGTATTTAAATAAAGTTCACGGGGGTTTTGACACATCTAGAAACACATGCTTTTGCAGTGAAAGTAACAGTTAAAATAAGGCATTGTCTTTTTCCAGACAGCTTCACACATGTCCAGAGGCACGTGTTGACGCGCTGTGGGGTGTGGATCATTAGTCCTGTTTCTCTGACATCTTGAGTGTCAGGGTGGTGAGTCACTTGGCAGTTATAGTGAATTTGACTTACTAGGGAACAGTGCAGGCAATGGCAGCTTTTGACTTAGTGTGCCATATGTCTCAACATGCTGTTGTAACACTGGAGCTCTTCTGGTAATAAAGAGGTTTCTTGTTACTTCAAGAATGGTGAAAATAGGTTCTGTTAATTAGTGAATTAGTGAATTAGCGAATTAGTAGTATGGTGAAGGGCCATTTGCACTCACTGCAAAAGATACTCACACTTGGTCTTATTCATTATTCTGTTTGAAGGTACACAATACTAATCAATCACACAAGGCGAAGATAGGAAAACATATAGTTTTTAGAAACATGTAACTCCTCATGTTAATACATCCCAGCAGCTAGCCATCCATCAGTTGCTAATACAATATCTTAAAGCTTGAATATCCTAAGTTGGGGACTTCTAAATGAGTCTACTCAGAAATCCTTATACATTTTAGTATTATTTTTACTTGCTATAATGTGTCTTACCTTTTTAAACCAATGTTCAGACTAATTCAATTCATGTTTTGGGACTATTTAGTTTAGTAAGGCTTGGTTAATTACATTTTAGTGTCCTTGGTTCGTCTCACTTGTTTTGTAGGTTTGAAATGTGACCGCATTATACTAAAACATATTTAAAATACTCCCTGCTTAGTGTCTGTGTTCATATTCTCAAGCTTCAAATTGCTTATCAGGGTGTCCCATTACATAAATCCCCCTTATGTCTTACGATTGTTATTTTTTTACTATTAATGAATAAACTGAAAATTAACTGAAATATAATGTTGTTTAGAAGAAGACGTGCAATCACTACGTGTGCCACACAATTAAGTATGACTTTTTTTAAATCTGAACAGTCAGTTTTGTCATAAAGAATTTAAACAACAACTAGTTTAACATGTAATGGCCTCTTTTTCTTTTTTTTTGTTTCACACTGAGAAATAATGATCTTCACATTCTGTCAGATGGCAGGTGTAACATAGGAGGAGAAGGGCTCCCTGCAGAATATATAATTCCTTTTTCTTTAAATGAAGATGGCATTTCTAAGAATAACATGTCAAACCACATGTAGGGATCCAGATAGTAGGTCGGTGCCATCCCCTGCTGTGAAGGGGCAGGTGACAAGGATTAATGACTGGGTTCTTATAGTGCAGTACAAATCTAAATGAACATTGAGCACTGGCTCGCAAAAGAGGAACTGCCCTTCAATTAATTTGGCTCGCTCCTCACTCTATAAAAAAATAATGGTTGCAATGTGAAGCCAATTTGACAGAAATGCTGCCAGATCACCTCAGTGCAGATGGTACAATTCCACATACAATCAGGGTTGTGTATGATATTTAATGGTTTAACCCGCACTATTTCCAGTGCTCCTGCCTGATAGAAGAAGCATGCAAACATGACAATAATGGCGATGTCTCAGTCAATGATTAACCATAACACCTCATTTACTCCGACTGTGTTGTGTCACACATGCAGGGGATCAATGATGGCATTTAGATAAGTGAATTAAAATCTCACTCTTCCAGGATGTTGAGGTTGGTTGTCAATAAGTTAGGATGCTAGAAATGATGGTGGGAATAAGTTGAGTTTGTTGTTTGTTTGGTTAACGATCCTGATACCAATGCCCACAAACAGAGATAGCCTACACATTTTGAAGCGTTTAAACATAGTAGAAACGAGGCAGTATGTTTTCCTCCTACCATCCCTATCGTCTGGATTTTCACCAACAACATATATTACTAAATAAAAGATGTTGGTTTTTACAAAACTGCTGTTGTTTTTCTCCGTACTCCCACGTACACATGACTATCTTTAATGGCACCATGTTAAACTCAACATTGACTATATGCTTAAACATATTAGACGTATGTGTGGTGCAAGGTCAGTAAAGGTAACGTTACTAACAAGTGAAAGAAAATGTCATTACCCACGCGACTCACATCACGCTGCTCACGGCATGACTGCTTTTTAGACCAGTTGATTTTTCAAGGCCAATTAGAGCCAACAACCAACTCAGTGCCGTTGTCATGGAAACAATATTGAAAGTAAAACGGTGGTCATCTGTTGATGATTCCTTATGATTAGATGGTTAGTTCGAACTCGATTCATGTGCAGGTCTTAGAAGTAGCCTAATTTGATTACCTTGGATACATTAGCAACGTTCACGGTAACAGCTGCGGCAACCTCTCCTAGTTTGTTTGTGGCTGTGGTTTGTTTGTTTGATTCTTCCAGTCAAAGGGGCATGGCTTTGTCAGGAAGCAACATCTGAATCAACTCCTACTCAATGCTCTACTTAAGTAAGTCAGTTCTTCCTGTTAGCTGGTTTTGTTTGGTTGATTGGATTCCAGACATAATTAATACCATAATGAGAAATACATACAACAAATTTAACAAATAAACGCTGCTCTTTAAACCATTACATTAGCATTTAGGTGACTACAATTTTCTCTCTAAAACAGGGAATAAATGCTTAGACCTATAATATTAGACATATGAAGACGTTAAACTTTAAACATCCATGACTCAAACACTTTATCCAGGATAAAAGCCACATAGCTGCACCTGCAAGGTGAACATAGCTGGTAACAGAACAAGTGTTTGAATGCGTACATTAACAGGTTTATGATATGCCCCGTCTAGGACACGAGTCTGACTTTAATTACATTTGACTCGAGTGTTCCGTAATGTGTTGCTTAAAATAATACTTCTGCATGTTGCACGGCCAGATAGGCCTACGGCTCAAGAAGCTGACTCAGATAAGGAAATATATGATACATTATGATGTGATATGCCGCGGACTGTACAGTTACTTTGATCCGGTTACTTATGTTAAGTAAGCTTTCTTAATGCTAATGTTATAAAAGTCAGATTGCTCTGACGATGGGAGGTGATATTCTATTCAATTTCACGTTCACACAGTCAGTTGATTTTTGCCGGCCGTCTTTCCTGCAACGGCAGTTTTTCTGTATTTCCTTTCTCCTGTAATATGACTTGATCGCTTTAAACTCCGCACACTGAGCTCTGATTGGTCAGCAGGCGGTGCTTTCACTGAGTTGATCTCTTAGCCTGCAACCTAATTTCCTCCCGAGGAGGTTAGCCGCTCAGCATAAGTTACCATGGAGATCTAGCCGGCTAAAAACAGAACCAGCTTCGTAAGACCGGAAAGCCGGAGTTTTCCCTGAAGTTAGCCGGCTAAGCGAAAATCCTGCTTTGCAGTATACCCCCCTGGTACGAGGTAGCATCCAAACAAAGGTGACTGTGACCAACACAAAGGGGGACATGAACGACGAAAAATAATGAACCAAGACTGAACACAGGAAGAGACAAGACTAAATACAGGGAGGGGTAATCACGAGACGAGAAACAGCCTGGCAGGGGAGGAGAAACGCAAGGGCAACAGGTGAACACAATCAGACAATTAGACACACCAGGGAAACTAACGAGACAGAACAGCAAAATAACCCCCAAAACTAGACACACAAAAACTCAAACCCTGACAATTTGATTGATTTACGTAAAGTAATAAGAGAACATTGAAAAACCAATGTGCAGCAATGGGAAGCGCCATGGATTCACGGAATACTGTAAATGCCTTTATATTTTATTCAAAAATGATTTTTGGATATCAACACAAGTGATTCACTGGCTGCTACATTCCTTATTAAAACCTTAACATAATAAATGTTCAAAGGAATTTCCCATTTTACAGCATGCTCTCATTTGTTTCAAGAGGAAATATTGATGTCAGCTTTTCTCATAAAACTGAACAGCCTGCTCTTGAAATCCAGCTCTGTAACATCATTTAATCAGCCGGTCCTCTGGCATTAATTACATTCCTAATGAAAAGGAGAGAAAAGTAGCCTCTCCCCTGAATTAGCATATTCTGATGTATCACCATTAGAAGTGTGATTGCGGGGATATATGTGGGCTGTCATGATGGATGTAAGTGTTTTATGTTATGTTTTTGTGCGGTTTGGCAAAACGCAGAGTGATCCATGAAGGTAAATGGCTTTGTGCTAAAAAATCCCCAGGGGAGGTTAGACCTTTGTATTAAACATTGCCCTGGAAATCACCTGCATCTCAAACTCATTTTCAAATCTATTATCTGAAAGCCAAAAATATGTGTTTTCACAGCACTAGAACAATTGCATTTTCTAAATCCTCTTGTGAGTAAAATGAACTTAACTAAAGTGGGTCGATACATTTCAGTTATGAATTAAATACCAACTATTTAATGACAGAGACTAACTTTACAATCAAATTGGCTTTCAATTCAATGTTATCTGTTCAAAAGTGTTTAATCAACAGAAGCAAGAAGGAACTTGTTAGGTTTTGGTGACATTGCTTATTTTGTTTTGTTTTTTTAGCTTGTAGGGAGAGTGGGGTAATTTGTGCCAAGGGGCAAGTAGTGCCACCCCTGTTATCTAGAAAACCATAGAAGAAGTTGGTCATGTGACCACATATTTTTGAAGAGGCATCCATTTCAATCATCCTGCAAAGAAGAGAGACAAATGGCTTGAGAGGTAAGCACATTTAAGTTCAAAAAACATTTTTTTGCCCTCCAAAGTAACATTTCTATGATCAAGGTTTTTTGATTGCTGTGTTTGAACAATCTAGAGAACTTTGAAAACAGTTCACACATGTTTTAGTGCTTTAGTAAGCTACACCATGAGTCTATACAGTTAGCATGATGCTAGCTCAAAACAGCTGGGGGATGCATTCTTTTCAAAATGGTGGGCTTGGGGTGATTTGTGCCAAAGGGCCTGGGGTAAGTTGTGCTTATGATTATTTACTATATATTACTTTATTGTATTTTATTGTTATTGTACATTGTATTCTTACATTTGATCACTAAAACTATGTGACATTCTTAATTTTAGACCAAAATCCATCATGCCACGCAAATACAAAAGGAAGACAGACAGGGTTTCAACTCCTCTTGAGGAGTTGGAAAGAGCAGTGAAAGAGGTGCAACAGGGGAAGACCATATGTCTTCTTCCCTTGCCAAAAGCCACATAAAGAAAAAAAAATTGTAAGAAAGAAAGTGAAAACAAGAATCGTGACCGACACACCTGAGAAGATGGAGTTGGAGAAGGCTCACAAAGAAAAAGAAGATAAAAAGGCTGAACAGGAAAAGAAAAAGAATGAAAGAGAGAAGAAAAGGGCTCTGAAAGCTGCAAATCAAACCAAAACCAAGAAAAAAACTGCTGTGTACAGTAGCTCAGAAGAAAGCTCCACCACCAATGATGAGGCAGAAGATGGCCTGGAGAAGACACACAGCAGAGAAAAGGAACGGGCTGAAAAGAAGAAAAGGAGTGGAAATAAGAAGGGGGCTCTGAAAGGGTCCAAACCAACCAAGCCCAAAAAGAAAGTGCTCTCCAGTAACTCAGAAGAGAGTGACTTTCCGATTCCACTTAGCAATGCCACTCATTATGAGAGTTCAGATGTCCAGTGATGATGATGATGATGGTGACAAGGATCTGTCTGCTGGTGACGTTGTCATTGTGAAGTTTGCAGGTAAAAAATCCAAATCCTATAACTATGTTGGATTGGTGGAGAATGTTGAAGGTTACGAGATCAGTGCAAAGTTTCTGAAGCAAAGTTGTAAGAGGTCTGTTGATGGAAACCCCATCTTCACATTTAGAGAGAATGATGAAGGAGTCATCCCGAGAGGTGATGTGCTCAAGAAACTACCCACACCACAAAAACTTGGTGGTACAGCCAGAAGGGAGTATAAGTCCACATTCCCCCGCAGCATTGACAAGTGGGATGTTCAGTAGTAGGCCGAATCTGTGAAGAGATTCAGATGCAGATGATTTGCAGATGATTAGGTGCTCATTTTGGAATTTTAATTTTGTTCTGAGTATGTGTTCATGTGGCGCTAGGCCTTGTTTAAGCAAATTGGCCACACCACAAAACTTGGTGGTACAGCCAGAAGGGAACAGAAGTTCATATTTCCCTGCAGCATTGGACAAGTAGGATGTTAGGTGTTCATAGGCCTTGTTATAGAAAAGTGGCCTTTGATGTTGTTACAACTTTAAATAAACATTAAATAAATAATTTTGTATTGAATTTGTCTTGCTTTTATATAGCATTATTGTTTGTGAGATTAAAATGATCTGTTTTACTTCAATTATCAATGGCACAACTTACCCCGCACCGGGGGCAAGTTGTGCCACAAAACTACTTTTTTTTCTAAAGCTATATTTCTCAAACAGTTTATTTAAGATCCGAAGTGATTGTTCCCAGGGATGCACAACATCCTAAACTATATGTACATATTTTAGTTGGAGGCATTACTGTAATCCCCTTGCTTTAAAGGCACTTTAAGTAAAAATTGGCACTACTTACCCCACTCTCCCTACATATTGACAATGTACAAATTGTTAGGAGGTTCTGCACAGCTGCACAACACAGACATATTCTTTCCAAACAAAATACTAAATAAATATGAGACCAGTTTGGGACCATGTTCAGTTTTTAATTCTTAATTAATAATTCAATTTCTCCTCTCTTTTAGTTTTCTTTTATGTGGGTGTTTATTTAAAGATTTAACAATTATGAGGAGCATGGAAAGAAACATCAAAGGTGCTTTATGATATACCTAAGTGCTATTTGTGTGTGTTAACAGGTGTGGAAACAAAACACCTCTAATGGGGCTTTCCCACCAACGCGGTTCCAGGGCCGGTTCGGAGCTGGAGCTTGAAAAGCACAGTTTTTTCCTGTTCACACCGCAGCGGAGCCGACTCTAAGCTCCGGAATCCGGTTCGTTTCAAGCACAAAAACATTGTCGGTCTAGAAGCAAGAACCGCAAACATCACGCTTACGTCGAAGGTTGGCGAGATTAACCTGAGCTAACAGTTAAAGGCGAGTACGGCAAATACAAGTTGTAACGAGCAGTAGTGCTGAGCAAAGTGACTAGAACACAACCACACACTTGTAACAAAAAAACACACTTTATAAAGTCAGGCAACACTAACCAGGCTTCGTGTGATTCAGTTTATTTGCACCTTACTTTGACCATCCGTTCACTGTTATTGATAATTGTGGTGAGGCAGACGTTTTGTTTTGTATTATATCAGCTATCGGATGTAATCAATACATGGGCTGCAAAGGTTGTCATGTCCGACTATCACAAGTAGAATCATAATGAAAAATACGTCGGTAAAATGTGCCTGTAGGAAACGACTTATGCCACAATAGGATAGCAACAACGAGTAGTCACGATATTCAGTTTAGCTTCGGTTGCTAAGCTAACATCACCCATTTTATACCAGAGAAACTTTAATAACAGCGTGGTGATGCCAAACAGCGTCAGTTCAGACTGAAACACATTCACTTATGGGGAATTGGGGATATGCATCAGCTGCTTGTGTGACAGTCAGACAGTGAATATTTTAAATGCCGCTGAAACACATTAATAAACAATGAACCACAGCACTCTGGAGAAAAGTGTAAGGTTGGAGAAGTCATTATTTAATTTAATCTGGCTTCGTATGATTAAAAGCAACACGATCGACCCAACGCAGTCCCCCATTGTTGTTGTTGTAGTGAGCGCCGTAACGCCGTTGGGGAGAAAATCAGCGACGTAAACGGTGATATATACACTTTAGAATCTAAGACACAGATGGAGCCTTTAAACTGTTCTAAACGTCTTTTCAATGTGACATTCGAGCTAACCCATCCAATCAGTGAAGTGAAGTCGGAAACTAAAGGCCTAACTTTCCACTGTCAATCACAGCCGAGCAATTACACAGGAAGTTGGAGCTATTAGGAGAGAGAAGTCATGTCATTCATGTGACAGTTTGACTCTGATCGTCTTCCTCCTGAACCTACAGCTGCTAGATAGGATGAGGCAAGGAGCAGTCATGTATCGTGGAAATGGGCTTGAGATTATTGACTCAACCATTGATTTTTACCCAGAGGGTGCAAGATGAGTAGGAAATATATAATTATTCTTGTCTAGATACCTAGGGCTTTTTTTTCATGAACCAGTGGTTTCCTTCTCATTGCTTTTACATATTGTGTGGCACACCGGCAGGACATGTGTGTGAATGAACATTTGATATGGAATAAAGTTGAATAAGCTAAAGAAAAAGGTGAGCATGCACATGTGACGTGCCCCACCGGGGAGGGGGGGCTGCGATAATAAAAGGGGGTTAGGATACTTAACGCTAACCTGGGTTCCCCAATACAAGCCCTTAGGACAAGTCACGCTGATAAGAATAAAAGGATGGACAGGGACGCGGCTTCAAGTTCAAATGTTTACAAAAGTTTATTATATAAATAATCAAGTAAAAGTTCAGTATTAGGAAATGCAGATTAAAACTTATCCAGCTTTCCCAGTCGACACACCTAAGTCCCACGATTGAAGGCTGGCTCTGACAAGGAGAGAATAACTAGAATAATTACAATATCATACATATAGTGATAGTTAAATAGTTAAAAAGTGATTATTCTGGCCAACTGCTGAGGGTTTCCCCAAAACCACAATATCACCACGTGTAGCTGTATTCAATTCACACTCACTGCAAATCACCCATATCTGCATGCAAAAAGTGCCCAGCAAACCACATGCTCCACTCCACAGTATGGCCAGGATCGTCACTGAAGAAGTATAAGCACAGAGACAGTATTAGACCTTGTGGGACAGGGTGGGTCGTTACAAGGAGGGTGCTGTAGCTTTAAATCACTAGTTAGTACACAATACAACAAACTAGTCAATAAGCAAAACATAGAAGGCAGGCAAATCAATACTTAGGCAACAAATAGCCTGTAGGCATGGTCAAATACAGCTAAAACCTAAGATCAAGAAAAGGAAAGGCAAAACGGTTGCAAACTAATCCTAAAATAAATGGAGAAAGGAGATTAGAAATTGTATAAAGACTTATATGAATGTCATTCAATGTACATACTGTAACGTTCACAGATGGAGTCGGAAACAGGCTTCAAGTTATTAGGCTTTAATAGCTCCTATTAGCATAGAGGAATACAGGTACAGGTACAGCTTGGGGTTTCCACCTTACACATACTCTGACACTAACTCCCACACATACCCATATATATAACATTGTCTAAGTCACAACTTCCCCGCCCTCCCCCGTCTGCTCCCCCAACCACAGGACCGCACCTAGACCAGCATCACTGTGCAGCTCTTTGATTGGCAGAGAGACAGGGGATGCCTGAGTGACACCCTCAGCATCCTATCAGGGTCGCTACACTACCCCCCCACTACAAAGTTCCTCGCCCACGAGGAACAAACAAAACTCAGCACAAACACCACTACCCCCACCCTCTCCAGTACTCTGCAGGGACCGACACACTGGCTGTCCAGTTTTGGGCACCGGCCTTTCTTCCGTTGTGGGCTGTAGACCCAGACCAGCTCCTCGGCCCAGAAATGCTGCCCTCTTGTCCTGGTGTCATAGTTCCGCTTCTGTCCACCTCGTCCAGTCTCAGCTCCATCTCCTTCAGTTCGCCTCCGCGTCTGAACCTCATAGAGTCCCGGGTCTGCTCTGCCTCTGCCTTTCTCGAGGCCTCTCTGTGTTGGGCGTTCTGCTCCATGGTACTCATCTCCGCTATAACTACGCTTGCCTGCTTATGGGCCTCCTCCAGCTGAGGATTACCGGTATCCAACTCTGCTTCTGTCCTTTTCAGGTCTTCTACAGTTTTCGAAGTCTCCAGTTGGGATTGTTCCAGCGTATTCTGGAGCTCCTTGTAACCTTGCTGCAGCGCCTTAGCGTCTCTACCCATCTCGCTGATCCGCTCCTGGTACTTGATGCAGTCCCTCTGCAGCTGCCGGACCTCCAGCTGCTTCTCCCTCAGCAGCTCCTCCAGCTGCCGGACCTCCAGCTGCTTCTCCCTCAGCAGCTCCTCCAGCTGCCGCTCTCTGCTCTGACTGCCTTCCCTGACCCTCTGAGCGGAACTCAGCTGCTGCTCCAGCTCCCTCTGCTTACCAGACTCGGCTTCGGCTCTCTCTCTCTGTGCTTGCCTCATGTCCTCCTCCAGCCTGGCGGCCCGGTCGCTCTCGCTCTGCGCCTCGGCCTCCAACTCGGCCCGCTCCCTTGCCAACCGCTCCACCTCCCGTTGCAGCTCGGTCAAATGCTCCCGGTTGTCCGCCTTCTCCTGCTGGTAGTCTGCGATGATGCCGTTGAGCTGGGCCAGCTGGTTCATCAGACGCTCCTCCAGGTGGTCCTTTTCGGCTTCCAGGCTCCTGAGCAGCTCTTTGGACTGCGCCTCCCTCTTGGCACCCTCCTCCACCAGGCTCCTTTCTCTCTCTTTGCCCTCTTGGAGGCACTTCTCCAGAGAGGCCACAAGGCTCTCCTTCTCTCTACTCTCCTGGAGATCTCGCTCAAGAGAGGCCAGCTCCGCTTTGAGTCTAGCCTCCTGTTGCTGCCACAGTTCCCCCTCTGCATTGACAGCTGCTTCCATCTCCCTCATTTTCTCCTCTAATAAAACTGGAACACTTTCAGTCACCTTGGCAACCCATACAGGCTTCTCCTCCTCTCTGCAGCTCCTCACAGCCGGTGGTACCGGCCCTCCACTGCTCCTCGCTGCCACACTCCACACAATCTCTCTCTCCACAGCCATCTCCATGGCTGCCTGCAAGGACTGTGGATGCTCCAGCTGTATCCCAACCCTCAAGTCTGCAGGGAGGAGAGCCCTGATGAATTGATCACGTGCCAGCTCACTCTGCACTCCGGGTGGCATGTGTGCATATGCCCGCCGCGTCAGGCTCTCCACGTCATTAGCCAACGCACGCAGCGTCTCTCCAGACTGCTCGATGCTTAGCATCAGCCAATCAAAGCCCGTTTATGCAAATCCCGCCAGTGCAAGCACAGCCAATCAAACCGCGTGCAAGCTGGGAGAGCCAGACCGCAGTTCAATTCCTCATATTCCAAACGAGATATTATGGTAGCAAATCACCCGGTTCTTTACGACCAGAACTATTTAGCGGGATACAAACCGGAGGAACCAGGCATGGAGGGAGGTGGCAGAGACAGAGGGTGAAACTGGTAGGTTTTTCGCCTGTTTGGAGAGTTTATATACAGTTTACTTCGTTTTATCATTGCTATTGCTTTGTATGTCGGGGGCGGGAGATTCATGTGATTGGTTGTTGGTCGCGTTGCTCGTAAAAAATCGCAAAGCTTCAGACACGCCCAGCTTCAAGATTTTTTGATGCCTGTAGTGTAGACGGGCCGTCAGGCGCTCTCTCGCCTCCCGTGCCTTCACAAACTCCCCACTCATGTCCTTCGACCACCCGCATGCTCCTTCTTCCTCTCCATCCCTACTTTCCTGCTTCACTCCCATCTTGCCGAACTTATCCATCTCCGCTAGCTTACCTGCTAGCTCCGTGACGCAGTTACGAACACCCGTCCGGATAGACGTCCTCCGTTCGAAAAGTCACTTCTGACACCAATGTAACGTTCACAGATGGAGTCGGAAACAGGCTTCAAGTTATTAGGCTTTAATAACTCCTATTAGTATAGAGGAATACAGGTACAGGTACAGGTACAGGTACAGGTACAGGTACAGGTACAGGTACAGGTACAGCTTGGGGTTTCCACCTTACACACATTCTGACACTAACTCCCACACATACCCATATATAACATTGTCTACGTCACAACTTCCCCGCCCTCCCCCGTCTGCTCCACCAACCACAGGACCGCACCTAGACCAGCATCACTGTGCAGCTCTGTGATTGGCAGAGAGACAGGGGATGCCTGAGTCTTAAAGGGGCAGTGGGGGCCCAGCAACATGAATAAATGGTCTGACAGCTAATCCAGAAAACAGTAGCACTGGCTACACACAGAACACTACTTTCCCTTTATACATGTTGTATTACAGTTGACTCCAAAACAACTGAATGCCTCTCAATCACTACCAACTCATTCTCTGCACCTCTTCTCTCATTAGGCATCAGGCTTGGTCAAGGTCGCAACAGGTCAACAAAAAAATGCCAATTTGCTTTTGCAGTAACCCCGACCTTGCACTATCACACATGCAGAGCTCCTACTGTGCACTACTTGTGGAATATGCAGCCAACTCTGTAGATGACTCCAAATCTAAAATGCCATTTGCTGAGGGATCACTGTAAGTGATGCTCTGTGATCCGAGTGTTTGTAAGGACCTTACGTGTTTCTTTGAGTAGCTTTAGAAGATGAATAAAAAACATTGAAGAGAAGCGAAGAGAATAGAACAAGTCTACCAAAAGTTGTTTGAAAAATGGTTGATGGCAGTGAATGCAACAATTTTAAGAATTAGTTTTTTGTCACAATGAATTATATTTGGCAAATGAAAAGGGAAGAACATAGTGCAGTGGGTGGAAAACATGAACAAACAATATCAAAGAGGTTTTCTTTGTAACTTCAAAGCAAGAAAGCCCAAGATTTTATTCCTTGCTCTGAAAGTTTCTGTCCTGAGATAAAATATTATTTCTGTTGCTCCTAATTTTCTCCCATTTTCTGAAGGTAACATGTTGGACTAGTCTCTTCAGTATTGTTTAGTATGACCATCAGCACGGAAAGGATGGAAAGAATAAATGCTTAAACTCCACATATTAACAGTCATATCCGTTTTATGTATTGGCCTTGGTATAGAGCTCATACAATTTTGCAGTGAGGTAGCATCATTTTGGAATATGATAAAGCCATATGTACCTACATATACCTAAACTTTAAAAAAAACAACGTATACCTGTATATTCTTTTAAATATGTGTACGTCACTTATATGTTGCCAGAGTTAATTTACTTTAGGGAATTTGGGGTCATGCAACACATTCTTCTTGTAAAATAAAACACAGGGGTGAAAGAGGTCTGGATTTGGAAAACTGTGGTGAATGTGTCCTTCTGTTATGTGCTGATGAGGGAGTGCCCCTGCTGCTTACGGGAGCACCTGGTCCGGTTTCCTCTCTCCGCCAGCACCTGTCAGGACCTCGACAACCCAAGAGGCTCAGGGCTGTCCTGCAGTGATAGGTGAGGGCGACACACAAGGGCAACACACACTGAAGTAGTAGTTTGAATCTACAACAGCCAGGGGCTTGATGGAAAAGTTACCTTTGTAGATTTACTATAACCATGAACATGCTGGAGCACAACATGATGATGTGCTTCACATCAATCAAGCTGACACGACAATAAAATGTAACCTATCCAGGAACACATCCTCGATGGCCCTCCAGTCTTCCTCCTTGAAAATATAAATGTAATTCCAAAAACAATCCCAAATAGCTCGGATATCAAAAAGGAGACAATGCTGCAGTACATACATATCTTGCCATATGAGGTAATGTATTTATCCAAATGTGTGTGTTAAAAACATATATGGTTTAAAAGATAGAATATTAATTTAATAAGTTGGTTATTTAACAAGTTAATAATAATTATTATGTCAATTAACTCAGTTCACCTTCACAAGCACATTTCTTCAGTCCTATTTGCCTTTGTCTCATATAATGTATTTGGTGTAAGGCATGCTAAATTTCATATACAGGAAATCCTATGGCATTTTCCGGGCATTATAGGTTTTTTTTCTCATTTCTGGAAAGACAGCATGCCTGTTAAGAGATTAGCCTGTGACATCATCTTGAATTAAGTTGTGCTGCAGCTGGCTCTTGACACATCACACAATCAGCTCCATTATAACAACATCTGCAATCAGCTGCTCAACGGGATATATTTCATGACCTTTTACCACAATTTGTGGAGAGAAAAGTACAATAATGGCTTTTTTCTCACAGTCAGGACTGATTGTGAATCACAATGCATGCTTGATTGGATTTGATTGCACTCACTATTTCCTTTTTTTACCATTGCGGCTTTCACATGTTGCAATGTTAATAATATATAATAACATAAAAGGTTTGAGTTGCCCAGAAACATGCACTGCAAAGCAACTGCATCATTATGCTACTTTCTATGCTTACTATGCTACTCTAAGTCCTTCCCTTTTGTTTTGACCATGCATTTATTTTACATTAATACATGTTTGCTTTAGATTTACATGCAAGTCCACCCGCCATTGCATGTTTGATGGAAGTATTAGGGGACATATCCATGTTACTCAATCTCATCTTACATCAGGAACCCTATACTGGGAGTTGAGGTTTTACATATACAGCAAACTGCTATACAGTCTTTTTTATTTTCTAAGTAAAACCCGCCCAACCAGGAGCTGTTCTTTTTTCCTGCTTAACGGCATGCTAATGTACCTTGACTTCTTTTCCTGTGAAGGCATGTTTTCTTCAGTGGGGTTGTAGCTACGTTTTGCCTTCTTAGTGTCCAGAATTTAGTGACACATTTTTGGAAAAAAGAACAACAAGAGTCAACATAGGGTATGCAGGTTTTAGACATCATCCCTCTGCTCTTTTTATCGTGCAGTTTATAAACTTCCTCGCCCATCTTTTGCACATTTTCAAGAAGAACATAAGGGCTCAAAAAATTCATCTTTCAACTGCACCTGGTAAAACACCTGTCCTTTTACCTGTGAGACCAACCCCCACTGTCCACGGTCTCCCTTTGTCTTCACAGACACAAACATTCTGTGCTTAAAAATCTGCAGGTTTGTATAACTGCAATAAAACACATGGTATCAAATATAAACTTCACACAAAAAGTAAGGCAATTTGTGTTTGGTAGATGACTTCTATGTTGTGACACTGCTTTTTGGCAATAAGAGGAGATTTGTCACATTTTTTATGGGCTCACGCCACATACTCCGCTCTGCTGCTCATCCCACAAATGCTTGTCCCTCACATATGTGGTACCATTGGAAAGGTAAGAAAACAGGCTTTCCAACAGTATAAGATTTATTGCCAAAAAGCATTGTAACATAACATAGAAATCATCTACCAAACACAAATTGCCTTACTTTTTGTGTTAAGTTTATATAGAAATTGAATCGGGCAGTATTTTGTCTTCATAATCTGACAATACAAATTGTAAATGAGAAGTGTTTGGTATTATATGGACATATTTTAAAGAGAAACACAAACATCAGCCTTACTTAGAGTAACATTACCAGGAGAGGGTCATTTCAATGGTGGTTTTGTCAATCTTCTTTGAAGGAAATCTACAAATAATTATTAGTCAATGTTGTTAATGCAGCATTATCATACTCATATATTTTACCTATGAAAATCTATCACTGCAGGCTAAATTGAAAATAAGATGTGTTTCTGCGGCAGGAACATATCTTTAACACTCTGGTTGTAAACTCCTCACATTATGAGTCATATCCATTTTTAGTGTTGGATCCATTTAATGAATGTAAGGGGCAATGCAAGGACAGCTTGCCTCTTCTTTGTGCATGATTTAACAGACAAATGTAGAGGCCCATATACTGTGATTTATAGTCCAAAATGTACCGCAGACACTCGCTAAAGCTCAGCTATGATTTGGCAGGAAGGCCTTTGTGATCTTTAAAACCTTTTTATGAAATGACCTACATGAAGACTTGGAACCCTTGGAACTAGCTTCTCTCCCTCTGTGACTTCAAAGCCTTAGCTAAGGTACTGGAAGATGAAACTACTGGGAATTGCTTTTACTTTGAATAAGTTGGTTCTTACTTTTTGTGCTCCACTGTGGCTGTTGAACCCACGCCCACAATTTCTCCTTTTGTGTGTGTGTGTGTGTGTGTGTGTGTGTGTGTGTGTGTGTGTGTGTGTGTGTGTGTGTGTGTGTGTGTGTGTGTGTGTGTGTGTGTGTGTGTGTGTGTGTGTGTGTGTGTGTGTGTGTGTGTGTGTGTGTGTGTGTGTGTGTGTGTGTGTGTGTGTGTGTGTGTGTGTGCGTGCGCATGTTTCTGTCTATGTGTGCTCTCACTCAGCAGATGGATTATAGCAGAGTTGAAAAACCTTCAGAAATGTGTCACCTCCTGAGGCTAGCATGACATTTTCTTCATTCATTTTAGTTTCCATTCTGTTTTGGTACTGCACAGTATGATTTTTGATACAGCATTGGGTATCTTCAATTGTTATAAGTGGCCTTATTTAAGACTATTTAAGGTTACTCTTGCTACCATTATTGGCGCTACAACAAAACTGGTGAAGTTACGTACTGCGCCGAGGCTTCGGAGCGTGGTTAGAGTAATACAGGAAGTTTTTGGTGAAGCGTGAATCGAGGCTTGTATCGTTTTAGGCCAGTGACGCCATCGATGACAAACGAAGCCTCGCTGCCCCTCGATACCACGTAACTGCTTCAGATAGTGCTTCAGATCGGTTGAACCACAACACTTACTGTATATTACCCCTCCTGTACCACGATGGGATTGAAGGTCCCTTATTATACTGAACTCAGATACAAAACATGTCTCTGAAACGGAACATGCATTGTAGCATCCCATAAACCTCTGTACCTCTATACTCGTGTTGACCGCCCTTGACCGTGATCCCAACTCACGCAATTCCAACACCGTCTTGCCTTTGCCAAGCTGGGAGGCGAACCACCAACCCTCTGGTTGTTTGGCATCCACTTACCCTTTCAGCCAAAGACATATTCCAGTCAGATTTCACAGGATTGGCTTCTACGTTTATTAGGGTTACAATTAGACAAAGATTTTGTTAAAGAACATTTGTTTGTACTCATCGCCAGAAGTAACCATCAATCTTTCACATCTGTTTCAGAAAATCCCAAGGCTACCAGGACGTGTGTTACATCAACATCCAGTTAGAATCCATCACAACCTAGTTTAAAGAAAGTTGTTTAAACAAACGGGATTCAATCTTTATTGAATGTTTCTTTATTTTTAGACATTGGAAAGCCATTTGATGCCAAAGACATTTTAAGTGTTTTGGGCAGTGTTAAATGAGTTCAAAAAGGTGTCTTAACTTTAGATTTAAAAACTGAACAGAGACCTATCAGTGAGGGGTAAATAAACAGTCACTAAAGATTCTGAAATGTGTATCATGGTTGCCAACTCAATTCACACATTAATAATAATAATAATAATAATACATTTGATGTATATAGCACACTTTAAAGACAACATCATCTCAAGGTGCTTCACAAAGCTATAAAGATAACATGGATACCTTTTATATAATTATTGTAATTACTCTGACTGATGTAGAATTACAAGACACTTTAATGTCATTTTCTTAAGTCCTTGTGGTGTGTGTGATTGTGCTGGCTGGGGGATCTAAAGTCTGTAAAGTCAGATCGCTGGATCGCTAGAAACACCTGCCATCAGACTGGCAAGGGCTTTTTGATATGAATAAACTATTGGATGTTATCTGTTCAAGTATTTACTGAAGTTTTTTTTATACTCAACTGACCTTATTATCTAAATAGGAATTAATTGACAGCCTCTTTTTTATGTTGAGAAGATGGATGGAAATATTATATAATTAATCATTTTAATATCCCAGATAAAGTTTGCCCAATAATTTAGGGTTTTAGTAGAACTTCAGAGAAAAACACTGCTTAAGATAAGGTTGGCTTTATCAGAATGGGGATTATTTTTTATTTATTTCTGCACTCCCAACCCCATCCTAATTTGTGGAATAATTTATCCAGAAAGACTGCAATCCCAATCAGTT